>NC_056743.1:113225427-113570427 GCF_019279795.1 Protopterus annectens
CCGATTCAGCCTTTTTACAAGCTTAAAATCTTCTAGTTGGCTCATGGCTAGGTAGGTATCCCATGGTGCACCAGTACAATCCCCAGATCTTGTTTGCTGCTAACTAAGAGAAATAACAACAAACCATACAGAAAGAACCCAATAATAAAAGGTCTCCAGTGAATAATAATAATATTTTTCTGTCTCAAGATACTTCCAGGATGGGGGTAGGAGGGTGGGTTAGTAAGAATGAAGGGCAAGATGGAGTACAACCATGGAACGTTATGGTGCGCACATAACTACTTTATGTTCTGTAGTCCTATCTCGCCTTCATTCTTACACATGGGACAGTGTCCCTAGCATCTTACTCTTGGGTGGCTCAAGGAAAAATACTCCTGAGTACCATGGAACCAAAGGATGCTCTACCCCTGGAGGTCAAATCCAATTTGTAATGAATAATAAATGTGTGAGGGGTAGCCCAAGTTGCTGCTGTACAGATATTATCAAGTGGGACCCTGGCTTGAAAGGCCGCAGAGGCAGACTGAGATCTCATAGAATGAGCCTTAATTTTGAAAGGTAAAGGCTTACCATCAGAAGTGTAAATGTAAGCTATACAGCTAGAGATCCAATTAGAGAGGGTCACTTTGGAAACTAGTAGACCTAACCTGGAGTCAGAGAAGGAAATAAATAATTAGTCTGACTTCCTGAATTCCTTAGTCCTGTGCAAATAAAAACGTAATTGTCTATGAAAATCCAGCTGATGAAACCTGTATTCTGCTGTGTTGGAATGATTAGGGAAGAACACCGGACGTTCTATAGATTGGTTCAAAGTGTTATGGGAACAGACCATGGGGACAAAGGATGGATTAGTACAAAGAGATACTCTGTCTTTGTGAAACATCAGATAAGGGAGTTTAACAGACAGTGCTTGTAACTCTGACACTCATCTAGCAGATGTGATTGCCACCAGAAACAAAGTTTTCCAAGACAGAAATTTCAAAGGCGATGAATGAGATGGCTCAAAGGGTGGAGACGTTAATTTGGATAGCACAAAATTTAAGTCCCATGAAGCAACCGGTTCCTAAAAAGGGGGTCTTAAAGTGGCACCTTTAAGGAAGGTCTTGCACAACCTATGTGACATCATATTAGAATCATGTAGACCTAGACAAAAATTAGAAATCACTGCCAATTGAACCCTGATTGTGGCAACCGCAGATCCCTGGTGGAAAAGTTCTGACAAAAATTCCAATACCACTGGAATAGAAGCGATATAAGGGTCAACATTCTTTTCCTCAGCCCAGATAGAGAACCTCCTCCATTTACTGGAATATAATTTCCTAGTGGAGGGTTTATGAGAAGATGTAAGGATATGAGTCACAGAGGGTGAGAAGTCATGAAGCCTGACCAGGAATGGAAATGGGGCAGCCAAGCTGTCAAATTGAGGGTGTGTAGGGTGGAGTGTAGAGAGCCTGACATGTGCGTCAAGAGATCTGGCACGGGGTCCAGAATCCATGGATCATCTAGAAGGTGAGGCCTGAGAAAGGGGAACCAAACCTGTTGAGGCTAGTAATGAGTAATGAGGATCAGTTTGCTTCCCAGCTGTTTTGCTTTCTGAATCACCTTGGATATGAGAGGAAAGGGAGGGAAAGCATAAAGGAGACCCAGAGGCTAATTATGAACAAGTGCGTCTCTCGGTGACTCCCCTGGAGGGGGGATGAGGGAGAAATAGCTGCTGCATTTGGCATTGATTGAGCTGGCAAAGAGATCGCAGCAAGGCTGTCCCCAGCGGTGGAAAATCTGCTCCATTATTTCCTGCTTCAGAGACCACTCGTGAGGCATAAAAATTGCCCGGCTGAGTTTGTCAGCTATCATGTTGGTTGCCCCCGGGATGTGCATTGCCACCAGAAAGCGCTGGTAAGATATCACCCATTTCAAAACTCGAATGGCCTCTCAACAGAGTGGGTATGATCTGGTTCTGCCTTGTTTGCTGATATACCACACTACCGACATGTTGTCTGATTGTATTGCAATCATCCTAAGAGGAAGAAGGTCGTGAAGTGCTTGCAATGCCAGCAGCACCACCATCATCTCTAGAACATTGATATGCAGGTGAGCCTCATGATCTTGCCATATGCCTTGGACAGTCCTGTCTAGATAATGCCCCCTATCTGTGAGGCATCTGTGGTCACAGTGACAACGGGTTGGCAAGGGACAAATGGCGTGCCCGTGGTTAACTGACTGGGTTGAATCCATCAAATGAGGTCCCTTCTTTCAAGAGTCTGTTAACAGTATATTATGAGTTAAGAGCAGTTGTTGGAAGGACCACTGGGACAACAGGAGCTACTGAAGAATTTGCATGTGTAGTCTGGCTAGCAGCACTAGTAGTATGGTAGAAGCCATGGTCCGTAGAAGCTTCAGAACAGTCTTGCCCTTGACTTTTCAGAGTGGGAGAAGACGGTGAATGTGAAGTACCAGATTCTGTGCCCTTTCTACAGGAAGACGAGCCAGCATGGCTACTGTGTCTATTTCTGCACCTATAAAAATTACAAATTGAGAGGGCAATAAGGCAGGTTTTTCCCAATTGATAGCAATACCCAACTGGGCACAGAGTTGAATAGAAGCATCCCTGGCCTGAAGAAGTAGATGCCTGGTGGGGGAGGTCATGAGCCAGTTGTCCAGATACGGAAACACCTGGAATCCTCTACATCTCAAGTGAGCTGTCATTACTGCCATACACTAGGTGAACACCCTGGGGGCTGTGGTGAGACCAAAGGGCAGAGCACAAAACTGGTAGTGACTGGCTCCCAGCCGGAAATGTAGATGACTCCTCGACACCCTGTCCATTTGTATGTGGTAGTAAGCATCTTGGAGGTCTATGGAGCACATCCAAGTGTCTTTCCCTAGTGACGGGAGTATAGACTGCAATGTCACCATCCGGAACTTGTCCTTAACGGATTTGTTTAATTTGCTGAGGTCCAAAATGGGCCTCCAGTCCCCTGTCCATTTTGGCACTAAAAAGAATCTGGAGTAAGTTCTGAATCCTATTTGGTCTGCGGGGATGGTTTGGATAACTCTTTTTGCCAGCAACTTGTTGACCTCCACAGTTGCTTGATCCCTGTGATTGGGTGGAACATTCGGGATCCTCTTGGGGACATGAGGTGGCAGAGAAAAGTGTACGGAATAACTTCTGGTGATAATTCTTTGTACCCATCTGTCTTGAGTGATACTTAGCCAGGCTTCCGGATACAAAGAAATGCGACCCCCGACCGGCTCCAGAGAAGCACAGTTGGGCCCCACATCAGGAACGCTAGAAAGGCCGACCCCGAAACGAGTCACGGTCTCCCTCTAGGGTGATGTCTACCATTTTCTCCTCCTCTTCTGCCTCTGAAGGAGGAGGAGTCACCCTGTGCATCCTGGAAAAAACCTCTGGGACTTCTTGAACCACATTTTACCACCTCTCTGACCCTTGGGATACGATCGAGTGGACGGTAAAATGTACTCCCACGGCAGAGAGTGTTTTACCTTCTTGCTTGCACCGGGTGAGTGTGTCCTTTACCTTAGGTCCAAACAATGAAGAGCCATCAAAGAGGGCGTTGGTAAAGGTAGACTTGAATGGTTCTGCAAAATTACACAACCGCATACAGGAATGCCTCCTTAGGGAAATTCCTGAACCCGCTGCTCTGCTCACTCCACTGGCTGCATAAGAAATGAGCCTCATGGACAAGTTCACAACAGAATTCAAGGCAGACAACTGGGCAGACACCTTCTCAGGGACTCCCTCAGTGGACGTATTTTGTAGAGTTCTCTCCTAACTCCTTACGGAGATCTCCCTGAACACTCATGAAGTGTGTAAGGTAGTTCAGTGATCTAAGAGTAAATGCCGCTGATGAAAAGATACGCTTCCCATATCTGTCCATTGTTCGAGATTCTTTATTCAGTGGATGGACAGAAGAAGAAGTCTCCACTAGCTCCTTCTTAGTGGCCACTGCCACCACCATGGCATCTACAGGAACACCCTTTGACAAAACTTCCTTCTCCTTGGGAGCTGATAGAAATTTATTTGGTCTCCTGGGGACTGGCTCCACAGGATCAGGAGTATACCACACCTTCCGACTAATGAGCTCTAACAGTTCGAAGGGTGGAGACACCCAAAAGCCTTCAGGTACACTGACTCCTCATCAGAAGGGGTGACAGTGGGCCAGCTGCACCTCTGCTTAAGGATCTCCAAGATGTCTACAAAGGGGACATCATCAGAGAATGACTTGGGGGACCCTTCTGACTACTCGAGGTCAGTGTCCAAGGTAAGAGACTCGTCCTGGGAGACTACATGCTTCCTCTTGCATGTCCTCTTCCGTGGGGGCTCCTCAGAAGGATATTCCAGGGAGGTCTTAGAAGAATGGGGGCCACCAGCTGGTGGCTCCTGAGGCTGCGGGTCTCTGCTGTCCAGAGAGGGAGTAGGTGCTGAGACAGAAGTAGGTGCCCTAGGGGGAAGAATGTCGGTACCCCTGGTAGGAGCTGATGATCGGGACAGCACACACCTCATCATCTCGAATGCCGAACTCTCTGGCTACAAAGACCCCAGCTCCGAAGAGACTGAGGATGCCATCAGCTCTGAGATAGATGTAGGGTCTGAGCTCAAACTAGCCGACGCGCCGAAAGGAAGGCTCAAAACTGAAGAGGTTCGGTTCCAGATGTCCCTGTCGGGACCGACCGGGGAGCTTCGGCTGCTAGACACCATGGACAGCATTGAGTGTGTCGGAGCAGAACTCGGCTCTGAAACAACCTCGGGGGGGGGGGGCTAGAACCGAAGGTTCCACCAAGCGGTATTGAACACTCCAGCTCCAAAAGTCCAGCATGGCTCAGAGGAGGAATCACAGAAGGGGTGATGGACACAAGTGGCCCCAGAACCGACTAGGTCAGAGCTAGCAACATTTTAGGTAAGGCAGATGACTTAAGGAGTCTCAGAAGTACTCTCTCCGCATCTTCTTCCGATACGTTCCTGGAAGACAGTGTGGGAGAGTGGGATCTCTGTAAATATGAGTGACCTTAATGTAGGGAAGACTCGTAAGGGATCCGTAGACCAGCTCCGATGTTTACTATCAGTGGTTGGCTCCGAACTACTTCGTGCCAACACTGTAGCAACAGTACTAGTAGTACCCTCGATCAGCTCTGAATTCAGTGAAGCTGAGGAGGTAGCAGGTTTGTCAGATTTAAAAATTTTGAGAAGCAGCTCCGATGCACCAGCCGGCGTCAGGGAGGGCCTCTTAGAAGATTTAGATTTCTCCTTTTTCAATCCATGTGACTTAGAAGAGGAGGAAGAGATAGCCAGATCTTCCTCAAAAGAGGGCTTAAGGAGACCTTTTAATATAAGTTTATTCTTTCTCTCCTGCATTACTCTGGCACTAAATGAGTGACAAAATAGGCATGTTTCCTGTAAGGGGATGGCCCCAAGACAGTATATGCAGTTACTGTGGCCATAGGTTATAGACATCTTCTGTGAACATTTCACACACTTTTTAAAGCCAGATGGCTTATGATCCTTGACCTCCTTAGACATCTCACAGAAGATTCCCAATCAGACACACAGAGAAGAGAAGGGAATGTGGGAGGACTAGGTCCTCTAACTTAAACAGGCCTAGCCCTTAAAGTACCAGCAAAGACACAACCACGAGGACTAGGTCCTCTAACTTAAAACGGGCCTAGCCCTGGTAGAGAAAGAAGGGAGAAAACCTAGGTCCTCTAACTAAAACGGACATAGAAAGGAAAGGATCAGAAAGACAATGTAACAGTCTCGCACACACACCAGAGAAGAAATACAATCTCTAATAATGCAAATAAAGAGAACAAAGGTCAAAAACCCCATTCTAACTGCAAATATAAATAAGAGGAGAGCTCCACAAGCAAAAACTATTTATTTTAATCTAAGCACACTAAGATAAAGCTTATCTAAACTTTGAACTAATGCACACAGTCTAAACTACACGCAAAGGCACCTACAACCACTAATACCAACAATATCTGAACTAGGGATATATAAACATATAAAACAACCCCAGTAAAGAAACTAACTGCCACACAGGATACCAATGAGAATGATAAGGCCAATGGCCAACTGTTCTCAGAAATACTTAACACAGAAAGAACTCTAGTAACTGCTAAACTAACTACAAAAATGACACTAATAACAGCTATATAAAGCTATCTAAATATGATAAACAGCAGAATTTAGCCAAAAACAATCAGCAAAATGTGTTAGACTTAGCCACAGTCAAGAAGAAGCACATCCGAACTCGTCGATGCGGCAAACAAGATCTGGGGATTGCAGTGGTGCACCATGGGATGCCTACATAGCCACGAGCCAACTAGAAGACTTTGAGCTTGTAAAAAGGCCGAGTCGGAGCCAAGGATCGGCTCCAAACCCATGTGTAAGAATGAAGGCGAGATAGGACTACAGAACATCATTATTTTCTGGCCATCCGACATTATGTAGGCACTTGCCAAAATGTGAGATTTATAACAGGATCTGAGTAGCAAACAACATTTTCTGATCATCATTCAGCCAGAAGGTATTGCACAAAAGAAAAGTATTCCTCTTCATTACAATCAAGCTAGACTTAGTCTAGTGCCTACCAGCAAAACTGAGGGAAGGTTCATCATCTCATCATTTATTTTGCCTTCTCTACAGATAAAAAAGATCTGATGATGATAAAAGTAAAACACCAAAAATTAACAACTTCAGAGAAATAAAAAAGTGCAAAAAAAAAAAAAAGTATTCCTCAAGGGAAGTAGGGATGGTCTACTTGCCTGCTATCTCAGAGCATATTAAGATTACAATACTAACTTTTCTTCATTAGAGTCAACTCAGCAAGTAATGTTTCATCAGTGAGTCATACAATAAATGTTATGGGCTGACTTAAGCTTGGGCTGAGCTACGCAAGTAAAACTTGTAGCACTAGTTTACTGAAGGCTGCACTGTAGCTGGAAACAACAGGCAGGATGTAATACATTATGAAACTATGCACTTTGGGGAAACCTGCAGTAGTACAGGCTCCAACCTGTGAAGCATTCCTGCAATAAAGAAAGTACAGTTATGCAAGTCCTATTTACCAATAACAGTAGATGTTCGAATTTCTTCACTGCCACTATGGGTAGAGTCCTGCCATGCACATAGGACCAGGCTAGCTTGCCAAAACTCTAATGTGACTCCCTCTCACTCATTCTGGTTGCTGATAGACTGCACTCTGTGGAGGGAAGTATATCAGCAAACAGAGTGAGGTAAATCTTCAGGATTGTACTGTCCTGAGGAAGGAAGGGAGATTCATCCTGAGCCAACCATGAACAATCAATAATCACCATAAAAAGCAGGCAAACAACAACAACCATAACAAAGGAGGCTGTGTCCCACATCAGATATTTAGAAAGGATGATGATGGGTGGGTGGGTATGGCTAGTGCAGCAGTAAAGAAATTCAAACATCTACTGTTACTGGTAAGTAGGACTTGTATAACTGTACTATGTTCTTCAATCTCACGATATGTGCTTTGGCCTGTCTGAAGAGTCCACAGACCTTGCACTTTTATGCCTATGATAACCGCACCCCAAGCATAATCTGAAGAGCCTGCCTAGACAAAATGACCGGGGGTTGGGAGACAGAAAAGGGGGCTCTGCACTGACAGGCATTTCAGTGTACCACTGCAATTCTCACCTTACAAACCTCAGAAAGGGAATCTGAAAATCCAACTGTTAGAAGGAAGGTCTTTTGCTTGAATGCATCTATTAGACACCACAAAAAGACAATTTTGTGAATGGTTGTGGGAAAAGGCTTTTGTAGGTTCAAATAAAATCCAAAGTTGTGACAAGAGGATGGACACCTTTGTTAAGGACTCCATATCAGGGCAAAGACTCTTTAGAAATAAGCAATTCATCTAAATAAAGAAAATGTGGATGTCCAACAATCTGCAGTAAACCACGACAGGGGCTAAACACATTGTGAACACTTGAGGTACAATGGAAAGCCAAAAGGGTCATGCAGAGTACTGAAAATGTGATCCAGGTACAGCAAACGAAAGAAAATTCCTGAAACTGTGAACAGTAGGTATGTGATGTTAAGCATCAATAAGTTCCAGTGTTACTATAAGACAATGATCCGGAAGCAGTGCAAGCACTGACTGAAGGGTTAATATCTTGATTTTGGAACTTTCACATAAAAAAACTGAGAAAAGACAGAAATAGCACGTCTCCATGCATGTTCCTTGTTTGGTACCAAAAATATATTGGAATAACCTTTGCTCATGTGATTTGCAGGTTCTGGTTCTATGACCCCTGCTTCTAACATATGTTGCAGCACTGGTGGAAACAGGTCTGTCTGGCTTGGTGGCAGAGATGGAATTTCCCAGAAAGGAGAAGGTGAGCCACCCACTGTCAAGTGAATCTTTCCTGAATCACCTTTAACACCCAACTGTCTGAAACCATCTGACCCTAGGCTAAGGGTCAGTCAGTATGATAAAGGTAGGTAAACTGAGGCAAGAGGTGTGGGTAAGGTGATCAAATTCCTGTCATAGTCAATCATTAGCTGGTACGAGACTCTTTTGGGGAAAGTTACCTTTTTTTCTTTTGTTGGAAGCATTACCCTCCTGCCATTTTTTTGGGGGGGTTGTGATTATTATTAGGGATGTATTTCTATTTCTAATGCCCTCTAACGGACTGAGAAGCAGCTTTGTTAGGATAGCATTTGGGTAGTTGAAAAATCTTAGAGACTCCATGCATCAATTTGCTGCTGTTATCCCACTATTTCAGGATCTAAATAACTGTAGGTCCAAATACCACATCCTGGCTAAGTGGAGAATTAAATATTTCAGAATTAAAATTATCAGAAAAATTCTGATTATGAAACCAAACAAATCTTCTCAACAACAGAGAAGAGGAGGAAGCTCTAGACACAGTGTCAGCACAATCATACATACTTCTCAGAACTTGAGTCAAGTAAGAAAGAATCTGATTCAAATATGACTTGCCTTCAGGATACAATGAAACTGCAAATTCTTCCAAATTATAAGCACATTTTAATACAAACATCCACTTGTAGCACTGATAATTAAAGATCCTAAAGGGTAACATGGTAGACACAGACTCCCACCTTGTTTGCCTAACCACTTGACCTCCTTAGCAGAGAATACTGGGTTAGAGGAAGCTAAACACATCTTTTAATCTGCTGCTGCTGGAGTTACTGCAGCAGGGTCAGCTAACAGTTGAGAATAAGGACATTTACTATCTGGATGGACCCTATAATATTGCTTATCACTTTTCTATGGAATTGCAGCCAGTGAGTCTGCCCAGTGTTGGGAAATTTGCTTCCAGGCAAAAGCATCACTGAGTCTAGCAACAGTCTCATCAAAGGATAAAAGTGTCTAGGATTAACTTCTAAATGATGGATTTCTGATGAGAATGACCCCATCTCTGTCAGAATCCTCATATTCTGAAAACACACAGTGTTCTCTGGAAATACCTGCACTAGAACTGTGAAAAGGCAAACAACCTCCAGAAATGCAGACAGCAAAGCACTCTTAGCCAGACATATAGTATCTGACTTGCATGCAGAAATAACCTGATCATATGCCCTGTAATTAAGATTAGTGTCTTTTTCTAAGAATATACCTATACCTACTGGAAGAATGGTTCAAGGGAGAGCCTAACGTCCCTAGCAAGAGGTATCTTTCCCCAGACTATGCCTATACCTAGTGTTTGGTTCTCCCATACTGTAACAGGAACTAGAAAAGCCCCAGAGGATGTATCTAACCCCTTGTCCATAGTGGTAATTACAGCCACACCACAGGGAGTTGAGGCAATAGGTAAATGGTCTGTGGAACAATCTCTGACCACGCCTGAGTCACAAACCATAGGCTGAGGCAATAATTTGACTTGTTCTTTTCTTTTTTTTCTTTTTAGGTACAAGCAGAGTGGAAGAAGCATGATCGGAAATATTTTCCATGCTGTAGCCAAACTAAAACAATGAGTGAGAAGGTCACTAAAAAAAAACTCGCAAAAACAAAATGAAAAATCCAGCAAAGCTAGAACTTCCACTGAGTGACCTCCCAAACCTCTTGTATCAGAAGCACATGGGATATATGCAAATTATCCTTATGAACATCAAGTGTTTCAGCTAATTGGAGATTCTGAATGCCCATGACTTGTTTTATCATTCTAATGGATAATTTCAGACCAATAAAGCCAAACCCCACTAGCTGTGGATATGCATATTTCGGCCTTGTTATGACCTCATCAGCACAATACAAGCAGAGTGTTTGACTAAGCATTAGAAACACAGGCCTGTTATATCCAGCTGACGTCCGTTATCATTAGGGTCAGTGCAAAAATATCCCAAACAACAAACTAAAACAATGAGTGAGAAGGTCACTGAAAAACCAATCCGTAAAAACAAATTGAAAAATCTAGCAAAACAAATTGAAAAATCTAGCAAAGCTAGAACTTCCACTGAGTGACCTCCCAAACCTCTTGTATCAGAGGCACATGGGATACATGCAAATTATCCTTATGAACATCAGGTGTTTCAGCTAATTTGTTTCTAATGCTTAGTCAAACACTCTGCTTGTGCTGTGCTGATGAGGTCATAACAAGGCTAGTATACAACTCAGCAAGCTCCTGCCTGGTGCTCTGCAGAGTTCTACAGCAGCAGAGAGACAAAAGAGACTTTGGAGTGATTAAGTATCGTTTTTCTGCATTTTCTTGCTGCCTTTAGCTAATTCCACCTAAAATGCCAATTTTCTAGAGTTTCTGTGATTTGAAAAGCTTGTTTCACCTACACATGCTACTTATTTTACTGCCTGCACTTTAACAAAGTCGTTTTTGTGTTTAAATTACCTGTTTAACTGTTGTAGGCTACACACTCAAGTGTGATAGCCATTTCTGTGAATTTAAGTTGTTTTTTTGATCGTATCTGCTTTATTTTCTGAAAAAAATAAATATATTTGTTTTCCTGCCTTTCTAAGCTAGTATAGTCCACTTTTCAGGTTAGTGCTGAATTCAGGGCTGTGTTACAAGTTTCTGTGTTTGCACATACCTTACTTGGATAGAAGTAAGTTTCTCTGTTCACTGTGAGAGAGGCAGCTTTGAGCAGCCTATCTGTCCCTGGAGGAGTGGTATCATCCCAGAAATTAGTAGTTTGTTAGCCATTTTGGGCTAATTTCTCTCTCTTTCATTTCCCTGTTATAAAACCCGCATTTGCGTGGTTTTGTGCGCCGGATAGCTAGGGTATAACTATTCCCGGCTCCACAAAGTCTTCTCTTCAATTTTTCCCTTGGAACTAGGCAAACATTCAACTTAAGCACTCAAACCATTCACTTCCCATCCCGGTACTTGCTCAAAGCTCATAGCAAGCACTAATAAACCTTAGCACTAGACCCCCTATACTGTAGAGAAGGACAAGGCTCTCTATTTGACCTTATCAGCCAGTCAGTAAAACAGTTCACTGTACCTATCCAGACATGTCCAAAGGGCAGTTTCAGGTGTACTCTCCGGTCCAATGGGTGAATCTGGTCATTTTGAGGCAATGTTACAATTGTTTGATGTACACAAACAACCCTCTCCTCCTTCCACCAAATACTAATACATGCGAAAGATGCAATTATACAGCCAAATTGGAGGCTAAGCTCTCTCAAACCAAGACAGGACCAGGCAGTCAAGAGGAGAAGGGAATTACTTGCATCACACCACCAGTCTCACATAGACCTATGAAATCAGCACCGGCAAAAAACACACATAAATACACAAAAACATACTCGGAGGCTCTAAATAAAAATCTGCAAAAGAAACCGAGACCTCCAAAGCAGACATCCAAGCAACCTCCACCACCCAACACAAACCATGAAACACATACTTCACAAAACCAGTGTGCCACACAATCACAGCCCTTAACGCAAAATAACATACCCAACACACTAGTAATTGGTGCAGCACACTGATGTCCCACTCACTAGGCTCATCAAGGAGAATGTTACTGTTAGCTGCCTGCCAGGTGCCAGGATGCACCACATAACACAAGCACTCAGGTCACTCCAGAACAAGTACAAATATGACTCTGTCATTGTCCATGTTGGTGTGAATGACCTGAGCCGTACCTCCCTGGACTACATGGAAACAGACATGAAGGAGCTCTCTGATCACGTAGCCCAGGCTGCTATGACACCGACCCTGAGTAGCATCCTGCCCTCAACAAGAATGATACCACGGTATAGAGAAAAAATTATCAATTTCAACAATTGGCTACTCCTGTGGTGTCATTCAAAGGGGATCCAGTGTCTGTCAGCCTGGGATGAGATGCTCGACAAGTCACGCTGCTTCGCTAGAGATGGCTTGCACCTGTTACCCTTAGGCTTTCGAATACTGGCCAAGGATCTTGTTACCCCCATAGTGCCTTTTTTAGGCAATGCTCAAAAGACAAACCCACTGACGTAAATAGCATAACAAAAAACTGAGGGTAATGCTACTCAATGCCAGAAGTCTAAACCTCAAAATGCACGCACTCGAGGCACTCCTCAGTATGGAGAAAATTGATATATGTGCAGTAACAGAAACCTGGTTTAAGGGTCCAGAGAGCACCCCAGCACTACCAGGCTACAACTCACACCATACATTTCGGCCACAAAACCCAGACCGAAATACAAAAGGCGGGGGAGTATCCATATTCATCAAGGATACCCACACCACCAGGTTAGTGGCACAGCACGATGCTTCAGAGATCATTCATGTGTAACTAACAATGGGTAAAACTACTATTCAAATTATAGCTTGCTACAGATCATCCACCATGTCCCAGGACCACCACTCCGGATTCCTGGAAACACTGGGAAACATAAAGGTCCTACCAAACACCCTGATATTGGGTGATTTCAATTACCCAAACATTAACTGGGAGATCTACTCAAGTACAAACTCCCTTGCCCAACATTTTCTAGAATTTATAAACTCAAATGCCCTGGATCAACTGGTCAACACCCCTACCACAGGTGACAACATACTGGACCTGGTCATCACCAACATGGGTGACCAGTGTTCCACACCGAAAGTCAACCCCTCGCTGGTTAGATCTGACCATAAACTAATCACTCTGGATATCCACATTCCGACACCACCGTGAAAAACCTTTCAACAGCAAACTTCAAGTTACTTAAGACCAAGGTGGGAAGTTTCAAAGTCCCCATGGTAAAGGATAACGCTGTCCAAGCTGCAAAATCCTTTACTAATGCACTCTACGGGCACCTACAATAATACATGGATTGTGCTATCCAAAACAAAACCAAGACTCACACCTCCAAGAAAAGGAAACTAGTCTGGTGGACCCTTGCCATAAACAAGCTATACAACAGAAGGAGGAAACTAGTATAGAAAAGAGTAAAATCTCAAGAAGGGAAGACATCCCTGATCAGTATCAGCAAGAAACTACGTTCCCTCATAAAATCATCCAAGGCTAGCTTCGAAAGAAAAATTGCCATGGACTCCAAAGATAACCACAAGGCATTCTTTAGCTATGTCAAGAATCTAAGTGGCAATTCTCAGATCTGCTCAGAATTAGTGCAGAATGGCACAAAATACATTGAACTGACCAATATAGCCACCATCCTGGCAGACAGGTTCAGTGCAAACTTCACCCCCAAAAGGGCCCATAACTATACCAGAAGAATGTAGTGCCCCTGAAATCACAGACAGCTTAAAACAGCCCTCTCCAAAGCCAAAAACACAGCATCAATGGGACTAGACGGTGTCACAGGCTGCGTCCTACACAAGCTCAAAGATGAACTAACCCCTCACCTAAACACACTGTTTAAACTCAGCCTCTCCACAGGAAATTGTGCCCAAAGAGTGGCACACAGCAATGGTTATTCCGCTCCACAAAGGTGGAGCCACAACGGACCCCGGGAACTATCACCCTATAAGCCTGACTAGCTTGATATGCAAAGCTATGGAGCACATCATCATGGATCTCATTAACAGAGACATTGGAAATCTCCAAACACTGGACCCTACCCAGTTTGGCTTTGTTAAGGGCAGATCATGCCTTCTAAACCTGGTGGACTTCTTTGAGACAGTTACCAAGGCTATAGACGAGGGAAAGATGGTCCACACAGCCTACCTATACCTCGCAAAGGCCTTTGACACCATTCCCCACTCAGATATTACAGACAAGCTCACCAGCCTGAACATAAACCCATACATTATGAGATGGGTTGCCAACTGGCTCACGGACAGAACCCACATGGTAAGAGTTGCGGGAACTAGGTCTGACTCTAAATCGGTTACAAGTGGAGTTCCCCAGGCCTCAGTCCTAGGACCCCTCCTGTTCGGCATATACTTTTCAGGGGTACAGGCAAGCACAGGAGGACTATGGCAAGCACAGGAGGACTATGGCTGACCAAGTTCGCAGACAACTGCAAACTAGGGGCTATAATTGACTCTCCAGTTGACACAGACATCCTCCAAAAGGGTCTCACTGAGGCAGATACCTGGTGTCAAAACCAGGGCCTCAAGCTAAATGCCAAAAAGTACATAGTCATCCCTCTTGGAAAACACAAAGTACCCACAAGCTACCACATAGGTGGTAGCCCCCTAAATACGGAAGACGTAATAAGGGATATTGGGACCCAAGTAGATAGTAACCTCTCCTTTCATAATCACATTGCCAAAGTGGTTAGAAAATCCTTCTGTGTGGCCCACCTAATCACAAAAGGGTTTGCATCCAGATCGAAAGAGGTCATTGGGCCCCTCTACGCATCACTCATCAGACCCATCATAGAGTACAATGCCCCATTTGGGATGTACCTTACAAGACACCTGCAACAACTGGAAAGACCAGAGAAGTACCTCATCAAGAGGATCACTGGCCTCAGGCAGATGCCTTATGCAGATTGACTGAAGAAACTCCAGCTGTACTCTGTTGCACACCGCCTACTCAGAGGTGATCTCTGCCTGACGTACAAGGCCATGTCCAACCCAGAACTGATGGACATGCTCCACCTAAAGAAAACCATATCCCCTCATGCCACATGCTACAGGGATCTAAACCTCACCACAACAATAAATAGGAAGTGCTGGAGGGATAGATTCCTGTCCCAGAGACTTCCCATGCTCTGGAACATGATTCCAATCTACATTAGGCAAAGCTCCTCACTAACCCTCTTCAAGAGAAACCTTTGGCAAGTGGATGGGAAACAGAAAGTTTACCCCAGGGATCATTTCAATGGCTCTGCTGGACAGAGGCATAGGGAACTAATCTAAGGGAGTGGCGAAAGCCAACACATTCCGGCTAGGCTTATAAATGCCTTCAAGCAGATAGCCTAGTACCTACCTATGAACCTATACATATGCATATCCACAGCTAGTGGGGTTTGGCTGTATTGGCCTGAAATTATCCATTAGAGCTGGGTATAACAGCCCTGTGTTTCTAATGCTTAGTTAAACACTCTGCTTGTGCTGTGCTAATGAGGTCATAACAAGGCCGAAATATGCATATCCACAGCTAGTGGGGTTTGGCTTTATTGGCCTGAAATTGTCCAGTAGTATGACGAAACAAGACATGGGCATTCAGAATCGCCAGTTAGCTGAAACACCTGATGTTCATAAGGATCATCTGCATATATCCCATGTGCCTCTGACACAAGAGGTTTGGGAGGTCACTCTGTGGATGTTCTAGCTTTGCTGGATTTTTCATTTTGTTTTTATGGACTGTTTTTTCAGTGACCTTCTCACTCATTGTTTTAGTTTGTTATTTGGGATATTTTTGCACTGACCCTAATGATAATGGATGTCAGCTGGGTATAACAGCCCTGTGTTTCTAATGCTTAGTCAAACACTCTGCTTGTGCTGTGCTGATGAGGTCATAACAAGCCCGTAATATGCATATCCACATCTAGTGGGGTTTGCCTTTATTGGCCTGAAACTGTCCATTAGAATGCCGAAACAAGTCATCGGCATTCAGACTCACCAATTAGCTGAAACCCCTGATGTTCATAAGGATCGTTTGCATATATCCCATGCATCTCTGATACAAGAGGTTTGGGAGGTCACTCAGTGGAAGGTCTAGCTTTGCTGGATTTTTCATTTTGTTTTTACGGATGCTGTAACCAAAGGAGAAATCAGATTACCAGTTACTTGTTGTGTCTTTCGGCTTTTCCCAGTTAGGGGTCGCCACAGCGGAACTTCGGTCTGCTGATGATTGGTAGTTGATTTTTACATGCCGAGTTACCAGCCCTGACACACAACCTTCAACGAAGGTACGCCCATTCACATGTCTCCACGCAGAAGACACTCTAGCTGAGAATCGAACCAGACAGCGTCTTACTGTGAGGCGACAATGCTACCGCAGCACCACCACCGCGGGTCAGATTACCACTAAGCTCAGTAATACTGGCAGAAAATAAGTATTCACTAGTAAGCACCAAGCACACTTTCCTTCCCCAACAGAGTATAAAAGCAGTACAATGAAAACCGTGTTACCAGACCTTACATTTTTAGCCAGAAATATCACAGAATGTTTATTACCTCAGAAATGACAAAATATTCTAATTCTGTTAAAATAGTAACAGGCAGGAAAACACATCTTGATGGTAAACGCACAGCGTAAATACTTAATATTGTTTTATAACATCAGTTTTCTACAAAAATTGAAAAATCACGCAAGTAGAGCAGAAGCACATACTATTCCAGTTTTGTTAAGGTGGAATACCACAAATAGCTCTTTTTTATTACAGTGTCATCAGAAATAATGCCAAAAATATTAAATAAAAATATTTATGAGAGGAAGACTTCCCCAAAAAGAGGTTTTATCTCTTAGGCAAGAAGTTTTGAGACTGCTGTTCCGCTGGAGCAATAGAGGTGCTTTTCCTCAAGCCGGTAGTAAAATTCTGAAGCTTTACCTCACTTTAATTGCTGATGAACTTCTCCCCCAGAATGAACGTAGCCTATCAGAAACCAGAGTAAGTGAGAGAGAAGGGAGTTAGAGCTTTGGCAAACTGGCTGTGTGCTGTGCCCTTGACAGGACACTAGTCTCTGGCTACTGAAGCAGTGAGAATGAAGAACATATGATGGCAACATCCTTATAGTGGAAAGTGAGTGAAAGGTTCACACACTTTCCTACCTTCTCACAGCAATGCATAATGCAAAATGCCATGTAAGAACCACTTACTTTGTTTTTATTTACTTGCCCTGTAATAAGCAAAGCATTCTTTGGAATAATGGCTGGAGGCAGTCCTAAGAAAATGTATAAAGGAGTTCTGTAAACTCCCAAAAGTATTAAGCATCATTTCCTTAAGTTAAAGTATTTAGAAAACTGATGCACATTTTTGCCATCTGATCCAGTATCGCTTCCAAATCTAGAATTTTTGACTGACAGTGAAGCATCACACTGTCTTCTCAAGACTGATTTCAAAGAGAATCTCCAGTCTACAAAGCTTGCAGCTCAAACAAAGTACAATTTGAGATAATGGCAAATACAACTAATACCTTCTAGAAAAACAAACACTTGCAATAAGTGTTTCAGAAAGGAAACAAAATCTTCTAACATAGATCTAAGGCACCAGCCTGGGATGGGTACTCTAATGGCTGGATTCAATAGTAGAAAAACAGTTCAAAAAGGTAAAAATCGCATTTGAGTGGCACCAATAATAGATAAGTATTTGAAAAGATAAATATCAAATTTAATTGAATGTGTTTTTGTTCTTCCTCTGGTTCATAAACTCCAATACTGATGAAACAGAAGAGGAAGACAGGATAACACTTTGCCTATTTTACAGCAATGCAGTCCTAATACCTTGCTTCCAGCCCTAACAGCATCTGTCTTCCACAAAGTCAAACTCACAGTACACAAATTCTAAATGGTGATTGAAACACTAGTCTGTTACTAACAAGGGTGACATGCAAAAGGCAACTTCATGGAAGTACAACTACATGCAGTTAGAGCCATAAGATTTATTTATTGACATTTGCTAACTGTGTTTGACTGTTTATCCAACTGGGCTTGTGGCCCATTTTCAGTGGAGACTCAAGGAGAAAAGCTCCAAGAAAAAATACAGTTTACACTTTACAGAAAAAATGCAACAGTTTTACATACTGTAAGTATATTACATAAGGAGATATTGCAGAAAATTCTTAATATGAGGAAAAACACATTATACTTAGTAAAAAAAGAAACGGAAGAAACGGGAAAAGAATTACGAACCAGTAAAAGCACACTAATTTCCCGTACCAGGAACCAATAAAGGTAGTCCCACAAGGCTGCAATACGCACAGTTCTTGATCAAAACTCTGCAGTCCGTAAAGTTAGAAAAACTGTTTTATTCAACAAAATTAATAATAAAACGATAACATCAAAAATTCCAAGGATTAAGCGCTTTCATTTCCTCAGCCGGAAACTTCTATACTTAAACAGAGTAGCTAAGTATATACATATTTACAAAAAGTTTTAAATTCAACAGTTGTGGTTAGAGAGCTTGAACTAGTAAGCATTCTCTGTGGAGGAAATACTTATGTGTATATGGGGGAGAAGCAGATGAAGGAGGGGAGTTAAGTTGGGGCTTGAAAAGGGCAGGTTTTGGAGTTGAGTAGATGAAGTTTGAGTTTCTCTTTGAAGTGGGATGGCTGTAAGGTAAAACATATGTCTCTAGGAAGTTTGTACCATGCTTGGGCCACAGAATACTTATATAGAAGTTTGCCCACTGATTTTTTTCGGATAGTATATGTGTAGTAGTTGCTGATTTGATGTACGGAGGGTACGAGGTGGAGAACAGCTAGTAATGAAGGAAGAGAGAGCAGGGCAAGCTGAAGGTTTAGAGAGAATAGTATGTAACACATGAAGTTGCAATAACAGTAATTATTTCAGATTTGTATGCTTTACCCTGCCCAACTATCTAAGAGAAGAGAGTGTACATGAGAAAAACACAACATGACTAAGAGGAAAATAAAATATACATCAGAGATGAAACAGGGTGTAATAAAATGAACATATTAAGCATTTATTCACGTGCACACACACACACACACACACACACACACACACACACACACATATATATATATATATATATATGTGTGTGTGTGTGTGTATATATATATATATATATATATATATATATATATATATATATATATATATATATACATACATACATATATATATATATATATATATATATATATATACATACACACACACACAAATATATATACATATCCTTACTTTAAAAAATATGATGTACTGCATGTCTCAACTTTGCAAACAGAACCAAGGCACTTGACCTTCCCAAGCATAGTTTGAGTGCATGGCATACAGAGATTAAGCAAAGGTAAGGATCTAAACAACCTATTTTTGACTGGCAACCTGGGTGCTGTAAGAGCCAAATGAATAGGAAGACGAATGATGAAGCTGACTTTGCTCACATCTCCCAAGGTGAAGGCTGTGAACATATGCCCTGGGCTGACTGCTTACCTACAAACTCCGGTGGAGACTTGAGATGGAGAGACATGTCTACCATAAAGATCATATCCTTATTAATTAAATCAAATGCAGCAACTACATTCAGTTTCCACTGCTTTGAGAAGTTACCTGGTGGCTAATGGCTGTTCTAACACTATCTTCACATAAAATAATGATCTTATGTGAAAATAGGACATCCACAAAAGTTAGCTATTACAGCTAATGCCCTCACTCATCTGGATGTTTGACTTTGATGTGTGCTTACAAGTGATGTGTAGTGTTTCTGAGTGATCGTTATCTGACTTAGTGGCCCCCTCCCATGTGACTGGGTCACTGGAATGCACATACAGCCCTGACAACATGTCATAACTATTCTACACATGATGACACAGGGACAACTTAGGTGTTTAAGAGGCTCGCTGGAACACCCCTACTTTCAAAACAAAATGAAAGTATGAAGAGAATATATTTAAGTGGCTTCATCAAGCCGTACTACTAGAATCCTGAACCTAACAGGGCAGTAACATTTCTGGATGTTATAAATGTAAGCAATATCACTGCACATAACCTTTAAGGAGGTACAGATATATTGGTAACCCCACTCAGGCAAACAGGAGGGAAGTCCTTACACAATCTTATTGCACATCCACCCCTTGGGACTTTGCTGGCATGCACAGGGGAAATGTCGAGCACAACTAAAAATCCCCTGATGACTGCTTAGATGAGAGCTAAATAAGAATTACCTCTTGTTTAGTTAGGGACTGAATGGGGTGGACGTATAGCAACTAGCCAGAAGTTTGCTAGTACAGGGAGTCCAAAAAAATTAATTTAAAAAAGAAAACTTCTCAGACATAAACGCCACATAACAGGTATCTTTTAAATGAAAGGAAGACAGATAAAAGATGTTGAGGTTTACCTAAAATTAATGCAAGAGTTTTTTTTTAAAACTACTTTTTCTGCAGAGGGTCTATGCTCCCCTATATTGCACACCCCTGTTTACTATATTAATTCTGAGGTTACTTTACTACAAACTAAAATGATATAAGATTTGAGAATCAAGTATGCACGTATTTATTTACTTGCATATACTAAATGGGAATGTTCAGCTGGGAGATCCCATTCTCAGTGGAATCTTGGACACACCTCTAACACAATAAACAACAACACGAAAACACCAAGTTAAAGCAGACACTGTACAATTAAATAACATACCAGATACACTTCAACTAAACCACACAGCATTGTCGCAAACACTGTAAGAGATGAAATTCAAGTGAACACAACACAAATTACATGAAGATTTCCTAAAGCAACTATCGAGACAGGTTAGTAGCAAATGTAGCAAGTCAAAAGGACTAGTTATAGTTTAAGTCAATTTGATAGGTCTAACAGTTGCACAGAAGAGTGGGCAATATGGCAAGGGTTATATTACAGTGGATTATTACAGGGAAGAAGCACTCAGATTAATATTATCTTTACTTTGAGTAAATAAAATCTCAGAATTAGTATTATAAGTAAGTGGGATGGGGTGATGGACCTCAGCTCAGCCACAAAATTCTTTACACTAAAGGTGTAGAAATAAGATGCTTAAGGTTTTTAAATTACCCTGCTTTGAAATTTTATATTCAGTGACTACAGAAATTGATTACACATGTAAATGATGAATTGTTTTTGGTTCATAGGTTCGGTTCATAGGTTCATACTAGGCTATCTGTCCTGGGGCAATTATAAGCCTAGCCCGATTTTGTTTGGCTTACGCCACCCCTTGATTTGAGTATACTCTGCCCTTTTTAAGGTTTAGTTTGCTGTGCCTCTGTCTAATAGTGACACGGAAGTAATCCCCGGGACAAACCTACGATCCCCCATCCACTCATCAAGATTCTTCTTGAAGAGATTCAGTGAGGTGCTCTGCCTAACATGAATTGGAATTCTGTTCCAGAGCGAAGGGAGCCTCTGGATTATGAATCTGTCCCTCCAGCAAGTTCTATTTATTTCAGTGCTGAGGTTCAAGTCCCTTGAGCATGTGGCTCTAAGGGATTTAGATTTACTGAGGTGGAGCATGTCCATTAATTCTGGATTGGACATAGCTTTATATGTCAGGCATAGATCGCCTCGAAGTAGGTGGTATGCAACTGAGTAGAGCTGGAGTTTTTTTTACCGAGCAGCATATGGCATCTGTTTGAGTCTCTTGATACTCTTGGTGAGGTACTTTTGGGGTCTTTCTAATTGCTGCAGGTGTCGGGTAAGGTACATCCCAAAAGGGGCATTGTATTCTATGATGGACCCTCATCTAGTAGTGTATGCCCCACCTACGTGGCCTTCGTCTAAGCTGCTAAATAACTTAGGAAATATGCTGAAACATGCCACATCTGACTACAGTGACAATTTCAAAAGAAACATCAATTCTCATTGACAGGAAATTGGGTAAACTAGTCTGCCCTTTTCCTAAGTAAGCAGGCCTGGCTCAAGGAAAAGTACTGGGGCAGTATAAGCACTAACTTCTGAAGCAAGAGAAATGCAAGTGGCCTTGGCCAAAACAGTGCCAGCATTAAACTTGGTCTGTTTTGGTAAGCTCTGATTGTGGGAAAACTTGATTTTAGGAAAAGAAGAAAAGTAAAGTACAGACAAATCTTTATTTCCATGACAGGGAAATCTTTGCTGTTGTCACATTGCCTGCCCTAGTTAGTAGCCTCTCCCATGAAAAAGGCAAGAATGGAAGACATGTAATGCAATTAAAATCATCACGCTGAGGATACTTATTGCAAGTACTGTGCCGATGAAAAGACTATAAAACTTTTTGTGTAAGAGGAAGTGAGGCATGTGTTATAACAAACTGGGAAACATTTTTTTTTCAAACACCTTTATTGAATTACCACTTGTGACACAGGCAGATGCAGAACAACACCCCAACTACACAGTACTTTTACTAAGAGGTTCTGGATATCATATCAAAGTATCTAAACTTTCTTCAAGTACATGAAACCAGAAATAGGCCTTCCACCTGAAGCAAGTGCCAATACCACTGAGATTCCACTGAAACATTACTATGAGTTAATGTGTCAGGATACGCCAGGTGCTGCTGCCACCATGAGACACAATGTTTTTGTTATTTAGCAAAGACTCAGCTCAGACTACCTACCTTTTACAAGTTTCCTAACAGGTATTCTTCTCTTTCTTCAATGCTCACTCTAACAGAAAAGGATAGGAACACTCTACCTCTTATGGTGTTTAGAAAGCTCCCACGGAAGACCATTATCTTGGCCTTAACAAGGACTCTGGAGTCCAGTGTTACTGCATGTTCTTTGACCACTTTTGGTGTCAGGGACTGAAGGGATACCAGTAATTGTCTGAAATGTCAATATGTGCAATGTCGTACTCGCAGAACATGAAGACTGAATGACCAAAAGTCTGGACTGGCATTACATATAAATATTCCCTTTTCCCTAAGTATGGTGATCTCAGGTTGTTATATATAAATTTGGAGGGTATGATGAGTAGCTTACGTCCTGCAAAAAACAAGTTTAAGGAGAAAATGATGTCTGACATTTGCTCTTCTCTTGTATTTTCAGTCTTTTTTTTACCACCATGTCTGCGCTCAGCATTGCGAGTCCTGACATTTCAGTGGGGAGTCAGGGATAACTACTCATACAATCTATCAAGCTCAGCCATTCAGAATGGGGAAAACTTGCCCAATTTCTTCAAAATGTAGAGTGTAATCTAAAACAAAATGCCTCTTACTGACAAAGTTACCCTTCCACGATGAATCAAAGAAGCACCAATGTGCTGAGTGTATCAGAATGTGGACTTGTGTGTCCAATATTCTCAGTTCAAAACAAGAAAGAGGAGTGGTACCGTCAGCCTAACAAACCTTCTGAACTACACAAAATTGCTTAAATCCTACAAGTTAGGGATCAACCTCAAATCTTCATTTAAGGGACAAGATGGAGAAGAACCCACCCCATTCTAATACAGGGAAAACTCATTATATTCCCTTACAACCTCGAGACCAAAGCCATGGAAGATTGATACTGGAACAGATAATGACCCCTAAAAATATCAAGATTCAAATGGTAAATGCAGCAGAAAAAAGTAGCTTTTCCACGGCTGGAAGATATCATCAGCTACACTGTTCATGTGACTGTTGATTGACTAGGAATCATTTTTTTTTAATCCAGGCTTAGACTTCCTACACTGATTCTAGGTGTGCTGTAGCAGTGTGATATAGTGTAAGGGAAATTATCTCTTTGGCTATGTTCTTTCTGCCCAAATACATGACATCTCAATACAACTTGCACTCACAAAAAAAAACATTTAGACCTCCTGAGGCACATCTTATGGAGATCCAAAGTCATGAATGGTCCTGAATTTGATGCCAAAAACTAGTAGTCACTTGAACATCAGCTACAGTATGGCTATATGTCTTTGCACTACCTGTTGCTTACTTATGACCTCATAACTAACAAATGAATCAAGAAATGTCCGAATTAAGTAAAAAAAAACAAACAAAAGTACCGCAAGCTTCGCTGATTTCTCACCACCAGTTTATTCCAATGGAAAATAAAAGCAGTCCATGTAAAACAAAGCACCGGTAAAACCGGTAATACTGTTTTTTTTTAATCCAAATCAGTCCTTGTATAAACAAACACCGAATGACTGATGTTGTTGTTAATTGTCTTTTGGCTTTTTCCCGGTAAGGGGTCACCACAGCGGAACTCCGGTCCACTAATGATTGACAGTAGATTTTTACGAAATGCAGAGGTGCCAGCTCGACGCCCAACCTTCAACGAAGGCACGCCCATTTATGCACGCATGTCTTTCGGATGCTCCCAACCGCGGGGAGGACATGCAGACTCCACACAGAAGGCACTCCCAAGCCAAGCCGAGAATCGAACGGGAGAACCTCTTGCTGTGAGATAACAACGCTACCGCTGTACCACCGCGGTATGTATATTGCTTAAATCCTAGCTCTTTCATCCGTCTACATCAGAGACTTTTTCAAAAATATTTTAAAAACAGATCACTTCCCTGGTTTTACGTCATATCCTAAATAGTCATGTGATCCAAAAGGCAGCCCTATATGAAGACAAAGAGTACATTTTGTATTTCCCTCTCTTTCTGCCCTAATGATTCTTCAGAGAAACCCTTAAAACATCCTAATACCAATAGTTAGCCCACATACAGCCCATGTCAATAAAAAAATATTAAATAATTATAATATATAAACAAGATACATATTACAATATATGAGAATATATATGTTTTTACTGTAAAATGCTTACTGTTATCATGGTACTTAAGAGTTTCCTTCTATTGAGTGTACAAGTCTTTATTTTCCCTTTTTTTAGCACACTCCTTTCATCTCTCTAAAGCTTTAAGTCTTAGGACACACATTACTCATCACAGATCGTTTAATCCAGGTCAGCTTCCAGCATTCAAGGATAATTGCCACTGAGCTCTTTCCAATCTAAGACTCCAAGGTCCCCCCCTTTTTTGTTGGTTAATCTGCTGTAACACCACAAACTTAAATTTGTGGTCTGACTGCCCTTGAATATGTTTATATAGTGCATTGGTTGTTTTTTCTTTCCTAATATCGTACAGATGTTAGTATATTCTTTCTTTTAGGGTATGCTTGGTCTTCCCAACATAAAAGACTGGGCAATCCTGGCATACAGCTATATATACCATAATTTACTAGAACAATCAAACCTACCCCACATTTTTATATGTCTCCCTTTTATCTCAACCTGTTGGATTTCCTGAACAAATTTACAGTAACCACACAGCCCACATTTTCTTATCATGTTGGTAGTTTGTTTTAATTCCCTACGTCTTTCCAACAGTTGTTTCATGATTACTCCCTTACAGTGCACTACAGTCGTTTTTTCTTCTAAAATATTCCTACAGGTTTCTTCCTTCATAATAATGGACCAATTCTTTTGTATTATTCTTCTTATATAATAACCCTCTATAGCAAAAGCTGTTACAAATGCATGTTTAAACCTATTCTCTTTGTTGCTCCCACTTATCCTTTCAGTAATCACACCATCCTCTTCCTGTAATAGTCTTGGGTGTAATATAGGTTTAAAATGCCCCCTATTTCTTTTATTTACTACTTACTTATATAAATTATCCACTAACTCTGTTGAGTAACCTCTTTTTTTAAACATCCCTCTTAATAGCTCACATTCTTCTAAAAATGTTCTTCCTTTGTCACCATCCAAGCTGCTCTTACAAATTGGCCCTTAACCACTGCTCGCTTATGGGCTATGGGATGGTGACTAGTATAATATAGGAAGGAATTTGAATATTTAGCTTTCCTGTAAGTACCTGCCACATAGGTTTTATTATTTGTATCTTTCTCCAACAGAACATCCAAGTAAGGTATACTCTCTTCCCCCACCTGTGATGTAAATTTTAAAAAGTCAGTGGTTTCATTCAAAAAAAGATTTAAAGAGTAAATTTGATGAACATGATTATAAATTGCTTAAAATAAAGAAGCTCCAACTGTAGAATGAATATTTTATGGAATGTGTGCATACGAATTTAGTCCCAAAGGGGTTAAGATCTTGGAAATACCCCAAGGCACTTAAGAAAGATTCTCCATTGCATAAGGAGCTGATCTGTCTTTTCAACAGGGGGGTTGTGAATACATGGTGATTTTAATCAAACACAATACCAGATTATTAGACCAGTTGATTGGACAGGACAGTGAACTGGACAGTGAGATAACTAACCTTGGTGATTATGGGAGGTATAAATTTGAACGTACAAGGATTTTTGCCAGTATTGATGGACAGATGATACACTCGCTAAAATAGAGACAAAATTGCATACAGCGATGGAAAAGCATAACCTGACCCATCCCACAGCCCATAAGCGAGCAGTGGTTAAGGACCAATTTTTAAGAGCAGCTTGGATGGTGACAAAGGAAGAACATTTTTTTAGAAGAATGTGAGCTATTAAGAGGGATGTTTGAAAAAAGAGGTTACCCACCAGTTAGTGGATAATTTATATAAGAAAGTAATAAATAAAAGAAACAGGGGGCATTTTAAACCTGCAAACAGATTTTTACAATCAGGATAACAGTATTCATATATAGTTTTCTGTTTTACAAGCTAGCTGATGAATGAAAATATAACAAAATATATAAGTGGTCGCAATACAGTCTCTCTATACTCATAGTCATAGTAATGTTACCTGAAAAATACAGGCAGGAGGAGGTAGTTTAGTAGGAGGAAAAGAAGAAGAAGTAGGGGGAAGGCATATTAAGTAAGGTTGGTGCAGGAGCAAGTCCTAGAGTGTAGTGGATTGTCTTTTAATGTTGTTCTGAAATAATTAGTATTAGGGTATTAGGGATTGCCCTCAAATTCGGGGTTATTCCAAGCAGAGGCCACAGCTTAATTATAGAGAAGTTTGCCAATGTTTTTATTGGGTTTGTAGACCTGCAGGAGGTGGTGTTTTGAACTGTGGAGTGTAAAGTTGGGAATGTAAGGTGAGATGACAGTAGACAGAGCAGGACATGAAAGTTTTTTTATGACAGAGTGAGTTAAAGTTTGAGCAGTAGGAGTTGGTGCAGTTCTAACCACTCTAGGTTTTGTAGTGATAATGGTGTGAGTTGTAAGGTTGTTTAGCTGCAAATCTAACTATTTTATTGTTGGCAAGTTCAAGTTTTGTCAGGAGATTTATTTGGATTACTTTGTATTACTTTATTGCCTTTTTCTATGTTGTATAATGTGATTTGTTTTCTTTACCTTGTGTTTTACTTGTATTCTGTTTTTAATTGCATATTAAAACTTGAAAAGGGAGCAAAGCTCTGTCTCGTGTGAGTCAGACAGAAATTAGAACAGATCAATTAACGTGTTACACAGAAGACAGAACAGGTTAGTTAAGGCTAATCATCTGTGAAATGAAGGGGTGGAGCTAAGAACTAAACCTTCTATTTAAGGGGTAACATAAAACATTTCAAAGCTTTACTGGAAAACTCACCCAGACTCTGCCACAGTCTCCTCTGAGGGAAAAACAAAGTTATGTCTTACCATAACATTCCATCTGTATTGTTGATCCTCATTCAATCATTACGCATGGGTATCGGTTCCGACCTCGGAACCGAGCCAGCCATTTTCCAAGCTCGCGTCAGCTTCAAACTCTCGAGCTAAACTCTTACCCACAATCCCCCTCTCCCTGTTACCTCAGATTGAGTTTGCAAGTCAAAGAAGGTAGATGTTACCTCTGGTCAAATAACCTAAGAGAACCAGATGGTGAGATCCACTAGAAGCTACAGGAGGGGGAAGGAGGGAGGGTCGTAATGACTGAACGAGGATCAACAATACAGATGGAACATTATGGTAAGACATAACGTCTTTATCTGATATTGTTAATCCTCGTTCATTCCTTACGCATGGGACAGAGTCCCCAGCTACCTCTATTCCTGGGAGGCTCTCATGGAAGGACATTCCTGAGCACCATAGAACCCAAAGATGCTCTTCCACTGGAGGCCAAATCCAGTTTGTAAAGATTGATGAAGGTATGAGGCGAAGCCCAAAGTTGCAGCTGCACAGATGTCATGTAAAGAAGCTCTGGCATGGAAGGCAGCAGAAGTTGCCACCGACTTTGTTGAATGAGCTTTCATGGTAGTAGGCAACAAGATATTACGTTGTGTATAAATGAAGGTCACACAGTCTTTCAACCATCTAGCTAATGTGACCTTAGCAACAGCAGATCCTAATCTAGGTCCAGAAAAGGCCAAAAATAATGGGTCAGATTTATGAAAGGACCTAGTCCTGTTTAAGTAAAAATTGATTTGCCTGTGGATATCTAGGGTATGTAGGCAATACTCTCCTCTGTTTGAATGATTGGGAAAGAAAACTGGCAATTCAGTGGTTTGATTAATGGCCATTTCAGAGATCACTTTTGGCAGAAATGATGGATTAGTTCTCAGAGAAACTCTATCTCTATGAAATATCAAGTATGGACTCTTGATACATAAAGCTTGAAGCTCAGAAATATGTCTGGCAGAAGTAATGGCAACCAAAAACAAGGTTTTCCATGACAAATGCTTGAGGTGGCGAGAAGAAGCTGGTTCAAAAGGTGGCATTGTCAGAGGTTGTAGAACTAATGATAAATCCCATGGTTGAATAGGTTCTCTAAAAGGTGGCTTCAGCTGATTCACACCTTTTTTGAAGGTCTTGCACAATTTGTGGGACATAAGAGAGGAATCTTGGACACCCTCATGAAATTAGAAACTGCAGCCAAATGAACTCTAATGGTAGAGGCCGATAGACCCGATTGGAAAAGGTCGGCCTGATAGTCTAGTATTATCGACACTGGTGCTGAGAAGGGATCTACTTGTTTATCTTTCAGCCAACAGGTAAATCTTTTCCACTTGCTCCGATAAGTAATTCTAGTGGAAGACTTATGAGATGCAATGAGAATGTCACGTACTGGCAAAGAAAGATCACTCTGCCTGGCAATCAAAGGAATTGGAGTAGCCAAGCCGTGAGCTTCAGTCTGTTCAAGTTGGGATGAATCAGGTTCTGTGGATGTGAGATCAACTCCGGGGTTGGACGGAGAATCCATGGTCGATCTAGTAGGTGACGCCAAAGGAAGGGGAACCAAATCTGTCGCGGCCAATATGGTATTATGAGGATCACCTTTCTCTTCAACCAACGGGCTTTTTTCAGAAACTGGGGAATGAGGGGAAAGGGTGGGAATGTGTAAAGAAGACCTGAGGGCCAATCGTGGACTAGAGCATCCCTGGGTGACTGTCCTGGAGGGAGAATCAGGGCGAAGTAATTGCTGCATTTGTAGTTGGTCAGGGATGCAAAGAGGTCGCAGCAAGGATGGCCCCAGCGGTGGAAGATCTCAGCCGCTATCAAGGAATTCAGGGACCACTCATGAGGTTGAAGAATGCACCTGCTGAGTCTGTCTGCTATCACATTGGAACTCCCGGGAATGTGCGTTGCTAGAAGAAAATGGTTGGTAGCCATCGCCCATTGCCATATCCTCATGGCCTCTTGACAAATGGGGTAAGATTTGGTTCCACCTTGCTTGTTGATGTACCAGACCACTGCCATGTTGTCTGATTGAATTGCAATTGTCCCAAATGGCAGCAGGGGATGGAATGCTTGCAATGCCAGAAGTACCGCCCTCAGCTCTAGAACATTTATTTGTAGATGGGCCTCCAGTTTGGACCACGTGCCTTGGACTGTCTGTCCCTGACATAGCCTCCCCCCCCACCCCATCAAGGAGGCATCCGTGGTCACTGTGGCCTTGGGTTGCTGGGGGAGAAGGGGCGAGACCATTGTGACAGATTGTGTGCCATCCACCAATTTAAATCCTGTTTGCACCTGTGGGTTACTCGAATCATGGCTAAAACAGGATGCTGAAAAGGATAACATTGGGTGAGCAGTAGCCATTGTAGAAGCCTCATGTGAAACCTGGCCAGGGGGACAATGGTGATGGAGGCCGTCATGGAACCCAACAGCTGTAGAACCAAGTGAGCCGTGGATTTCTCCCTTGAAAGGATTGGAATCATTTGTTGCATTTGAGCTCCTTTCCATACACCTCAAGCCCAGTACCTAGTCCTAGCAGCAATATCGGCTGGGTCCACTAGGTGGCTCCCTTCTTCTAGAACTGTTCACCCCTGCAAACTTTCTCTGCCCAGCAATTTCTAGGTATCTTATTTTCTGTTCGCCTATTTGTGCTGTTTTTTTTATTCCTCCCATTCTCCTTTCCCTGATATTTCCAGTATTACCTATCTCAAGCTCAAACATTCTTGCATCACCTTGAATTACTTACCTCTACTATAGCACTTCACTGATTGTTTTTTCTCCTCAACCTCTCTTCTTTGGCTCTTCCCGCTCCGTTCGCCCTGCGGGCTCACTCCGCTCCCCTCCCTACCCCCAATTCCCACCCACCCCCAGGGGTCCTACATTTATCCTGCCTCTAGACACACCCACTAAACTTCCTCCCCAATCAGATCCAAACCTAACTGAATAGCCCAACCCTCCTGAACTTACTTACACCCACCTATCAAACATAACCACCCCCTTCCTTTCTTACCAGCAGAACTTAGACATAGATTCATAGATTCATAGATTAGTACTGGGCTGGCTGCTCTTGTGAGCCTTTTTGAGCCTAGCCAATTGTCCCTTGTGGGACTCGAGCCCTGCACCTTGTGTTTGTGGGGCAAACACCTTGGCCATTAGGCCACCCTCCCAACCCAACATCACAGCCCTTCCTGCTAATCTACCTTCCCAGGATACTCTCAGCTGACAATATACCTCTACACTATAACTATCTTCTCACATACCCTAAATCTACATCACTATGTCTCCATCTATCCTCCACTCACAACTGAAACTACCTATCTCCTTTTTATTACTTTCCTCTCTTATTACTACTTACTTCCTAACCTCCTATGAACACTGTCTGACTGTTCCTCTCTCACTTCCCTCAAAACACACCTGTACACACGCAACATCCTTACCCCCAACCTTCTCTCACACTTCCTCACAATCCATCTACCTTCTTGCCAAATACCATAGGATACTACACTGCAAACTACTAAAATCTAAAACTAAAAAAACAATTGACATTTTCCATATACATAGCCAAGAAAAACACCATGCATTTCTCCATCTACCTCAGGATGGAGACATACACCCTAACCCAGGCCCTAGTGATAATACAAACAACACACATCAAAACCAAACCAAACCCTTCTCTCACTCATCCTCTAAACACTCTAACCTACTATCCATTGCCCATCTAAATATACTGAGCGTCTGTAATAAAATTAGTCAACTCCATGCCTTGCTAGAAATGCACAAATTTGATATTTTATGCTTATCTGAAACTTGGCTAAAGCCTTCAATTAAAGACACTGAAATTACCCCACCTGGTTATAACATTGTTAGACTGGATCGCACCACCAGAAAGGGAGGGGGAGTAGCAATTCTATACAAAACAAACCTAAAGCTTACTCCTATTGACCTTACCCTTACCCAAAACAACAATGCCGAAGTAATTTGCTCAAAACTACAAATCAACACTTCCAAAACAATAAACATTATTTGCACATATCTCCCCCCTGGCAACAACATATCCACCTTAGAACATATTCTTGACCAACTTTCTATTAGACTCCCTCAAGAAACACTATTCCTTGGGGACTTAAATATAGATTGGAAATCCTGTAACAATAATAACCCTTCTTCCCTTATAAACCTTTATGGTTTCAAACAACTCATTAATACTCCCACCAGAATCAATAAAAAAAGCAAAAAGGAAACTACCTTAGACTGGATCCTTACCAATTCCCCAATGCAAACTTACCAAACTGGCATCCTCCCTGATGACCTTAGCGATCACTCCCTCACCTATATCATTAGAACTAAAACTAACCTAACCTTACCTACCACTCTTAGAACACTGCACTCCAAAAAAAAATTTAATCCAGAACAGTTTCAAACAGAACTTTCGCAATACAATTGGACTTCTCTAAAACATCTGACACTTAATAAGGCTGTTGAACACTTCAATTCAACATTCCTTTCAATCCTAAATCAACATGCCCCAAGTCGCAACATTAGAATAAAAACTCAAACAGCACCCTGGCTTTCATCCACTACTAAGCAGAAAATCTGCCTCAGAAATAAATCTTGGAAGAAATGGCGTTCCTCTAAAAACCCAACACATCATCAAACCTTTAGAGAGCTCAGGAACATTACCAAAAAAGCCATCCTTTTAGATAAAAAAAATTACTACTTTGAACTTCAGCAATCCACTAGAAATGAACCAAAAAAGTTCTGGTCTAGCATTAACAATTTACTTACCCCAGGTAAGACAGTTACTCCTAACCCTCAGGATTCTGACCCTGATGATCCCACCTTAATAGCTAATAACTTTAATACTTTCTTCACTACCTCCATACAAAGTCTAGCTAAACACCTATCACCTGACACTTCTCAACTCCTTTTAAATAGCATCAATGACTCTGCCTCCCCTTCATCTACAACCCATATCGACCTCCTATATACAATCTCTTTTACAAAAACTTAAACCCACTACCCCCTCAGCTGATAAACTTCCTGCTGAATTTCTGCAAATAGCAGCTAAAGCTATAGCCTACCCTGTCTCTATTCTAATAAACAGATCAATAAAAGAATGTACTTTTCCTGCTATCTGGAAAATATCACATATCATACCCTTACACAAAGGAGGTAAGTCTACTGACCTCTCTAACTTCCGTCCCATAGCACTATTATCTCCTCTAGCTAAAATCATGGAAAAATGCATACACAAACAACTACTTAACCATCTCCTCCATAACAACCTACTAGCTAACACTCAACATGGATTTAGGCCTTCACATAGTACCACCACTGCTTTACTTTCTTTTACCAACACTATCAACTGTAACCGTAACAACAATAAACTAACCGCTTCTCTCTTCCTAGACCTATCAAAAGCCTTTGATATGGTAAACCATACACTTCTCTTACACATACTTAAATCCCTTGCCTTACATTCCTCTTCCTTAACCTGGTTTTCATCCTATTTGGAAAACCGCCAACAAGCAGTACTCTGGAAAAACTCACTATCTGCTCTACGTCCTATCTCCTTAGGAGTACCACAAGGATCTATACTAGGTCCACTTTTATTTTCTATCTTTATTAATGATCTCCAATCTTCTATTCAAAACACTACCTGTATACAATATGCTGATGATTCTACCATTATTTGTACTGCCCCCTCTCAAACAGAACTCCAGGCACTCACACAAACAACCTTCTCAACCATTGAACAGTGGTTCTCAAATAGATGTCTTCTTCTGAACCCAAAAAAAACCAAACTATTACTCTTTTCACCTACCCACAAATCTACTCAAATAAACTTCACTATTACTACAAGTGATAACTCCCACATTTCACCAGACCCTACAACTAAACTGCTTGGTGTTACTATTGATAATAATCTTAACTATGATTGTCACATCAATAACACAATAAAAGCAGTTAATAAAAAGATTGGTTCACTGTACAGAATCAAGCCCTTCCTCACAACTGAAGCACGGACCACCTTAGCCCAATCACATCTTATCTCCACCCTTTTGTATGCTTCCTCTATTTACACTAATCTCTCTAAAAGCAACCTCAGGAAACTGACTACATCCTACCATAATATTGCTCGATTTGCTACAGCATCTCAATCTAGAACTCACCACTGTATAAATTTAAAACATTTACACTGGCTAGAACTTCCTAATAAGCTTATCTATCAACAACTCCTAATAGCACACAAAATCCTATATCAACCATCACAAACACCTGCTCTTAGCAGCCTCCTAACTCCCTATAATAACCTGAAACAACTTCGTTCTTCAGAGAAGCTACAAGTTAACACTACTAAAACTACTAACTCTGCAGGGAATCACCTATTCTCCAACTCAGTTGGTAAAATATGGAATAATCTTCCCTCACACATCTCCTCTCAAGCCACTCTTTCACTCTTCAAGAAACAACTCCTAATACATCTGAACAAATTCTGGCTATGCTCTTGTACCAATCCTGACTAACTAATTCCATCTTTCCACTATTATAACTCTCTAACCATCATTACAATTCTTCTACCTGACTACGAATAACTTAATAGCTCTATAGTTAAAAAAAAAAAAATAAAATATTTCTTGGTTTAACAACTATGTATTATATATTGAACTTTATAACACCTAACTTTGTACAGAAAGCAGCTAATGCCTTCCTCTTACTTAGGTGTTTTACTTGTCTTATTTTTACACTCGTATTACCTGTACTAAAATCACTGCATTCTTGCTTATTGCCTTTGTATAATGTGTTATGTTTATTATCTTGTTTGTAACCTTGGAGCTTTTCTCCTCGGGCCTCCACTGAAAATGGACACAAATCCAGCTGGACTAGCCCGGTCAACAAATGTAAAATAAAAATAAATAAAATAAAATAAATTATCCTTAGAATTCTGTGCTCTGGAATAGCAGCTCTGCAGTTCTTTGTGTCCAAGATACCCCTATGAATTCTGTCGACTGAGATGGGGTGAGATTGGATTTTTGCCAGTTTATGGTTATGCCTAGCCTTTGTGCAGCAACGAACGAGTATGCCAGGGTTTCTTCCAGTAGATGTCTGGTGGGGGTGGAAATGAGTAAGTCGTCTAGGTTTGGAAACACCTGGAATCCTTGAAGTCACAAGTGAGCTGTGACAACTGCCATGCACTTTGTGAACACTCTGGGGGCTGTAGAGAGTCCGAAGGGCAGTAGTTTGAACTGGGAGTGACTGGCTCCCACACGGAAGCCCAGAAATCTTCTTCATGACCTGTCCACTTTTATGTGGTAGTACGCATCTTGAAGATCTATCGAGCACATCCAATCGTTTTTTCCAAAAGCAGGAAGATAGACTGTATTGTGACCATCCGGAATTTTTGTACTCTCACAAACTTGTTCAATACACTGAGAGCCAAAATTGGTCTCCAGTCCCCAGTTTTCTTTGGCACCAAAAATAGTCTTGAGTAGAATCCGGATCCTATCTGGTCTGGAGGGACTATTTGGATGACTCTCTTTCTTATCAGCTTTTCTATCTCTAATGCTGCTTCTTCCCTTTGACTGGGTGGAACCTCGGGAAGGTTTTTTGAAGGGATGGGACAAAGATTGAAAGGGATATGATAACCTCTGGTTATAATCCTTTGTACCCAAGAATTGGTGGTGGTGGTTAGCCAGGCAGAAGGGTACAAAGAGAAACATCCCCCAACTACCTCCAGAGGAAAGGAGTTGGGCCGCTCTTCAGGAGCGCTGGTAGGATTGGCCAGGGAAAGAATCCCTGGAACCCTGGTTATGCAGATCCCCTCTGCCCCGAAAGGAGCATCTTCCCTGTGAGTTTCCCCCTCGGACCTATAGGGGAGAACTCGGCCTGTGTGTCATGGAAAGGACCCTGAGATTTCTTGAACCATATCTTTCCACTCTTTTGGTTTTGGGAGAAAGCACGTTGAGTGGAAGAATAACGGACACCTATGACAGAAAGGGTTTTACCATCCTGTTCACATCTGGTCAGTGTGCTTTTAACTTTGGGTCCAAACAATGAGGAGGCCTCAATGGGAGCATTAAGAAAGGAAACCTTAAAGGATTCTGTGAAATTGCACAAGCGCATCCAGGCATGTCATCTCAAGACCGCAGCTGAACCCGCTGATCTAGCTGCTCCTTCAGATGCGTGAGATATCAGTCGCATAGAGGAGTTAGATATTGACTCAATGGTGGCCAGCTGAGAGGCTACTTTGTCACGGACCTCATCAGACACGGCACAAGCCAAGGTTTCAGAAAGCTCAGAAATCAGATCCCTTTGAAGCCTGGTAAAGTGTGCCATATAATTTAGGGACCTAATAGTAAAGGTTGCTGATGCAAAGGTGCGCTTTCCTTTCCTGTCCAAGGCCCGGGACTCTTTGTTAGGTGGATGGACAATCTGGCTTTCTTCTTTTGCCAGATCCTTATTTGTTGCGGCCGCCACCTCCAAAGCATCCACAGGAAGACCTTTTGACCAATGGGGATCCATAGCAGGAGGGGACAAAATCTTATCTGGCCTCCGGGAATACCTTCGATGGTGTCAGGAGCCTTCCAAGCATGCTGCACGATAAGCCAGACAAGTTCATCGGCAGATGGAGTAACCCAGGAGGTACGGGGCAGGGCGGGAAAGGCCTGCAGGAACACAGATTTCTCAGAGGTCAGATTAGAGGACTGCCAGTCACCTTTCTGTTTCAGGATTTTGAGGATATCACCAAAGCATACCTCAGAGGGTGACCGAGGGGATCCTTCCCCCTCATCAAAATCTGTGTCTTCAGTGACGGACTCCTCTGTGGAGTCCATGTGCTTCCTCTTACACAAACTTTTCCAGTGGCCTTCCTCAGTGGGAGAAGCTGGGGAAGACAGCGGAAAAGGGGTTTCCTGTGGGAATATGTCCAGAGGCCCTTGCACCCAGTGTCCGCTCGGTGCGACTTGTGGAACCAGTGTACCAGAGGAGGGAGGAGGGATAGACAGTTCAGTATCGCCAGCAGCAGCGAAAGCCTTCTCCATCAGTTGGAAGGCTGGTCCACCTGAAGAGGAGTGAATCTCTAGGACATGGGTCATCCCTCCCCTAAGTGGCTCAGCCTGCCGACCCGGAGTCCCTGGATGGCTGTGGAGCAGCAAACTATGCGTGTCACAACTGACATCCTTGGTCATGGCAAAACTTTCTTGCCACAAAGGCAACTGTGGTTCCTTAGTGAGATCCATAAAGGGAACCGCAGAAGGGGAAGACTGTGCTATATCCATGGACTTCAAAGGCAATGAAGGAGGAGAATAAGAAGGGGTCTTTGGAGATGGGTGATCACCTCCCAAAGAAGGATAGTTCCTGGGGAGTGGGATACCTCTGGCCAGGAGCACCTGATCCATAAGACGCAACACATCGTGTTCAGAAAGACTTCTAGTGAACCTCACAGAGACCGAAGGCGAAACAGACCTGTCCAGAGAAGAGGCAAACTCGGTGCCCATCTCACCAGCCCGCACCGAGAACAACAGTGCTGAGAGAGACTGGATTACAAGTGTCTGCACCGAAGAAGTCATCGGTGCCGAGGTCACAGGAATCGGTGCCGAAGCTGGAACCGAAAAAAACTGGAGTCAACAATAAAGGCGTCGGTTACGAGTAAGATGTTGGAGCTGACGTGGTCAAGGTCTGCACCAACTGAATGGTTGGTGCCGATACAGTGGCAATAGTCTGAACCGAGGAGCCCCTCAGTGCCAATATAGTGAAGGCTGCAGGAGAAGACGGAGCCAAGATCACTAATGGAGCCGAAGTCCTCGGTGCCGAAGGTCTAGGCACCAAAAGCACTGGGGCTGACTGAGTGAGCTCCGGAGCCAAAACTTTAGCCTTTTTAAGTTTTGGTTGGCAGGAGTCCCCAGCTGGTGACGAAGGCAAATATTTAGCCTTGGTAGGAACATCCAAGATTTTCTTATGGGCTCTAGGAGGGGTTGAGGCCTCTGACCCAGAAATAGCCTCTGAAAAGGGAGATTTAAGAAGTCCCTTCAGTAACAGCTTGTTTTTCCTTTCCAACAAAGTTCTATTTGAAAAGTTTTCACAAATAGTACAGGACGGGTCAACAGATAAGTGGGACATCCCCAAACAATAAACCCACTAAGAGTGTGGATCCGAAGTAGGAAGTTTGTGTCCACAATCAGAACACTGTTTAAACCCCGGACTACCTTTCTTATCTGCCATGATAGCTAAATTAGAAAGCAGAAAAGGGTGTCAACAATGGGTCAAAAGAATACCCAAAGGTATGAGAAAAAGGGAAGGATTAGCAATGATGGTAAGGGGAGAATACCTCGTGGTAAAAAGGTAGAGAAAAGAGAAGAAAAACCTGAAGAATGTAAGGTCGCTAGATGCGATAGGGTAAGAGACAATGAAATAGAAACTTTTCTGACATAAATGTGATATAAATGGTTATTAAACAACAAACAACTGTACTTAGCTCAAGAGAAGCAGCTTGACACGACCGAATGGCAACGTGGCAAATGAAATCTGAGGTAACAGGGAGAGGGGGATTGTGGGTAAGAGTTTAGCTCGAGAGTTTGAAGCTGACACGAGCTTGAAAAATGGCTGGCTCGGTTCCGAGGTCGGAACCAATACCCATGTGTAAGGAATGAACGAGGATTAACAATATCAGATTGTTAGTTTGCTTTTGATTTCTTGTACTTTGTATTACTTTATTGCCTTTTTCGATTTTGTATACTGTGATTTGTTTTCTTTGCATTGTGTTTTACTTGTATTCTGCTTTTAATTGCATATTAAAACTTGAAAAGAGACTACAGCTCTGTCTCTTGCGAGTCAGACAGAATTTTTTCCTACCGTGTTATTGTTGTGTTCTTAAATGCCACTGTCTTTTTAGTTGCCTGTCCCTTACTCGCCCATACATCTCCTTCCTTTTCTCCTTTCTCTGGCTGGTGTGAGTAAGCACAAAATTACCATTTTGTGAAATCACTTCCCTTCGACTATTTAAATTTATCGGCCTTCCTACTGTATTACACAGTACCAGAATACAAAAGTGCCCACCCCCTTTCAACCTATCCTGCTCTTTTAAAAATAGTGTCTCTCCACTTAGCTAAAACTTAAGTTACCCAGTTCCATATCTACTGCTTAGTGGGCACTGCAGTGTTTAGGATAACCCATTTTTTTCATCTTACCTTTAAATATTTATTGAAAGGCCACCATTTATTGGAGAGCCCACATTCTGCCTCTCAGCAGTCATCTTATGATTTAGTGCTTCTCTTTTCTCCTGTTGAGAGGACGAGTACATGGACATTTTTCCTTGAGACTGCTAATCACCAGAAAGCCTAAAAACTGCTTTAGAGGTGATAGCTTGGAATCATCTGTGCTTACATTCTGGTCCTGGTGAGAGAAGGAGTAGACTGCATTGATTCCTGACTGTTTCTGGTTGGACAGTAAGTGTCTGTACTTAACATTCCTGATTGGTCTGGCTGCTATTCAAGGCGTCTACCAGAAAAAGACTACAAAAGGCATCTACCAGAAAAAGCCTACAGACCCTTGCATCATCTGGGATAAGAATGTGGATCACCAAACAGGCTGTGGCCTGCTTCTCTTCTTTGGACTGGTGTTAACATTTTGCTTCTGGTGAGAGAAGAAGCAAAGGAGCACTGTATACCAACAGAGTGAAGCTGTGGTAAGGCCAGCATTAGTAGTAGCCAGGCAGTGGCCATTCATGTGACTCCCCTCTTTTCATCATTTTTGACAAGCTAATTCTTTGTGTTCACTAAGTACTGCTTGATTTGTTTCTAACTTCAGAATATCTGCCTAAATACTTCATCCTTAAATTTTCAGGGTCTACGTATCAGTTTCCCTTTCAAGTGTTTGGTTGTACTCTGTACAGACTCAGACACCTTGAGTAACTTTTTTCCTGTAAAAACACAATTGAAATTTCTCCAGTACCTAGTTGCACATGGGACAACTAGTTTGCAGTGACAAGCACTGTCAACATAGCCGTAAATCGGATATTCCTGACAGTGACTGATATTCTCACTCCAACTGTCTAATCAATAAAAAAGGGTCCGCTGCCATGGATATGAACTTTCCTATTGCCTCCATTACCAGCTTGATGGATATGGGCATCCTGAGGTAATGCAGAAATTATCTCATGTTTACTGACAACCAGTTAATTCTCAAACAAACTGATATTGTATGTGAGAAATGTATTTACACAATGTCACTGGAGGCAAAGCTCTCAGATAAAAGTACTTCTAATGTCAATAAGGACGTTAGTAGTACACACACTGCACCCATCACTGACAATTCAAAGCAGACATACCAACCCACATACGCTGAGGCACTTACATGTAACCTGCCTAAACCACAAATAATTCCTAGATGAAGTACACATAACAAATACCCTCAGCAGCCCCACATTATCACATGGAGCTACATCTCAAGGAGCCTCTACCTCCAAGCCCATAAGGCAAGCCACCACAAAATCCAAAATTCTACTCATTGGAGGCATACTGATGGCCCTCTCACCAAGCTGAGAAAGGAGAATGTTACAGTCAGTTGCTTATCAGGGTCTAGCATCTGCCACACTACACATGCACTTAGGTCACTGGACTACAATTACCAATATGATTCAGTCATAGTCCATGTGGGAGTAAATGACCTGAGACGTACCTCCCTAGAACATATGAAGAGAGACTTCATGGAGCTCTCGGAATCTGTCTCAGGCTGGTATGAACCTAGCACTGAGCAGCATTTTACCTTCTCCAAGGATGATGCCACAATACGAACAAAAGATGATTGACTAAGAGCTCTCATAAAATCATCCAAGGCAAATTTTGAGAGAAAAATCGCCAAGGATTCAAAAGACAATCATAAGGCCTTCTTTAGCTATGTTAGAAACCTAGGAGGAAACTCCCAGATATGCTCAGAATTAGTTCAAAATGATGTGAAGATTACTGAACCTACACACATTGCCAACATACTGGCTGACAGGTTCAGTGCAAACTTCTCCCAAAAGGAGAGATATCTATACCAGAGGATTGTAGCCCCCCCAAACATCTCCAACGCCCAGGTGAGAACTGCTCTCTACAAAGCAAAACACAGCATCCATGGGACGGATGGTGTCCCGGCTGTGTGCTCCATGAACTCAATGAGGAATTAAACCCACAGTTAGGACAGCTGTTTAATCTTAGCCTCACCTCAGGATACGTACCCAAGGAGTGGCGCACGGCGACTGTGGTCCCACTTCACAAGGGCGGTGCCTCCACCGACCCTGGAAATTACCGTCCCATTAGCTTGACAAGCCTTATCTGCAAAGCCATGGAGAGGATCATAATGGAACTCATAAATAAAGACATAGGGAACTTGCAGACTTTGGATCCAACCCAGTTTGGCTTTGTCAAAGGCAGATCATGCCTTTTAAACTTGGTTGACTTTTTTGAGACAGTCACCAAGGCCATTGATGAGGGAAAGGCAGTCCATATAGCCTACCTTGACCTGGCAAAGGCCTTCGACACAATACCCCACTCAGGTATCATCAAAAAACTCATCAGCTTGAATGTAAACCCATACATCACAAGATGGGTTGCAAACTGGCTAAGTGACAGAACCCACAGGGTCAGAGTTGCTGGAGCCATGTCAGACTCAAAGCCTGTCACAAGTGGTGTCCCACAGGGCTCAGTCCTGGGTCCACTCTTGTTCAGCATCTACTTTTCTGAAGTACAAGCAAACACAGGAGGGTTATGGCTGACAAAGTTTGCAGATGACTGCAAACTGGGCGCCATAGTCGAAAACACATCTGACATAGATATCCGTCAGAAGGGCCTCACAGAAACGGATAACTGGTGCCAGAGCCATGGCCTAAAGTTAAATGCCAAGAAATGCATAGTCATACCCTTCGGGAAAAACAAGGTTACCCCTAGCTACCATATAGGTGGCAATCCACTGAGCACAGAAGAAGTCATCAGGGATCTGGGGACCCAGGTTGACAGTAGCCTTTCGTTTGACACTCATGTTGCTAAAGTAGTTAGGAAAACCTTCTACATTGCCCACCTGATCATGAAGGGATTCACATCTAGATCAAGGGAGGTCATCGCCCCCCTGTACTCATCACTCATTAGACCTATGATTGAGTACAATGCCCCATTCGGAATGTATCTGACCAGACACCTGCAGCAGCTGGAAAGGCCCCAAAAGTTCCTCACCAAAAGGATAAAGGGTCTCAAAAATATGTCTTATGCTGCCTGACTGAAACTCCAGCTCTATTCAGTCTCATACCGCTTGCTCAGAGGTGACCTGTGCCTGACATATAAGGCCATGTCAAACCCTGATTTGATGAATATGCTTCACCTCAAAAAATCTAGATCCCTCAGAACCACAAGGGCGGGAGACTTAAACCTTGACACGGTTATTAATAGAACATGCTGGAGGGACAGATTCATCACCCAGAGACTCCCTATGCTGTGGAACAAAATCCCGGTACATGTGAGGCAGAGCACCTCGCTGGCCTTGTTCAAGAGGAATCTTGACCAATGGATGGGGGATCGCAGATATACCCCAGGGATTACTTCAGTGTCACTGCTTGACAGAGGCACAGCAAAATAATAGGCATAGTTTTATTCAAACTAAAGGGGTGGCGAAAGCCAAATAACTATGGGCTAGGCTTATAAATGCCCTTGGGCAGATAGCCTAGTATGAACCTATGAACCTATGACTTTAATTTTAAACTGGCTAAATTTCTGGTGTCATTCTAAGGGGGTGCAATATTTGTCAGCATGGAATGAGATGGTCAACAGACCATGCTGCATTGGCAGGGATGGTCTGCATCTCTCCCTCTAGGCTTTCGAATATTAGCTAAAACATTCTTACCCCATACTGCCTTTTTTAGGCAATACCAAACTGAAAGTACTTCCAACATAGCAAATCAAAACCAAAAAAATCTAAAGGTATTATTGCTCAATGCTAGGAGTCTAAACAAAAAACTCCACTCCCTGGAAGTTCTCTTTACCGTAGAAAATGTTGATGTCTATGCAGTCACTGAGTCATGGTTTAAAGCCACAGAGACCACACCAACAGTGCAAGGTTATAATGCCTTCCACACATTTAGGCCAGCTACTTCACAGGCAGGGACTAAAGGTGGATTTGTCTCTATTTACATAAAAAAATAAACATACTTCAAGGCTGGTCAAACAGGACAATGTACATGAACTGCTCATGTTCAAATCACCATAGCTAAAATACAATACCACTTCCTTGCAATGTATAGGTCCCCCTCTATGACCAAGGAAACCCATACCAAGTATTTAAACTTATTAGAAACATTAACCATCCAACCCAATACCACATTCATGGGTGACTTTAGTTATCCCACTATTAACTGGGAATCCTATATGACACAAAATTAGAAGTTATGTACATACCATAACGTTCCATGTTAGTTGTCTTCTCTCGCCTTCTTTCTTGCTGGATGGGTTCGGAGCCGATCCTCGGCTCCGACTCGGCACTTGCTAAGCTCGAGAACTCATTTTACCAGCTCGAGGCAACCCTATATCCCATGATGCAAGGCGTGACTACCTCAGATCTCGTTTGGTAGCTAGAAGAAACCCTGCCAAAAAACACTTCTTCCCCAGGAAGAAGATAACTAAATGTAGTAGAAAACTAGGCCGATAGCCACTAACAATAAAGACTCTTCCTACTGGGAACTCTTGGAAAGAGTGACAGCACCCCCAACAAAAGGAAGGTACAACCTCAAGATCAGTCCAGGCCAGGGGGAAGGAGGGAGGGGCCTTAAGAAAGAGAGAAGACAACTAACATGGAACGTTATGGTATGTACATAACTTCTAAATGTTAAGTTGTCAAACTCGCCTTCATTCTTGCTGGATGGGACCGCGTCCCTAGCACCTCTATCCTGGGTGGCTCAATGGAACAGACTCTTGAGAACTGTGGAACCAAACCTAGCCCTGTCCCTGGAGGCCAAGTCCAATTTGTAATGAGAGACAAAGGTGTGAGGAGTGGCCCAAGTGGCTGCTGCACAAATGGTGTCAATAGGTAGCCTATCCTGAAAGGCTGTGGATGTGGACAGGCTCCTAGTAGAATGTGCTTTTGGTTTTGAGGACAGTTGCTTGCCTCTAAGATGATAAACATAGGAAATGATAGAAGACAGCCATCTGGATAAAGTCACTTTAGAGACTGGGAGACCTTTTCTGTTCTCTGCATAAGAAAGGAATAGTTGATCAGATTTCCTGAATTGTTTAGTTCTGTCCAAATAATATCTGAGTTGACGATGGACATCTAAGCAATGAAGTTTTTGTTCAGCTTTGTCTGAATAATTAGGGAAAAAAACTGGCAAATCAATAGATTGATTAAGATTTGTCTGGGAAGCAACTTTGGGCAAAAAGGATGGATTAGGCCTTAATGATACCCTATCTTTGTGAAAAACCAAGTAAGGGGAACGGACACAGAGGGCTTGAAATTCAGAAACCCTCCTAGCTGAAGTAACAGCCACCAAGAAAACTGTTTTCCAGGAAAGAAACTTCAAGGAGCATGTGGCAGCCGGTTCAAAGGGAGGTAGAATCAAGGATGCCAGCATTAAGTTCAAATCCCATTGTGGAGGAGGATCTCTGATTGGAGGCCTCAGGAGAAATATACCTCTCAGAAAGGCTTTGCAAAGCTTGTGAGACATTATGTTTTGATCCGCTAAACCCACATGAAAATTTGAGATTGCTGCCAATTGGACTTTAACTGTAGAAGAGGAAGACCCTGATTGAAAAATCTCTGCTAAGAAGTCCAAAACAGAATGAACTGTAGCAGTAAAGGGATCTATGTGTTTAGACTTTGCCCAGAAAGAAAAACATTTCCACTTACTAGCATAAATCTTTCTGGTGGAGGACTTTAGAGAAGCTACTATGATATTCCTAACGGGGTTAGAGATCATAGGAAGCCTGGCTAAGGAAGGAAGTGGAGCAACCAAGCAGTGAGGTTGAGAGAATGAAGGGCCCGGTGCAGTTGACCCGACTGGTGGGTCAGAAGATCTGGAACTGGGTCCAGATGCCAAGGCTGTGCCAGGAGATGACGATGCAGGGTCGGAAACCAAATTTGTCGAGGCCAGTAAGGGGCAATGAGGATCAACTTGGCTCTCAATACGGTAGCTTTCTGAATAACTTGTGGTATCAGTGGAAACGGAGGAAAGGCATACAGAAGTCCCCGGGGCCAATCCTGGGATAGAGAGTCTCTCGGGGAATGGCCTGGTAGAGGAAAGCGGGTGAAGAAGTCCGGGCATTTGCTGTTTTGGGGTGTAGTAAAAAGGTCGCAGGAAGGGAAGCCCCACTTCTGAAAAATCTCGTCCACTACCGATTGCTTGAGAGACCACTCGTGTGGCATGAGAATAGCTCTGCTCAGTCTGTCCGCTAAGAGGTTGGATCTCCCGGGGATATGCGTTGCTATCAGAAACCGATGAGAGGAGATTGCCCATTGCCAAAGTCTGAGAGCTTCTCGACACAGTGGGTAGGACCTGGTCCCGCCCTGCTTGTTGATATACCAGACTACAGACATGTTGTCCGTCTGAACTGCAATAGTCCCCAAGGGAAGAAAGTTGCTGAGGGCTTGCAACGTTAAAAGCACTGATCTCATCTCTAGGACATTTATGTGCAGATGGTATTCTATGGGTTGCCAAGTCCCATGGACCATCCTGCCCTGATAATGCCCCCCCCACCTGATCAGGGAGGCATCCGAAGTAACTGTGGCAACCGGAACTGGGGGAACAAACAGTCGGCCCTGATGGAGCAGAGGAGAAGACATCCACCAGGTTAGATGACTCTTGCACGACTGCGTGACACAAATCTCGTGACTCAAGGGGAGCTGCTGGAATGACCACTGAGTGAACAACATCCACTGCAGAAGACGCATATGGAAGCAGGCTAATGGCAGTAGAACAATGGCCACAGCCATAAGACCCAGAACCTTCAGGACAAATTTGGCTCTGATCTTCTTGCTGAGTAATATGATCCGAACATACTTCTGAATGTCCAGAATTCTTTGCTTTGTGAGTCTGGCTGACATATTGACAGTGTTTAATTCTGCGCCTATAAAGGTAATAGATTGGCAAGGCGACAGAGAAAATTTTTCAAAGTTTATTGAAATCCCCAACTGTTTGCAGGTTTGCAGAGTGTAATCTCTGGCCTTGAGAAGTTGATGCCTGGTGGTGGTGGAGAGGAGCCAGTCGTCTAGATACGGAAACACCTGGAATCCTTGACATCTCAGATGAGCTGTAACCACTGCCATACATTTGGTAAACACTCTGGGGACTGTAATGAGGCCAAAGGGCAGGGCTCTGAACTGAAAATGACTGGACCCCAGCCAAAAGCGGAGAAACCTTCTGAAGTGCCTGTGAATCTTTATATGGTAGTACGCATCCTGAAGGTCTAATGAGCACATCCAGTTATCCTTGCCCAAAAAGGGTAAAATGGACTGAAGCGTGACCATCCAGAACCTTGCCTTCTTGACAAACTTGTTTAGTTTGCTGAGGTCTAAAATTGGTCTCCAATCTCCCGTCCTTTTGGGGACCAAAAAGAATCCTGAGTAGATGCCGGATCCTACTTGGTCTGCTGGCACTATTTGGACGGCTCTTTTTGCTAGGAGCTTTGATACCTCCTGCTTTGCCAATTCCCTTAGACCGGGTGAGACGTCTGGAAGGGATTGATGAGGAACGGGATACCTCGCGAAAGGGATATTGTAGCCCTCGGATATGATCGACTGTACCCATTTGTCTTGAGAAAGGGAATGCCAGGTTACTGGGTACAGCGACAATCTTCCCCCGACTGCCTCCAAGGGTGGACAGTCGGGCAACACCTCAGGGATGCTGGAAGGGTTTATCAGGGAGAGTCTCCCTGCTACCCTGATTCTGCAGACCCCCTCTGCCCCATGGGCAGCGCCTATTATTATTATTACCCCCTCTGCCTCTAGGGGTAAACTGACCACGTGTGTCCGGCGTGACTCCTTGAGATTTACGGAACCACATTTTCCCTCCCTTCTGACCCTTTGGATAGGGTCTTGAAGGAGTGGAGAAATGGACTCCTACGGCAGAAAGAGTCTTGCCGTCTTGTTCACACCTGGTCAAAGTATCCTTCACCTGAGGCCCGAACAAAGCCGAACCGTCAAAGGGAGTATTGGTGAAGGATGCCTTAAAGGGGTCTGCAAAATTACAAAGCCGCATCCAGGCCTGACGCCCAAGTGCCACTCCTGTGCCTGCGGCCCTACTCGCCCCATCGGCTGCATAAGAAATGAGCCGCATGGAGGAATTAGTCAAAGAATTGAGGATTCCTAGCTGTGAGGCAATCTTATCCTGAGCCCCAGTCGCCGAAGGATCCTGAACCACTTCACCCAGTTCCTTGAGAATGTCTCTCTGAAGTCTGGTAAAGTGACAAAGGTAGTTCAGCGAACGCATGGCAAAGGTCGCTGAAGAAAAAATCCGCTTGCTGTACCTATCCATGGTCCTAGAATCCTTATTAGGAGGATGGACAGGCACAGAAGGATCAGCAAGTTCCTTCTTGGTGGCCGCCGCCACCACCATAGCATCAACAGGGACGCCCTTAGAAAGAAACTGTTTGTCTGCAGGGGCTGTAATAAATTTGGAGGGCCTCCTAGGAAGTGGTTCCACAGAATCCGGGGCTGCCCACGCCTTCCGAGCCACTACTTGCATGAGTGGGTCGAAAGGCGGAGACACCCAGGAGGTGGAGGGTCGAGATCCAAAAGCCTCCAGGTATACCGACTCATCCTCGGAGGGGTTAATGGAAGGCCAGTTCCCCCTCTGCTTAAGGAGTTCCAGGATGTCTGAAAAAGAGACATCCTCAGAGGGGGACTGTGGGGAACCCTCCGACTCATCTAAGTCGGTATCTGATGTAGTAGACTCAGGGGAGTCTGTGTGCTTCCTCTTACACGTCCTCTTACGCGGGGGTTCTGCTGCGGGATCAGGAGAAACCTCGGAAGAGGAAGTTATTCCCAGTGGAAAAACCTGGGGCGATGGATCCCTGGGTCCAGGAGCAAGAGACTGGCAAGAGACATCAACAGGCACCGAAGATGGAGGAGCTAAAGGAATAGACCGTTGACCTAGCTCAGGGGCTAGGACACTCCTCATCACCTTGAAGGCTCCTCTCCCAGGGTGGCCAGAAGAATCCCGCTCCGAAGAAACAGGAATCCCCAGCCCCACCAAAAGAGAAGGCTCCGAAGCCGATGTCGGTGCCGAGCTAACCAATGCCGAAGCTCCAAGAGGGAGAGCAGGGTCGGACAAGGGTCCGATGCCACTCGCCCCCTCGGAGCCGACAAGGGAGACTCGATGACCGGATCCCTCCAAAGAAGGTCTTATGGAGGAGATCGGAGCCGAAGACGTCGGAGCCGAAAGGGATAGTATCGGCTCCGGCGCATCCACGGTCACCGTTCCGAGAAGCTCCGGCTCCGAACTCTGAAGGAGAGTCAGAGGAGGAAGTTCAGGGGGATGAGAAATAGCAGACGTCTGTTGAGACGGGCTATGGAGCATTTGGGCTAGTGCCTGTGACTTCAACAGTCTGCTTACCACCCTCTCTAAGTCGTGGTCTGACAGCCTGGAAGATCTTGAAGATCAGCTCCGATGGCTCCACTCCGACAAAAGAGGAGATCCCGGAGCCGAACGAATCGACTCCAGGGAAGGAGACTGAGATCTCTTCCTGGATGGAGCCATCGGAGCCGACAATCCCTCGGTTACAGACGGAGCCGAAGACTTATCGGCTCCAATACTGGACAAAGACACGTCGGCTCCAGCCGGAGCCGACAAGGTAATAGGTATCTGTGTGTTGGAGCCAGACGGAGCCGACACCACAACTTCCAAAGAGGAAAGATGGGCTCCGGCCGAAGCCGATCTCGACTCCGAAGGAGTCGGAGCCACAGCCGAAGGCTTGGACACTACAGCCTGGGCTTTAGATGGCTTAGAGGGTTTGACCGACCCAGCCTTGGTCGGAGAACCCTCTGGCTTTAGCAAGCCATGAAGAATTAATTTATTTTTTCATTCCTGCAGGACTCTCTGGCTAAAAGAGTGACAAATGGCACAGGAGTCCTGCAGGTGTAAAGGCCCCAGGCAGTACACACAAGAAGTGTGACCGTCTGTCAGAGACATTTTCTGACAGCACGAGTCACACTTCTTGAAGCCTGAGACCTTCACTTCCTTAGACATAATTATGTCCACAAAAACACAAACACACAACAGTCACACAGTTAACACCCAAAAAACAGACAACACACAACCTGACAGGAATTAACTGAGAGGGAGGTTTAAGGCCTAAAAAAAGGGAAAAAAAATCCTAACCTAAAGAAGGGAAATATAGGGTAGAGATTAACTATTAATATCAAAAATACTCGATAAAGTAAAAATAGGAGCTAAGGGAGAAAAAACCCTGACTAAACTTCACAATTTGAAATTTTTACCTGAGCTGGCAAAAAAGAGACCTCTTCGCGAAGTGGCAAACGAGATCTGAGGTAGTCACGCCTTGCATCATGGGATATAGGGTTGCCTCGAGCTGGTAAAATGAGTTCTCAAGCTTAGCAAGTGCCGAGTCGGAGCCGAGGATCGGCTCCGAACCCATCCAGCAAGAATGAAGGTGAGTTTGACAACTTATCACACAGGCACAGAGATTCCTGGATTTTGTAAACACAAATTCCCTGGACCAGATAGTCAGTACACCAACCAGGGATCCAACCATACTGGATCTGGTCCTCACCAATATGGGACACTGCTGCATACCCCCTACTGTAATGCCTTCCCTGGTAAGGTCAGACCACAAAATGGTCTCCTTTGAAGTAAAAATAAAACCTGAACCCCCAACTAAACCTAGAATATTCAGTAATTATTTCAAGGCTAACTTCCTGCTATTTAGAACCTGGCAACATTTCAAGCCCCCATAAACGCCGAGAACGCTGCTGCCTATGCAGAACTGTTCACAGAAACCCTGTACAAGCATGTTAATAGCTGCATTGAGGCAGCTGTACCCACCAGGAAGAAGTACAGAACTAGCTCAAAAAACAAGCCACCCTGGCAGAATCACAAAATCAGTAGGCTGTATAACAAGGGGAAGAAAATCATGGCAAAAATTAGGAGGTGCACCACCCAGCAGGATAAAAGCACTCTCATCAAACTAAACAAATAACTCAGAGGACAAATAAAGTCTACCAAAGCCAAATTTAAGGTAAGTTTGGCCTCCCAGGCCAAGGACAACCACAAAGCATTTTTTTGCTATGTCAACAACCTCAAAGGCAATACACAATTGTGTACAGAGCTCATTGTAAACGAAGCCACCTACATTGAGCCAGAAGATATAGCAAACCTCCTCACTGATAAATTCAGCTCCAACTTTACAACTCTCTCTCCCTCAACCTCCCCTCAAGAAATATTATCAAATATAACTCCCCCTACTATCACTAGGGAACAGGTCCTTAATCCTCTCTCTAAGACCAAGAACATTGCATAAATGGGTCCAGACAATATCACAGGATGCCTTCTAAATAGCAAGAGACATGATCTATCAGGGCCTCTGGAATTACTATTTAACTGTAGCCTCCAAATAGGCTCCGTGCCTCATGAATGGAGAAAGGTAACAGTCATCCCTCTGCACAAAGGCTGACCATTTACAGACCCTGGAGACTACAGACTCATAAGTCTCACTAATCTTATGTGTAAAGCCATGGAAAGATTTAACCTCCAGACACTGGACCTAACCCAGTTTGGTTTCCTCAAGGGCAGATCATGCCTACTCAACCTGGTGGACTTCTTTGAGAAGGCCACCAAAGCAATGGATGAGGGCAAAATCATTCACACTGCCAACCTTGACCTGGCCAAGGCATTTGACACAATACCTAACGCCAGCATTACTGACAAACTCAAGAGTTTAGGTACAAATCCATATGTCAACCTGTGGATAGCCAAATGGCTCATAGACAGGACCCAGGAAGTTAAAATTGGGAGTCCACCTCTACAAAGAGGCAAGTCACAAGTGGAGTCCCTCAGAGATCAGTCCTTGGACCGCTCCTTTCTTGGCATTTACTTCTCAGAAGTCAAGGCCAATGTCAATGGTCTCTGGCTGACTAACTTTTCAGATGACTGCAAATTAGGAGCTGTCACTGAATTTCACACTATCACAAATGTTCTCCAGGAGGGGCTGACACAGACAAACAACTGGTGTCAGAGCCATGGACTAAAACTATATGCCAAGAAATACATAACAGTATCCTTTGGGAAGTCATCCATCCCTGGTAAATATCATACTGACATCACACCCCTTAGAGTTAAGCCAGTAGTCAGGGACTTAGGGACACACAGAGATAGTAATCTATCCTTTCACCAACACGTGTCTACAGTGGTGAGGAAATCCTTCTGTGCTGCACAACTTATAAACAAAGGTATGGCATATAAGTCCAAGGAAGTCACTGTTCTGTTCCTCTGTATTCAGCATTCATCAGACCTGTCATTGAGTACAAGGCCCCCTTTGGTATGTGCCTAACCAGGCATATCCAACAATTGGAATGTCCACAGAGGTTCCTCACTAAAAGACTATGGGGTATAAGTAAAATGTCCTACTCAGATCATCTCAAGGCCCGATCCCTGTATTCTGTCTCCTACAGGCTTTTGAGAGAAGATCTATGCCTGGCATACAGGGTATTGTCAGACCCCACTCTGATGGACCACCTGCATATTCACAAAATAAACAGCACCAAAATTACCCATTCTAAAGACTTAAGCCTTGCCTGTGATATAAATAGGACCTGCTGGAGAGATAGGTATGTATCCCAGAGACTACCCAAATCTATGAAACATGCTCTCCATCCATGTGAAGCAGAGTTCCTCCTTAACTCAATTCAAGTGCAACTTGGACAACTGGATGGAAAAACAGAAATGCATCCCTGGTTTGGCACCTATGTCTCTAATGGACATGGGTAACCTGTAAATGTTTCATCTCCCAGGCCCACGCTTACACTTATCAGGGGTATCAGAACTTGTCAGAGATTTGGGATGCATGGCTAGGCTTAAAAAGGCCCTTGTGGTCATTAGACTAGTAAACACCTATGGAAGCTAGTAAAAACTGGAGCAGCATATAATGGGTAGTAGATAGGTTTATGCTAGAGTGAGTTTGGATTCATTTGTCAGGAATCTTTTGCTTCTATAGACAAGACCTTATTTCTGATGAGTTTTCTTCATGGAGTTTTGGATGTGAAGATCGAAGTTTAGTTTGTCATCAATAATGACCCAAGTAGTTTAGTGTTGGGTTCAACCTTGATGGTTGCGTTGTTGAGGCATCATACTTAAATCTCATGACATCTCCCACCCTCATGAAGAACTCACCAAAAGATAGGACCAGGGCAAGTGATTTATGAGTCCCTACTGAAACATGCAGCTTTTGAATTTGAATTAAAAAAAAAAGCTTAAACTGAGGAAAACTAACTGGGTAAAGCAAAAATTATAGACTCAGATTTTTGCAGGCAGGGCATTCCACTTCTTACAATATAAAAGAACTTAACGGACAGTGAATGGTCTACTCTTTCTGAATGTGCCATCTGTTATGAAAATAGCTGGCTGAAATGGATGAGAATAGTCCCCCAAAAGAAAATCATTAGGAATGTCTTTCAGCCAAGTGTATCTTAAGGATATTAAGGAAGTGCTCCTTGCTGTGTGACTTTGCCTCTAAGAGCAAAATTAAGACAATGACTGCTTTGTATAGTACAGAAAACTAGCAGTAAGGGTTACTTTAAATGTGGGTTAGGATTACTGCCTGACAGCACCTGGTACTCAATTTAGTTATCATCATGGACACCTCTGTACAGAGTCTGCATGCCTTCCATACATCTGTATGGATCTTTGCTAGGTGCTCTGGTTTTCATTGAGTATTGATACCACCACTGTTTCCCCATGAAATTGAAATGCATGAAGTGGATACATGAGAATGAATGAGTGAATGACAAAGTAAACCTTGAACCAGAAAGAGGATAATATGCTTTTCAAGTCCCCAAAACTCCCACATTGTTGTATTTGCCACTGTAAGCACTATAGAAGAAACTATTTTGTCACACAGGCTTTATAAGAGGGTTTTAAAACTGATCATTCTAGCACCAGGCTAACGCTTTTAATGGAATATTTACTGTCATAAAATGCAAGGGGAATGTACCATTCAGACATGTAGACACTTCAAATTGTTCATTATATCACATATGAAAACACTAATTTCTTTAGAACATTAAAAGTGATTACACAAGCAAAATAACAAAGTAAACAAAGCTGATTTACAAGATGTCTAACTCACCTTTTCCCATAACGGAATCTGATTTCTCAGTCCTAAACACCATCAAAAAAAAAAAAAGGTTAGAAGTTAGTCAAATGGCAAAGAAGTCTCATAACCTCTATATTGTTTAGTGCCAGGGAAATTGTACTTATTTACTGAATATTTAAGGTGTCATATATGGCCTCCTTTCAGTAAGGTAATATCACTCCACTAGAAAGTATAGGTCACAGAAAACAATCAAAATATGTAACACAGTCCAAAATATCCAGATGATCTTTACACAGTTGTTCCATCATTACACCAATTCAAAATAAAGAATGGCTGCAATATGGCAAGTATACCCAATGCTTTCAAAGGTATATAATAAGTCAGCCACCTAAAGGTATCAGGTATTAGTAGAATGAACCTAGAGAAACACCTGAAAGTGGCACTAAGGTTTAATGAGTTAACTTCTGGCGTTTCTCTAGTTTCATCCTACTGACACCTCCAGGCATCTAATACTGTCTATTAATACTCATACTAATACTTCCAAAACTGCGGTATATACAAGCTACTGATAGATTTAATCTTAAAACTTACAAGATGAGCAAATCAGCTGCCCAGTATTTGAATTCTGTCTAGTGCAGCTATATATTAAAATGTTCATATACTATTTATTTTGTCATACTTTTCATATTTCTCAAAATATCTCAACAACCAATGACAGACAGAACTACTTGACCGCATATTAAAGCTGACAACTGCGTAAATAAAATACTGCTGACAAAATGAATGCAGCCTGAGGGGTTACTGCAATATTGTAAACTGTTTACAAATTATTACAAAAAGTATAGTTGCGTAGCTAACTTACCGTAACTGTAGATGTTTGATCTGATCAACTCTGCAGTAAGACGTCATAGGATTTCTGCCATGCTGAAGCCTGCAGCCAGTCTGACTATCAGCCAGTGTTCATCCTTGTCATCCGACATCAGGATGTCAGCAGTATAAAGGTACACTGGATGGTGCCATCTTCGGGTCTTTCCTGACTGAGGCACTGAAGTCCAATGTTCCTCGAGCGGAGCATGACCTGTCCTACTAACTATACTGACAGCTGTAGATGGTGTGTTATAGGAGCAGAAAATTAGGGGGAAGGGACAGTGAATAGGTAGTGTGCCCACCCCAACTTGAGAGGTAAAAGAGAAGAGGGGAAGGCTAATAGAACATGGATGTACTCAGACATCTCAATTAACACAAGTTAGCTACACAACTGTACCCTGTTTATCATAGTCAATGTTAAATAACTATGTCTTGGGAATACTCCCAAAACTTCACTATTGGGGTGGTTGGAAAATATTTTGGGCCAGGGATATCAGGCATGGCAGAATTGCACAGGCAAACCCAGCTCTGGCTCTGAACATACTACCAAGGTGGTAAAGCTTGGTGAAGGTGTGCACAGAGGACCAAGTAGTTGCTTCAAAAATAGTCTGTGTAGGGGGCCCTTTTAGGAATGCTGTAATGGTAGCTTTTGCCCTTGTTGAATGAGCCCTGACTTTTTCAGGAATCTGTCTTCCATGGTCTGAGTAAAAAATGCAATACTGTTGGCTATTCATTTGAAAATGTCTGTTTCCCCACTGGTTTTCCCAGTTTACCTTCAACAAATGTCAAGAACAGCTTGTCAGATCTGTTTTGTTATATACAAGTTGAATCCGAGTTGCACATGTAAGGAGTGCAGGATACTTTCCCACTATTTTGTGGATTGGTAAAAATACAGTGAGATTAGTAGCGTGGTTCATGAAAACTTCTGATACCACCTCAGTCAAAAAGGAAGGGTTAGCTCTCAAGGTTACTCTGTCCTTGTAAAAAGTGAGCAATGGCTCTTTGCATATCAGAATTCGCAGCTGAGATATATGCCTGGCTGAAGTGAGGGCTAGCAGCAGGGTATTTTCCAAGTAAGCAATTTGAGTGGTGCTAGGCTCCTGATAAAATGATGGCAGTATTAGTTTTTCCAGAATATAACTTAGGTCACAGGAGGGTACAAGCTCTCAGCTGGGTGGCCTAAGATGTAAGATTCCCCATTTAGTATTTGCTTCAGTTGGGGTGAGCATATGTAAGAAGGGGGGTCCATATCTATTCATCGAACGTTCATTACAGCGACACGCACTTCATCGACACGAAAACATCGAAACTTCAGATCATCGAATTTTCAGGTAAGCTATCCTCCCCCTCGCAGGACCCATGGTAGCACTTCTTTTTCTGGTACAACGCGTATGGTTCACATCACTACCTACAATTTCCCTACACAACGTTGTTATTTACTTCGCAATATAGCCACAAGTGCTACCATGGGTCCTGCGAGGGGGAGGATAGCTTACCTGAAATTTCGATGATCTGAAGTTTCGATGTTTTCGTGTCGATGAAGTGCGTGTCGCTGTAATGAACGTTCGATGAATAGATATGGACCCAAGAAGGGACATAAGAAATGTCAGAAACAGTAGAAGCATGTGCTTTTACACTAAAATAAGACAGCTTTTTTTTTCTAAAGAATCTATAGGTATTCTAGTATGTGTTTCAAGGTTGCTGGTTGGGCAGAATACCTTTAGTTTTGCACCATAAAAAACTTTTCCATTTTGACCCACTTAAACTTGGGTCACTGCAAGAGAATACCTCAGGATTCTGGGTCTCATGACATCAGTGATTCTCATAACACCTTTTACAAGACTCCACATGACAAAGATAGAATGATACCTGAAGTATATTTTGTCAGTACATTAATATCTGAAGAACCTTTCATCCCAGCACAAATATCCATTATCTTCTCATATTCCAGTTCTGGGATTTCTAAGAGGAGAACTCACTTGGGAGAGACATAAAGTATCCTTGAATCCAGGTCTTCTCTCCCAATGTCCAACCCGGAATTAATGGACATGCTCCACCTCATAAAATCCAAATCCACCAAAACCACTAGAGCAAGCAACTTAAACCTTAGCACGGCTATAAATAGGACGTGCTGGAGGGATAGATTTATCACTCAGAGACTCCCTATGCTGTGGAATAAAATCCCGGTCCATGTGAGGCAGAGCACCTCGCTGACTCTGTTCAAGAGAAATCTAGACCTGTGGATGGGAGATCGTAGGTTTACCCCGGGAATCATATCTGTGTCACTGCTGGACAGAGGCACAACAAACTAATGGGCACAGTATTTTTTCATATAAGGGGTGGCGTAAGCCACAAAAATTTGGGCTAGGCTTATGAATGCCTTAGGGCAGATAGCCTAGTATAAACCTATGAACCTATGAACACACATGACTTTCTGGTACTCAGTTGTCTGGTCTCCTTTAGTAATAATAGCACACCCTCTGAAAAAGATTGTAAGAAATCAGTAGCCAACCATCTAAGCTGTTAATCTGAGTGTCTTCAGGCTGGGGAGGATCACACACCCCTTGCTTTGATGTGGTAGGTCAATGAAGACTGGGGGGTGGGTGTCATGATTCTCCCTTCACTGAGAGTTAGGTAGAGGGAGTCCCAGTGTTACCTGAGCCAGTAATGAGCCATCAATATCATTCTCAATCCATTTTCCCTCACTTTCTGCAATACCCCGGGGATAAGGGATACGGAAGGAAAGGCATACAAAAGGGCATCTGTCAATTTATGTTAGAAGTCATCTTTTTACCATGCCTCTCTCTGGTGAGTCACTGAAAAGAACTTGCTGATGTGTCTGTCTTCTGTGCATGGAAAATAGTCCAAGTCTCACACACCCCATTTGTGCATCAGGTTTAGGAAAATTTCCCTTTTGTATCCATTCATTTAAGTCTGGAAAGGATCTGCTCTGATAGTCTCTAAACATGTTGCCTTAATGCATGATGTATGCAGCTAGGGAAGTGAGGGCTAATTGGTGAGCCAGTAGCCATGGTTAAACTGCCACTCTGCACAGGTGGTAAGAATGAGTTCTCCTGTTTGTTTACGTACCATATCATTGTCATGCTTTTCCTCAGTACTTTTTTTTTGCTCCTGGTACTAATCCTTCATGGAAAGCTTTCAAAGCCTAAATGACTGCTATCAGCTCCTTTACATTGATGTGCTGGACTGACTGGTGCCTGTTTCATGCCCATTGGACACCAAATTGTCCCATGTGTGCTCCCCAAGCCATGCCTGAGTGGTATGCTGTTAGGATTTGGACCATTTCGGGCAGAAAGAAGGGGACTCCTGGAATGACTTTGGTGCTCTTCTCACATCAGAAGATTTTCTTTTTCAAAAAATGATGGGAAAGGTTTTGGCATTTTTGTAGAGTGTTGGTGTTGGGACCAACAATTTTTTATGAACCACTGTAGTTTTCTCATTTTGCAATTTTGCCAATGAAACCATTAGAATACAAGAAGCCATCCACCCCAGTACTCTTAGAAATTTCCTTACAGTAAAGGCCTGTTTGTTGTGTAGGTGTATGAGGTACTCTGAGAGAAACGATGCCTTCTCCCCTGGTAGAAGGCTCCTCTGTTGGACTGAGTCTAGGTTTGCCCCAAGGAAGACAATCCTTTGGCTGGGTGTAAGTTGTGACATCTGTATACTGAGGGTGAAGCTGAACTTCTCAAAGCAGTCCATAATTACCTAAATAGCTGTTATGGGTTCTGCTGGAGATGTAACCTGGATTAGGCAATTATCCAAGTATGCATAAATACTGACTTCCTTGGCTCAACAAAAAGCAATGACTCATGCCAAACATTTGGTAAATACTCTGGGTGCAGTAAATAAGCCAAATGGTAAGGTGCAAAACTGGAAGTGTCATCCCCCTGTCTGAAACTGTAGGACTCTTGAAGGACAGGAACATGAAGGTAGGTGTCCTTCAAATTCACAGTCACCATCAAAGCTCCTGGGAAGATAATGGCAAGATTTTAAGTGTTATAATTTTTAAATTTTGCCACTACCAGGAATTTGTTGAGTTTTGAAAGATCCAGTATAGGACTCCCTGTACCTTTTTTTTTTTGGGTCTACTTTTATTTGTCGAAATTTGGTTTCTTCGACAAACAAAAGTACAACCTGAATTACACTAAAGTGCACTTCAACGAAAGTTTTTCCAAAACTGTAGAAAGTAGCCATTTCTGAATATATGCAGTACCCATTTATCTTGGGCGATCTGCTCTCAGTGATTGAAGGAGGAGGTGATCCTCCCTCCCAGAAGGTAGAAGCTGAGTTGGAGTGGGATTTTGGGGTGAAGGGAGGTGTTGAGCATAGACACAGCTGTGCTCTTGAAGACGCTTAGACCCTCCCCATTGAGATGTGTGACGCTTATCAGTTTGTCATTGTATTTGATACCTAGGTCTTTTTCCCCCTAGGGAGTTTAGCTTTTTCTTGTTTTGTGGGAAGGGGCAAGGTATGCTAGGATATTTCCTGTTGTATCTTGGGTAGGGGAAAGACAGGTTGTTTACTGACTTCATTTCTTTCCCCTTCATATCCAGTCTGACAGACACTTTCTCAGCTAGAGACCCTCACAGAAACACCTCATCTAATTCAGCATTAAGAAGCTCTGCTTTAAATTAGTCTGAAAGAGGCTGTGCCCTCAGCCAGGTACGTTTCCTTGTGATGAATTCCATAGCAGATGCCCTGCATGATGTATCTAATGTATCACAGAAACATTTAAGTGAATTTCAGGACACCTGGAGGCTTACACTGCACAATTTATGGATGTCTCTCTGGAGGCTCTTATCTTGCATTCCCTCTGTCTTAATTTTTACTTGCTCTTGGTCTGGGTCGAGGTATTTGAGCACATGGAACTGGCAGTTCAGAGCTCTCATGGCTAGAGTGGCTGAGGTATAAGTCTTCCTACCAAACTGGTCTATGAGTCTTCACTTTCTCTATCATTTGGTAAGGGATTCTTGGCTGCAGGACCAGAAGATCTTGTGGTGGATTCCAAAGAAACCACAGCTAGCTCCACCACTGGATTCCTATAGTGGGAACTGTGGGACTCAAACATCCTGTGAAAGTGATCAGGCTTTGGAAGGGAATCTGATTGCAGTGATATTTCAGTAAACACATTGTTCAAGATTTTGTGGATTGTAGGTATCACAAGGGTCTAGGGGAAGGGAGACTCAGTAGCTTTCTATAATTATCCTGGGACTGGCTGACATCCCATTCACTTACAAAATAAAGGATTCCTTCATTGTGTGAAGGGTATTCATAGGATCGTAGGATCATAGGAAGTTACTAGGCTATTGGCCCTGATGCCCTTGCAAGCCTAGAATTTAGGCCATGTTCTGACAAGTCAGCACCAAATGTTCCTGTCCAGCAAGGAAACAGGTGGAATACCAGGGGTGTATTTTCTGTTCCCCATCCAGTTATCCAGGTTGCACTTAAAAAAGGTTAATGAGGTACTCTGCTTGACATGTAGAGGAGTCTATTCCACAGAAGGCGGAGTCTCTGGGACACAAATCTGTCCCGACAACAAGTCCTACTGATGTCATATACCAGGATGAGGTCGCCCGTGCAGGGTACGCGACTGGAGCTTGACTTGCAGACATGAAGCAGTCCCAAAAGACAAATTCTCAGGGATAAAGTGTCTCCTGAGTCAGAACAAAAATACTGGTGACAGGGAAGATGCACAAATAAGCAGGTTCTACTTTATCCTCACACTCTGAGGAATTTGAATCTTCCTGGGGGAGATGAATTCCTTTTTCTTTTGCCAGGGGAGGTTCCTGGCACAGGTTCCTTTCCATGGTGGGTTACCCAAATGTCAAGTAGTCTTGCCCCAGCCTGACTAGCTTGTGTGGAGAGTTCTAGTTTGAAGAGACAGGGGATCTGGGCAGTGTTGGTTGGAACAAAGCTATTTGTCTTTTTGCTTTGGGTGCCTTGTCCTTGAGAGTAAATGACAATACTTCAGATCACAGATGGGTGGTCATGATCTCAGTATGGTTCCCATGTAATTCCTCCTAAACTACTGCCAGGGAAGTAATGCCCTTACTCTCAATCAGCAGGGTATGTTCACCTTAACAGCTTCAAACCCAAGTGACGTTGTTCTGGTTTTGGCATGTGACGACAGGGCCACAATCATGCTAGCCTTCAGGGGGGAAGCACCAATGGACTTGGGCATAACAGGCATTGGACCAGGTTGCAGCAAAGATGACTCCTCTGACTTGGTGATCTCTGGACAAGGTGTGGAATCAGACAACAATGTCTTTGCCTTCTCACACATTTTTCTCCTTCAGGTATTTGTCTTCTCGTTTTCCTTTTTTGGACAACAGCCTAGGAACTGGCAGATGTCACAGAGTGCAAAGTTTGGGCCCTATCTGATACTAAATGCCGTTGGAGGAACTGGACCTTGCTTTTAATGTTTTATAGGTTGGTACTAAGCTATCGGCCCTAGGGCCTATACAAGCCTGGCCATAACAATTCCCTGACTATTTCTTCCCATAGTATTTACTTCCCTGGTTCCCTGTCTAGCAGGGCGACTGACGTGATCCCCGGGGTGAATTTCCTATCTCCCATCCAATGATCAAGGTTCCTTTTGAAGAGGGCCAAGGAGACGCTCTGCTTTACATGTATGGGCAGTCTATTCCAGAGTATGAGGAGTCTCTGGGTCAGGAACCTATCCCCCCCCCGGCATGTTTTGTTCATTGTGATGACAAGGTTTAGATCCCTGGAGCATGTGGCTCTGAGGGATTGGGATTTCTTTAAGTGGAGCATGCCCACCAGCTCAGGGTTTGACTTGGTCTTGTATGTTAAGCAGCAATCACCTCTGAGTAGACGATATGCCACAGAGTATAGCTGGAGTTTTTTTAGACAGTCAGCATAGGGCATCTGCTTTAGGCCTGTGATTTTTTTAGTGAGGTATTTCAGCGGCCTTTCCAGCTGTTGCAGATGTCTTGTGAGGTACATAACAAACTATAGTTGTACTCTATAATGGGTCTAATGAGGGATGAGATTAGTGGGGCAATGACCTCCTTTTTTCATGGATGAAAAGCCCTTAGTGATGAGGTGTGCCACATAGAAGGAATTCCTGACTGTTGTGACGATGTGGTCATCAAAGGTGAGACCACTGTCCACCTGTGTCCCTAAGTCTCTCATCACACTTTCAGTGTTTAGTGTACTGCCACCTATGTGGTAATTCATAGGTACATGGTTTTTCCTAAAAGGGATAACTATACATTTTTGCCATTAAACCTAGCACAAAAAGGGCAGTTTGGCACATCTTGCTGAGGTCCTACGAAGAACAAGCAATAGGAGTGGTAGTCCTTGCGGGAGATTTGTTTCCCACATAAGTAATTACCACCTTTCTTAAATACTAAACAACTAGCATTAAAAAAAGTATTAAGATAAGGAAAGTTCCCCATGGGCAACTTAGCTGAATCCACTGGTACCTCAAACCAAAATCGTAAGAAAGAACTGGGGATGGTGCCAGCCAATGTACCTTCCTATTACTGACATCCTAACACTGGACAGCAAGGTTGTTCACTGTTGTGGAATGGTGAGAGAGTATGGTATTCAGGTCAGACGCAGACTTCAGCAGGACTACTGTCCCAAGACTTAGTAAAGTAACACTGATTACTATGGACTACAAAGACTAACATATACATGAAAGAAAGCATGTCCACTTTAGGTGGTACTTTTATGGAATATTTTTTTTTCCAATCGTAAATCATATTCTTAAGCTAACAGCAACATCATAAAATTATCATTAAGTGAGGGCTCCAATTGTTACATTTCAGAATGTTCTCATACTATGAGCAACTTTCTCATGCTCTCATATTTTCCTTTTTCACAAATAATGCTGCATATATTAAAGAACTTGTAATAAAAGCAATGACAAAATACAATGGCAGACTGTCCTTGTTTCTAATAGCTTCTCCTAGGCAAACAATGCCCCATACTATTTCTTTATCCATAATAGAGCCCCGATCTCTCATCTAAACCTGAAACATGCTGATGCAGCATAATGTTTTACATTGGCCTAACGCACTCAGAAATAATTCTCATGGAACACACATATATTTTCTGGCCTAGCTTTTCTTAGAAATAATATTTGAAATAATTCTACTAGAGAAAATCCATTTTGACACATTTTTACTACTTCTACAAATGTTAACATAGGGAAACTGATTCAGAGAATCCGGTAGTGTCCCTACTTTGAGAACAAATAAAAAGGTTAGGACATTTAAATGTACGTTTTGCCCACAGTGTAAATATATATTAGAGAAAGAACAACAAGGATTAATAATGTTAAAGTGAGGCCGAACCACCACTGTAATTGTGATACAGCTGGTGTAGTTTATGGAGCCTTGTGTGAAAAGTGCAATGGATTTTACACAGGAAAAAAAGATATCTCAGGGACCGTATCTATGAACACAACCTACATGTAAAAAATAAGAATAAAAATAAATGCTTTCTTTAAACACATTATGCAGTTTCCTATGCATGTTTTTTTATTTTTATGCTGTTGTTCCTAGAAGTGGTAGGGGAGGTCCATGAATCTAAAGAGTTAAAATGGCAAATAAAACTTAATGCTTTAACATCTGCCAGACTGAATGAACATGTAAATATTTCCAGCATTTTAAAGTTCTGATTCTATAATGTATAAATTCATAGGCATACATGTTTTAGTATTTGACTTTTTTATGTAACTTTCTAATTAAACACTTATGAAGTTTTTTTATGATGTTGAATGATGCATAGATGGGATGTGGTTTTATTGGTGTTCTTTGGTGGTGGAATTTGAACATGTAATTATCTTGACAGGGTTATTTAAATATGTGTTAATTTGTATTTCTTAGAGTCTGAGGAAGTCTGTTGTTGTAAACAAGACAAAAGCGCTAAATCTTTAAATTAACTACAGTGATTTTTTAAGGTAACCTGAATGCTCACTGTCTTTGGGTATCTACTTTGGTCTATTTTTGTTTAGTTCTTAGTCCGTTTTGTTTGTTTCTACTATGACCAAAGGCAATGAACATGTTCTGGTTACTGAGACTGTGACCAAGAAAAGAGTCACAAGTATTGGACTATTGACACAATTAGTGCAGTAGCTCTCTCAACAGAATAGGAACAGTGTCTACCAATCTCGTACTGAGGGAAGACCGGTTCCTATGTATTTAAACACATTTACATCTTCCATACCTCCTGGTCAGCATACACCACTGGTTGGAACTCACAGTAAATTAAGAATTCAGATGATCCCATTAATTTATTTTCTACTGGTGCTATGGAAATTCAGATTAATATGCACTCTTGGCTTAATAAGCCAGTAGATTTTACTGAAGTAGCAAGAACACTCAAAGGAACAGTTAAAGAATCCATTCACAAGTTGGAAAGTATGATTTTACAGTGTTGGAAACTCCAACTGGAGAATTCCTATTTTCGTGAAAGTATCAAAACTGGGGTGGTGCCCAAAGAACTATATAACTGGAAGTTCCTGCCAGACTAACACTGAAGTCACCACTATATAAAGAACTACTTGAATTGTTTGACAAACAGGTGTTCGAGTTGATGGAATTGCTAATGAAGCATAACCAGCGGAATAGTGATGAACTTATGCATGAAGCTAATGCTTTACACCTTATCATTACTAGGGATATGTTATTTAGGGCCACTTTGAGCAATACAACGATGTATTTACTAAAACTGATAAAATAGTAGCTGACATTAAAACTGGTAAGATTAAAAAGATGGGTAGAGATCAATTAGAATATAAAAACTGTTGAGCCTATCCGAAACCTAAACTGTGAGGTGTGGCAACCAGTCCTGACAAATCACACAGCCATGTTGAGAGTATTTTTGACCAATTATATGGCTAAATTGCCCCTTAAGAGGAGGCTCCATTGCAACGGTCTGAGGAGATACTGAACAGAGCAAACAAAAGCAAGGCAGACGGAGAATGAACCGCTTATGGCAGAACACATAGCCATCAAGAGGGGGTAAATGAAAAAGTTAAATTGTACTTTACGGTCACTTCAGAGCATTCCCAGTATTGTGTTCAATGACTCACGTGACTTTTAACTGTTTAATTTTACAAATGAAATACTGGGACAAGACAATGCCAATTTACTCAGTAAACAACAAATATTTGTACCGACGCTTGGAACTGATTTATGTGAACTTATTGTTGATTTAAAATTATTTTTAAGGAAACTGAAGTTAAAGCTTATACTTAAAGATAACAATGTTGATTAGAGACCACTGGAGTTGTGCCGCAAAAGTATTTTCAATCCTCTGCTCCTCTTACCCTTATTAGTTTTTGAAAGGCTGTGTGAGTTTGAATTTAGGGAACTGCTTAGCAAACAACATGAATGTTGTATGAAATTATTATACAGAGAAAAGCAACTATTGTTTAAATTAAGTAAGAACAAACGTATACGAATTACGAAGCCTGATAAGGGCAGGGGAGGGGATAGTGGTTATGAACTATGTTGATTATTTGCAACAGATGTTTGAATTTGTATATGGTGATGGCTTTTATGAAATTTCTTTTTTGAATGCCATTAATGTATGTTATAGATATACAGATAGTCTAGTAGAAGATGTGGTTATGCAAAATCAGATTACTCCTGAGCTGTTTTATTTCTTGAAAGAAAAATGTCCTATTGTGCCAAAGTTGTTTGGTATCCCAAAACTACATAAAAATTTACAAAAGCCCCCTGTGAGGCCTATAGTCAACTCAGGAAAATGTAAAATACATCCTATGGCTAATATATCGATATTAAGCTTAAGAGTTGTCTCAATGCTTTTGAAGATCTCTGTAAAGATTCTAATGAAGTTAAGGGATGTGTAATATTCTGAATGTATGCCTTTTTTCACTACTGATGTGGTCAATTTGTTTAATGTAATACCCCACAATATACTGCTTGAGTGGTTCCATGATTTCATGGTCGAGCATACAGATTTTTAGTAATGATTACATCAATGCCCTAGATACTTCCATCAAGGTAGTACTGAAAAATAATTTTGTATTCTTGGATGAAAGCATTACTTGCAGAAGACTCGTGTGCCCCCATATTTGCTAATATCATTCTCCTTCAATGGGAAAAGAAGTTCTAATTTAATACTTTTGACCCACTTCCATGGTCATTTATTTGACAACCACTTTTTGAAATGTACACGCTCCTATAATACCCACAGAAAAACAGTTACTTGGATATTTACATAAGTAAGGATGTGGAAAATGAAAGACTAGTTAGTAATGTCTTTAGGAAAGCTACATACTCCAACAGTTTGCTCCACTATTCAAGTTGCCATCCTGAGAGTCAAAAGAAGGCTACTGTTAAGGGGCAGTATGTTAGATTAGCCTGCATGGTGTCTGATGGCGATACTTTTTTAATCGAAAGGCAGAAGTTAGGTAAAATACTCCAGGCCAGAGGCTACCCCTATAATATAATTAGAGATATTTTTGAAGAAGTGTCTCACAAAAAAATTGCGGGAACTATAAACCTTTATTGAGAAATATGAATACAGTGTCGGGGCTTAACAGATTTGAGTCACCTAAGACTGATTTTTCTGGGGCTTTTGTAATGTCATATACGGTAGACCATGAAAATATAGTTAAAATACTTAAGGAGAAGTGGGCTATATTTTCATGTTTTGATAATATTATAGCTACAATAGGTGAAACCCGAGTAGTGGTGTATAAAAAGCTAAATCCTTTAAGCAATATTTTGATATGTCTGATAGTGTCCCCACTTTGACAACACATATAAAGGATGGGACATTTAAATGCTGGTTTTGCCCGCAGTGTAAATATATCTTAGAGAAAGAATCAATAAGGATTAATAATGTTAAAGTGAGGCCGAACCATCACTGTAATTGTAATACAATTGGTATAGTTGACAGAGCCTTGCGTGAAAATTGCTATAGATTTTTATATAGGAAAAACAAAAAGATGGTTCAGGGACCATATCTATGAACACAACCTACATGTAAAAAATAAGAATAAAAACAATGCTTAGTTTAAACATATTATACAGTTTCATACACATGGTTTTTATTTTTATGGTGTTGAAGTTAATAGAATCTAGAGAGTTAACATTGCAAATAAAACTTACTGCTGTAACATCCCCCCGTACTGAATGAACATGTATCCTTTTCCAACATTTTAAAGTTGCAATTTTATAATGTACAGGTTCATAGGTATATATGTTTCAGTATTTGATTTTTAATGTAACTTTCTAATTAAACATATATACAGTTTTTTATAAGGTTAAATGATGCATAAACGGGATGTGGTTTTATTGGTGTTCTTTAGTGGTGGAATTTGAACATGTGATTATCTTGAGAGGGTTATTTAAATGTGTGTTAATTTGTATTTCTTAGATTCTGAAGAAGTCTGTTGTTGTAAACAAGACAAAAGCATACAAATTGTATTAAATACAGTGATTTTTTTTTAAAGATAACCTGGCTACTCGTTGCCTTTAGGTATACAACAATTAGATCAGTCAGGGGTTTAAAGGCAGTTGTCACCTTTTCTGACAGATTTATATAAGCAGCATCACAGTATTAAAATGATAAGCTTTAAATGCTGGTTATTTATAATAGTTTATATATTAAGAAAACTTAAATGTAGTATAAAGACTTATGTGACATTTATAAAAAAGTCAGAAAAAATGTTATTTGTACTGTATCAACACATTTACAATTTTCAACACACACACACACACACACACACACACACACACACACACACAGGACAGAACTGCCGAAAGAGAGAAAGCTGGAAACCCTGTCTGATATAGTTCATAAAAAGGTCTTTTTTTTTCTTTCTGACATCCTTCCAGAGGGAGACGCATATCTGGTACACACAGATCCATGGTAAGAGAATCCCACCAACTTTGGTCAATCCTTACAGTGGTAGAGTGCATGACCATTTTGTATTCCACATAGGAAATGTGATCATCAAGTTTTCAACGGATATAGTTTCTAGATGTCATGGGTATTAGGGAACAGGATCTATCCTTTACTACTAGTCTCTATAGGAAAGAATGTTATAGGAATCATATTTTACATAGAGACAGTATGCATCCTAGAAGGACTTTTAAAAATGTGGTTAAAGGACAGGGCATGGGTATGCCGACATTACAGCATAATGATGAGGGATTTCAGGAAGGAATAGAACAACTGGGAAACATTTTTGGAGCTAGGGAATATAAAACTAATGAGACTAGGCAAATACTGAATGAAGTAAAGGACATGAGAGAAGGAAGGACGAAACCATATTTTAGGCAAACATATACAGAAGAAACAGGTATGACTAAGTTTAAGAAAGAGGGATGTGGGCAAGTTAAGTATACTATGTGCTATACTAGCAATGTTAACAGTATTAAGCAGATCGTTGACAGGAATTGGCCTATTCTTCTAACAGATGAGAAGATTGCTAAACTAGTGGGTACTAATCCAAGTTACTGTTTTAAGAATTGTCAATCTATGAAGAAACTACTTTGTTATCCTGATAGGGGTAAGGATATGAGTAAAATAAGTGAAGGGACACATCCATGTGGTAAATGTAAATACTGTGAATATATAGACCCAGAATCCTTGGATTTTTTACATCCGGACATTGGGAAGTTGTACAAGTTTAATGTGAGGGCCAATTGTAATACTAAACACATAGTTTATATGGTGAGATGCATATGTTGCTCAAAGTTTTATACAGGGAAGACAGATCGTAATCTCAAAGAACGTGCGAGAGAACACTTATATAGTGTTAAGAAAGGAAATAGGAATAATGCTATAGCTAAGTATGTTTTGAACAAAAGACTTGAACATGATTTTAAATTTAGAGTAATTGAAGTTATACATGAAACAGCCAGAAGGGGGAATATTGAAAATAAAACTGAAGAGGCCGAGTTAAGATGGATTTTGAAACTTAGGGCTGTTAAGGGAGCTGGACTTAATGAAGTGGTCTCTATTAAACCTGTACTAAAATCTAGGGTTTTGAGTAGGTAATTTGTGCACATATGAGTTTGCATCAACTATAGTAGGGACTGCATATCTGTTATACATCCAACAAAGTGTTATATATCTTTAAAGGAATATGGAGAATTATGTCATTGATGCATGGGAGGGATGATGCATATGACTGGATGCTTTAAATTTGAAGTGTTTTATAACTGCATGTTTTATTGGTGTGTGTTATTAAGGTCTGAAGAAGCCACACTGATGTGGTGAAAGTGCTTACCTGAATAAAATACGATTTGGTTTTATATGCTCGCTGTGCTTCAATTTGCCTATAAGTATTTAATTTTATTAAATATATATTTATATAAAGTACATGTGTGTAGCAAGCATCTTACATATATGTACAAAACATATGAGCGTGCGTGTGTGTTTAACGGGGTAATAAATTATATGCCTCTCTGTGTACTTCATGTCTTTTAAATAAAAACAAATCAAATTTTGTGTAACTGTATATATATATATATATGTGTGTGTGTGTGTGTGTGTGTGTGTGTGTGTGTGTGTAGCATGTAAAACACTATATATATGTGGGATGCAGTAAAGTGTGAATACATCTAGAGAGAAATATGCAATATATATTGTAAGTAGTCACACATGCACTAACATATGGATGAGCATGTGTCTGTGTGTAAGTGTATATAACACACACTTATACAGATGCACACAAATATATACATACACAAAACAGGATGTCTGTATGCATGTGTGTATTATTTAATTGTCATCATCCTAATCAATGTCCTTTCTCCTACTTTCCTCATGTCCAAATCGTTTTCACCATACTAGTTATTAGGCTCAACTGCAATGATTGTTCCATTCCAAAATTTGTAGGTTTAGTATGTTTTCATACTATCTTAGGACAGCAAAAGTGATGTAAATATAATTATCTTCCTCCCTTTTCTTTTGCAAAGCCATAAAACATTAATTTGCCGATTTCTAGCCATTTAGACAACAGTTAACATTTTACAGCTCTCTGAGTTATGCAATATGGTGCATACAAGTCATTATTTATAATAAATTTATCATAGTAGAGTTAAGCATTATTAATGTATACATTCCAATAAATGTTGTTTAATGTTTTACTTATTCACCATCACACATCGGCTATGTGTTGCACATGTATTCTTTGTCAATGTCTTTATGTCAGTATTTTTTTCTTTATGTTTCTAAGTGCATTTATTACCTGTTATTATCTTTGCCAAAGTTGCCCGAGTCATGGCTGAAAAGGGTTTGGGACCAGTTCACTTTCCTGGTTACCAAAGTATAAATAAACATGAAATAGAATAAAGGGGGGTGAACATGACAGAAATAATTAAGGAACTAGTAAAGCACATTTTAATTCTGCATCATTCATGAGAAAGAGAAAAAAAAACTTCCCATTAAAGGCATTGGGAAGTAGCAGATAGACTTACTTTGGAGTCCTTTCAAATATTAAAACCTATCCTTTCAAATACTACTTGTCACCAGTACATGATACAGCAAGGATCATTTACTGCAGTGAGAGTTTTCAGACTTCATCATGAAAGTGTGGGGGAAGGTCTGTCAATTCTTTTAGAACTACAAAAGAAACCCTTTACATTAGCCTACTATTTACATACTTTTCTTTCACTGGAAATAGCTAGCCACTATTTACAGCACAGAACAAGCTCTGACAGATACATAAATGAGGCACAGTCAGGGAAACACAGAAGTAGCTCTGTTGCGAAAGATGTGTTAGATGACAGTGCTTCTAGGTCCTGCTATTCTATCTTAATGGCAAGAGGAAACACCACTTCCTTATTTCTAGCAGGACTCAAATAAACATGACTTGAAATGTATTCTGGGAAGAAGGAATGAAAGCAAGAAAACAAGATCATTTTATCAAGGCAGGCCCCATCATCCACCATTTTGTGGGAAACATATTAACATTGTAAAAGAAGCACTTTGACTGATTTTGAGGCATTAAAATAGCTCAAAAAACAAAGATACAATGAAAAAAACATGTTTTTTTAATTTTTAAGGTGAAGTTTTCCTTTAATGGTGGCAACAAGAACGGGGAGATTCACCAACAGGAAAGGATTATGAATAGGAAGGAGCCTAAACTGGTGAAGGGTTTATTGCGATCACTACAGAGTGCCAAATGCACCAGTCCTAGTGTTCCAGGTCCTGGAAAGGACCTCAGAAATCCAAGGGTTAAATTCAGGAGGTTAGTTCTTCACATACAGGCTCATCTGAAAGGAAGACAGGGAAACATGGTTGAGAGGGAGCAGTGGGAGTTAATCTGAGAAATTAACCTGTGGATTACTCCTTCTGAAAGCTGGGGGTGGGACAGGCCAACAGCCTGCATCCTGGAAAGGCTATGTGGATTGAACAGTGTCATAAGGGTATGGTTTGCTTTATGTTTAAACTGAAAACCCAGGTGGGCTAACATTTTACTTTATGGATTAATGAACAGACATGTGTGTTCCTGTCTCCAGTGTCTTTTAGGCAGTACAAAAACACACACACACACACAGATATATATATATATATATATATATATATATATAGATAGATAGGTTTACTATTACAATGTCACCGATCACTTACCTGCCGTACAGAAGTGCGAAGTGCATAATTCCGAACCTCAGTAATTATGTCCATTTAGAATTTTGAAAATGGATGGTCATGTAGCAGTCTAATTTGAACATCTGAACATTGCATAATGTAATCCGTCGTTATGTGATGATGGAAACAGAGATGTGTCGCGGAACTGCAGGTCGCATTGCTGTATATGTTCATGGGGGGGTGCAGCCAAATGCTGTTGTGAGGAAGTGGCAGTAGTTGCTATATACAGATGTTTCGTGAGACATAGAGGATCCGAGTGGACTTTTGAAGCTGTTTGTTGACGAATTCCACATACAGGCTAGACAACATTAAAGAATACCTGGGAAGGGTGAGTATAACACAGATAACATCTGCAGGTACAAGCGCTGCATAATAGTCCATGGCAGTTTTGCAATAGTTTAACATACATATTACTGTTCGTATTTGCTGAAGCTTACATGAGGAAAGTTATGTTACAGTTGCATACAGCAGTTTACCTGATTTTACAATTGTAGTTCGACTAAGGCATCTAAATGTAAATCTAAAATCAGGAGCTTAAAGTGTACAAGTTTGTTTGGCATGACTAGCATAATCATATTAGTTGTATATAAAGGTTTAGAGAAATGTACGTTTATTACTATATTTTTCTTGAATAATGAATGAAGCCTGACAGTTGAACAGTACATGGTTTACAGCTTATTTATAATGCCATCTGATATACTGATACAGGTGTCAAAAGTGTTATAGTCTAACAACCTTATTATGTATTTATGGCTTTCACAGCAACAAGTCTGAGATTGCTTTGTAAAGCATAATAGAGTCATTTTGACAGTCTAAATGTGAGGAGGTTTCTTTGGACTACTTCAGCTTGCTAAAGAGTGTAATATATTTCATCTATTAACATCCTGTGTTAATAGACGTAAAACACCACATTGAAACTGTTTACTGTATGTGATATGTTCCCATGCGTACTACGTAATGTCTTTGGAATTGCTTCCCCAAATGTTATGTACTAACTGAAAGTATTCAGATGTATTTGATATAGTATCATTGTTGTGAAGTGTGGGTTGCATACAGCGTTAGTAGAGGGTTATTACTAAGTTTACCTGCTGTATTTTTAGGTATTGAAAGCATGTTGACAGTATATTGTGGATTGTAGTAAACCAAGTGTAGTGCATAACAATGTTAGTAATCATGCCATTGTGATTGACTTATAGGTGTGCTAAGTTAAGATGGCTGAGCAGCATACAGTGAGCTATCCTGGGGTTATTGGCAATAGCTACAGTACAGTTATGTCTCAGAAGGGATGCTCAGTTCTATACATTGATGGTTACCAATACTATCTGGAGAAGAAAACTCTTGAGAAAAACTACTGGTGTTGTAAGGGCCAATGCATAACAAAGAAATGTGACAGTGGAGAAAAGCTACTGAAAAGTATAGCACATTTCCATGCACCCAATGTTGTCAGGGTAGAACAGACAAGGGTCCATGAAGCAATTAAGAGGTGGGCTGAGAAAACATTAGAGGACCCATGTAGGATTGTATCAGAGGTACTAACAAGCACGTCCATGGATGGACATGAAAAGGAGACAAATAACTGGTCTGAATTCCTAAAGTCCTTAGTTCTACTGAGATAAAAATGCAATTGTTTCTGAACATCGAGTAAATGTAAACAGTATTTACCCTTGTTAGCAAAAGTGGGGAAGAAAACTGATAAATCAGTAGCCTAGTTAATGTTAGTTTCGGATACTACTTTTGGAAGAAAGGATGTACTGGTTCTTAGTGACACCCTGTCCTTATAGACAATCAAATATAGAGGTTTTGAAGAGAACATATAAATCTCTGAAATTCATCTTGGAGATGTAACGGCTACCAATAAAATTGTCTTCCATGAAAGAAACTTCAAATTAAAAGTAGCTGCTGGATCAAAAGGGGAATGTACTGAGGACTGTAGAACCAAAGTAAGATCCCAGGGGACGACAGGGTCTCTATACGGTGACTATAACCTCAAGGTCCCTTTCAGAAAAACTTTACACAGCCTATGTGAGATTAACAAATCCTCTTTAAAGCCATTACGGAAGCTGGAAATAGCAGCTAATTGAACTTTGATGGTAGAGAAAGATGTTTCCTGTTCAAAAAGTGTAGCAAAGAACTCTAAAACTTTTTCAACTGGTGCCAAGGGGATTCATTTCATTATCTTGTGTCCAAATAGAGACTCTTTTCCACTTACTGCGATAGAGCTTCCTAGTGGAAGGCTTATAGGAAACCAACAACATTTTTCGAGCTGGAGAAGATGTTATTATGCCTGGCGATCAATGGAATTGCAGTAACCAAGCTGTAAGCTTGAGGTTTTTCAGACTTGGGTGCAATAGTCCTTCTGGATGGGAAAAGAGGTCTGGAGCCAGGTCCAGAGTCCAAGGACGTTGAAGTAGTTGAGGCCAAATAAAGGGAAACCAAACTTGGTAAGGCCAGAATGGAGCAATGAGAATGACCTTGCTCTTCAACCTTATGGGTTTCTTCAAGAAGTGCAGTATTAGTGGAACAGGGGGAAAGGCACAGAGTACTCCAGATGGCCAATGAAGGAAGGGATCTCTCAGGGACTCCCCGTGAGGGAGATTAGGGCAAAATAGTTGCTGCACTTGCTGTTCAGTGGTGATGCAAATAGGTTACAGCAAGGCTGGCCCCAGTGACAGAAAATCTCCTTCACCACTCTGGGATTGACAGACCACTCATGAGGCAGGAGGATACATCTGCTCAGCTTGTCCACTATCATGTTCGAACTCCCAGGGATGTGCTATCAGAAAGAAGTTGGATGAGATCGCCCACTGCCACACTCTGAGCTTCGCGACACAGGGGGGGTAAAACTTGGTTCCACCCTGTTTGTTGACGTACCAGACTACTGACATGTTGTCTGATTGAACTGCAATCACTCCTAGAGGGAGGACACCTTGAAAGGCTTGCAATGCTAAGAGCACTGCCCTCAGTTCCAGAGCACTGACATACAGATTGACCTCCAATGGTGACCTAGTGCCTTGGACTGTTCTGTCCAGATAATGACCCCCCCCCCCCATCTGGGAGGCGTTCATGGTGGGGTGAAACAAATGGTCAGCCTAAAAGAATTTACTCTGATTCTATCCACCAGAATAAATCTTTCTTGCAGCCGTTGGTGATTCAGATGAGATGCGTCAAGCAGTGAGTGAGGATGGACCATTGGGAGGCTAGAAGCCACTGCGGAATTCTCATGTGAAATCTTGCTAGTGGAACCAGTGTGATGGCCGCTACCATGGATCCTAGAGCTTCCTAGAGCTTGTAGAAAGTAGAGTTGTGTACACTTACCATAAATGTAGATGTTCAAGTGTATTCACTCTTGCAGTCATCACCTGTGGGTTATCTATACTGTGGTAACCCTCAGTCGGCCAGAATACCAGAGTCAATGTTTTTCTGCATCGTTGCAGTCACCTGAAATCTGATGTCAGGTTGTCAGTGCTATAAAGCAAGGCAGCTGACATCATTACATCAGTTTTTCTTGCCCTAACCTGTCAAAAGCACAAGGAAATAAGGTAAAGTGGTCCTGGTGGCTAAAAGCCACAGTGGGAAGCTTATGTCCTCCTTGGGGAAGAGGACGTAAGGGGGATGGATGGAGGGAAACCAGGAATGTAACAGTGAATACACTCAAACATCTACATTTATGGTAAGTGTACACAATTGTACTATGTTCTTCATGTTTCACTGTTGCAGGCATCACCTGTGGGAGGATTCCCAAAGCTTAGGAGAGAGGTGGAAAGATAGGTTAGAGCCCTAGGCATGGGTCAGCAAGCCCTGCAAAACTGCAGAGGTAAATCCCGCCCTAGACTTAGAAAAAGGAGGTAGGTGGTAACGCTTTGTAAAGGTATGGACAGAGGTCCAGGTGGCAGCTTCCAAGATGCCCCTGGTGGGGACTCCTCTGAGGAAGGCTGTGAAAGTGGAGGCTGCCCTAGTGGAATGGGTACGAATAGACTTACAGGGGTTTCCCATGTAGTCTGTAGCAGAAATGGATACAGAGTGATATCCATTTGGAAATGGTTTGCTTGGAAATGGGCTTCCCCTCTGCCCCTGGGGCAAAGCTGACAAGCAGCTGGTCTGTTTTTCTTAAGAGTTTAGTACGGTCCAGATAGTATCTGAGTTGTTTGTGCACATCTAGCGAGTGCAGAATCCTTTCCCCTTTGTTTTAAGGATTGGGAAAGAAGTTGGGTAGGTGTATGGCCTGGTCGAGGGTCATATCAGATACCACCTTGGGCATAAAGGAGGGGTTTGTCCTCAGGGAGACCCTGTCTGCATGGAAAATGATGAAGGGCTCAACAGCCATGAGCGCCTGAAATTCTGAAACCCTTCGGGCTGAGGTGATAGCTAGTAGGAAGGCAGTCTTCCAGGAGAGGTATTTCAATTCTGTTGAAGCAGCATGTTTGAAAGGAGGTAAGGTTAGTTTTTCTAAAACATAATTTAGGTCCCAGGCTGGCATGGGAAGCCTTCTGGGAGGGCTGATATTAGAAGCCCCTCTGAGGAATTGTTTAATCAAAGGATGAGAGAAAACGGGTAAGTCTGAATCATAATGGACTTAAATGGCTGAGGCATGGATTTTAATAGAAGGAAAGGCCACTTTTGTGCAACTTGGCTAGGTAATCCACGATAAGAGGGATGGAAGGATGGGAGGTACTGGCCCCTCTGGACTGGCTCCAGGAGCAGAATCCTTTCCATTTCCCTGCATAAAATTTTCTGGTGCTGGGCCTTCTGGCCTCTGTGATAATGTCTAGGACCCGTTTGCTTAACAGGGACTTCTTGTTAGCTTTTAAGGTATAAACTATGCTGAAAGACTGAGAGTTTGCAAGTCTGGGTTCAGTATTTCCCTCCTCACCTGGGTCAAGAGGTCTGAGATCAGGGGAAGCTGCTTGGGGGGATGAAAGGTCAGGCTGCGCAATAAGGGGTACTGATTCTGTCTGGGCCAATCTAGAGCAATGGGGATGGCCTTTGGTCTCTCCTCCCTTAATTTGATCAGTACCTTGGGAATAAGAGGCAGAGTAGGGAATACATACACAAAGAGGGAGTTCCAGAGGAAGGTCAAGGCATCCACCTTCCACGCTAGGAACTTTTGCAGCTGGTGATTGAGGTGCAAAACAAAGAGATCCACCTCCGGAGTTCCCCATTCCTGAGTGATTTGCAGAAAGATTTCCTTGTGGAGCTGCCATTCATGGGGGTCCAGTACGTTTCTTTTTGGGTGGTCTGCCAGGATGTTGTTGACCCCTGGCACGTATTGAGCAATTAGGTGTAGAACCATGGAGGTGGCTGTCAGCCAGAGGTTCACAGCTAGCCTGCACAGCGGGTAAGATTGGGTCCCCCCTGTTTGTTGATATTCCACATTACTGTGGTGGTGTCTGTTTTTATAAGGAAAACCCCTGGCCTGAGATGGGGTTTGAAGGATGTCAGAGCCTTTTGCACTGCCATAATTTCTTTATGACGGATGTGTAAGGGAAGCTGCTGGGCATCCCAGGGCCGTGTGTGCACCTGCCTGCTAGGTGAGCACCCCAAGCAATGTCTGAGGCATCGGTGGTGATGGTCTGGCCGGTAGGGTGGAGGATGAAGGGAAGACCCTTCTTCCTGGCACAGGCCTCTGCCCACCAGAGAAATTCGGCCCTTATACATGGGATCAGATGGAGAGAGGTCTCTAGAGACTGAGAGTGCTGGCACCAAAGGTTCTTTAGATACCACTGACGTTTTCTCATGTGAAGTCTGGCCAGAGGAATTAGAAGGATGCAAGATGCCATATATCACAGGGCTTGCAGGAACTTCCTCACAGTGAGGTGACTTCTGGAAGCCAGCTGGGTAAAGTAGAGAGGCAGGAAGCTCTGCTTTTCTGGGGATAGGAAGGCCATTTGGGATGCTGTGTCTAGCAGAGCTTCCCAAGAAAATGATCTTCCTGGTGGTAGTTTGCTTTGATTTCTTCTCATTGATGGTGAACCCTAGGGAAGTTAGGAGGGATATGAGAAAGAGAAGGTCCTGGAGCAGCTTTTCTCTGCACTCTGCCTGAATGAGGCAGTCATACAGATAAGGGTAAATCTGTATATTTCTCTGTCTGCAAAATGCTATGGCTGGGGTAAGCATTTCGTGAATACTCTGGGTGCAGAAGATAAGCCAAACAGCAGTGCAGAGGACTGAAAGTGTTGTGATCCTGCTCTGAAGTGCAGGAATTTCCTGCAGGATTTCCTTATGGGGATGTGTAGGTAGGCATCTTTTAGGTCTAGGGTCACTAGCCAGCCATTTCTGTTAGCATAGGCAGCAGTTGCTGTAAAGTTATCATTTTGAATCTGGCGACCACCAGGGAGGTGTTCAGAATGGACAGATCCAGGATGGGGCACCAAGTGCCCTCTTTTCTGGGAACAAGGAATAGTCTGGAATAAAAGCCTTTACCTGTTTGATCTGAGGGGACAGGTTCTACTGTCCCCTGAGATATGAGAGTTTGGGCCTGTTTCAATGCTTCTGCTCACTGATTTGGAGGCAAGTCTGGGTACCCTCTTGGAATTGGGAGTTCGCTGAAAGAGAATTTGTATCCCTGAAAAATCATCTTTAAGAACCATTGGTCCTTTGTTACAGAAAGCCAATTTTCTTTAAAAAGGGAGAGCGTTCCTCCTAGGTTTTGGTGAGGGAAGGGAGGGCAGAAGGGGGGTGGGGGGAGTCATTGTGAGTTTTTCCATAGAAGGGTGGCGTAGAACTCCCTGACTTTGGGGCGGAAGTGGTCAACTGCTTGCTTCTCTGCTGGCCCTGGGATAGCGGCCTGGATGGTCTGTCTCTGCAGGGCTTACCTTGGCCCTGTGTGCTAGGTGCAGGGAAGGGCCAGTGCTTAGAGGGAAAGCTTCTGCTCAACCTAGGAGGTTGAACCTGAAGGAAATATTTTACTGTTTGCATAGATTCTGCTTTGTCTTCCACCTTTTTAAGCACCTCTTCTGCTTTTACTCCAAACACGCGCTCCTTATCCAGGGGTGCATCAATAAGTTTAGACTTGACATGATCAAGGAGAGGTTGTTCCTTCAGCCATGCATGTCTCCGAATAACAGATTCTGTCACTGCTGCCCTGCTAGAGGGCTGCAGGGCATCACATCCAAAGTGTAATGAGTGTTTGGCTACTTGACAAGCAGAGTGCAGTAAATCTGCTAACTCCTTTGAATTGGCACAGTCAGGAAAGGTAGAAATCTGTTGTTTTAATAGTTCCAAAGTGTGTTGCTGATATTTTAACATATGGAACCGACAACTGAGTGCTCTGACAGCTAAGGTTGCAGAGGTGTATACTTTTCTACCCCATCTGTCCAGAGTTATGGAGTCCTTGTCAGAAGGAATAGGATTCTTGGCAGAACTAGTCTTAGCTCCTTTAGGTCCCTGTGTAATAACTTCTGGGTCTGCAGCAGGATTTCTGTACAGGTATTTGTGAGAATCCAGTACTCTGTAGTACCTGTCAGGTTTACTTGGAGCAGGTGGAAGGGCATCAGAGGCTAAGATGGATTTATGGAAAACATCATCCACCACTTCTAAAATAGTGGGGATGGCCAGGGGTCTGTGCTGAGGGAGGTCCAGAAACTCTCTAAGTCTTTTCATAGACTGGGGGAAGTCCTGAAATTCCCATTGGAAATGTTCCCTGAGGGTGTCAAGGGTTTCCCCAAAAGAAAGGTCCTCTGGAGGGGAGGCAGAAGGGATGGATTCCTCTGCATCTGAATCCTCATACGCAGTTAGAGATTGCTGTTCCTCTTCAAAATCTGAATAGTCAGATTCCTCATAATATTGTTCTGTCATAATTTCTGGAGAAGGGTGCCTTTTCCTTTTAGAAGTTGTGGCTTGACTACGCCAGATAAGGGAGCTGAGATCCTCCGCCATTTTAAGCATTTGTGCTTGGGGTAGTGGAACAGGAGCAAGATGGTGGCTAGGAGCAGAATTTCTAGGAATGGTCTGGCTTCTAGGCCTGACAAAATTCGTCGGTCTGACAGAAATGGCTTGTCGGATGAGAAGATGTCATTTTTTTGTCTAGATTCAATAGTGTGAAAGGTCACTTCGGAAGTTGGTGCCTGCTTCGTGGCTCTGGACTCAACTAAGGCAGAGATAGCCAAAGGCTTGGAAGACAAAGATTTCTGCAGCATACCAGACTCCAAAAGGGTCTCAGTAGAGGCCTGCGTAGATATCGAATCAGGCATCAGAGGCTGTGAAAGCACCTCACTGAATTCCAGAGAACTGATGACCTGCTTAGTGGTAGCATCGTCAGAAGGCTTAGCTTTGTTTGGTCTTTCTCTACCTTTATTTCTGCGTTTTTTCGGAATGTCCACCCATTGTTGGCTGATGGACACCATATCGGAATGCGAAGATGGAACATGAAAATAACTGTCTACAATAAGAGCTCTATGGCGAATGGTTCTCGCATTAAAGAGGGCACAGAACCAGCAACGAGGGACGTCGTGGTCTAGGCCTAAACAAGTGATGCAGTAAGAATGGAAGTCTCTGTGTGGGATCTGCTTTCCACAGGTGAGTTAACTGTTAACTTTTTCAGACATCGGTTGGTGCAAGAAAAAAGGGTCCCCAGTGGGGTACTTACCTTTAGACGTTTTCAGCTGAAATTCAAACTTGGGTAGCAACCGAATGGCACTCATGTGAACTGCTTCTGCTACTGGCTTCACAGCAAGAAAGACTGATGTAATGACATCGGCTGCCTTGCTTTATAGCACTGACGAACTGACGTCAGACTACAGGCAACTGCAGCTGACGCAGAAAAACATTGACTCTGGTATTCGGACTGGCCAAGGGCTACCACAGCAGGGATAACCCCACAGGTGATGACTGCAACAGTGAAACATGAAGAACATCTAATATAGCAGGTACATTGTCATTGGAGTGAAAAACATTTACCCAGGATCTTATCTTCTGCAGTCTGTGAAGAGGAAGGGAGGCTACGCAAGAGGTTGTAGGTTCACAGTTGTGTACTAGGCAAATCGCCCTGGAGCCTTTACAAGCCTAGCCCATAGGATTATCCTGGCATCATGCTACCCATCCATAGTTCCCAGTGCCTCTGTCGAGTAGAGCCACTGGAGTGGTCCCTGGGGATGAATTTTCTATTTCCCATCCACTCATCAAGAGTTCTATTGAAGAGGGCCAGTGAGGCACTCCGCTTGACATGTATAGGAAGTCTATTCCATAGCATGGGCAATCTCTGGGTTATGAACCTGTCCCTCCAGCTTGTTCTGTTGATTGTGGTAATGAGGCTGATGTCTCTGGAGCGTGTGGTGCAGAGGGATTGGGATTTCATTAGATGGAGCATTTCTAACAGAGCTGGGTTGGACATGGCTTTACAAGTCAAGCAGAGATCGCCTTTAAGAAGGTGATATGAGACAGAGAATAGTTGGAGTTTTTTGAGTCTGTCCATACAGGACAAGTGTTTAAGGCCTAGGATCCTCTATGTGAGGTACTTTTGTGGCCTCTCCAGTTGTTGCAGGTGTCTAGTGAGGTACATGCCAAATCGGGCATTGTACTTGATGATTAGCCTAATGAGGGAAGAGTAGAGGGAGACAATTACCTCTTTCTTCCTGGATGCAAAACCCTTAGTAACGAGATGTGCCACACAGAAGGACTTTCTGACCACAGTAGCAATGTGGTGGTCAAAAGAGAGGTTGCTGTCAACCTGTGTTCCCAGATCTCTTATAACACCTTCTGTGTTCAGTGGACTACTATCAATATGGCAATGTGGCAATTCATGGGAACTGGGTTTTTTCCAAAGGGGATGACACATTTTTGGTCTTGAGCTTAAGGCCATGGTTCTGACATCAGTTGCTGGTCTCAGTGAGGCCTTTCTGTAGGATGTCAAAATCACTTGGGGAGTTAATAATAACTCCCAACTTGTAATTGTCTGCAAACTTTGTTAGCCAGAATCTCTACGCGTTGGCCTCGACTTCAGAGAAGTAGATACCAAACAGGAGAGGACCCGGAACCGAACCATGTGGGACTCCACTCGTGTCTGGTCGGCAGTCTGACTTGGAGTCAGCTACTTTCACTCTGTGGTTTCTATCTGTGATCCAGTTTGCAACCCACCTAGTGATATAGGAATTAATACTTAGCTTAGTGAGTTTTTCTATGATTCCTGAGTGGGAAATGGTATCAAAGGCCTTGGCCAGATCAAGGTAGGCTGTATGAACCACCTTGCCTTCATCCATAGCTGCTCTGGGGACTGACTCAAAGAAGTTGACCAGGTTGGGCAGGCATGATCTACCCTTCACAAAACCAAACTGTGTGGGATCCAGGGTTTGGGGATTCCCTATATCTTTGTTTATTAGGTCCATGATGATAAGATCCATAGCTTTGCATATCAAACTTGTCACGCTAATGGGGCAATAGTGCCCAGGGTCTGATGTCGCTCCTCATTTGTGGAGAGGGATGACTGTAGTAGTGTGCCATTCGGTAGGGACAAAACCTGAGGTGAGGCTGTGACTGAACAGGACAAACAGGTGAGGTGCCAGTTCACTCTGTAGTTCATGTAGAACACAGCCAGGGATGCTGTCAGGTCCCACAGAAGCTGTATTCTTGGCCTTGGACACTGCTGTTTTAACCTGTGCAGCAGTAATACTGGGTGACTGGCAATCTACTGGTATCATGATTGGTCCTTTGGTGGGGGAGAGAGGAGTAAAGTTGGCACTGAATCTGTTGGCCAGTATATTGGCAATATCTGTTGGCTCAGTGTAGGAGGTACCATTGTGCAGTAGCTCTGAGCACATTTGGGTATTGCTGTGGAGATTCTTTACATAACTATAGAAGGCCTTGTGGTTGCCTTTACTAACTGCAGCAATTCTGTTTTCATAGCTGGCTTTACAGGATTTGATAAGGGATCTCAACTTTTTGTTGAGGCTGATAAGGGAGTTTTTCCAGTCTTGTGACTTCACCTTATTCCACATCAGTTTCCTCCTTCTGTTGTAGAGTTAGTTTATGGCAGAGGACCACCAGATTGGCTTCCTTTTTTTGGAGGACAGCATCTTAGTTCTACTGGATATGGCAAAATCCATGCATTTTTGTAAGTTGTATTCAAGCAGGCTCCTATAAACTCCAGTTGCTGAGCTGGATTTAGTTGGGATTTGGTATAATTCACCATTATACCTAGGAGAGCGCAAGTATATAAAATAAAATCTCTTGTGTCTTCTAGAAGATGCTTGGTGGGAGCGGTGATGAACCATTTATCTAAATATGGAAATACTAAGAATCTGTGCAGTCTCACGTGAGCTGCTACTTCTGCCATACAGTTGGTGAACACCCAGGGGCTGTGGTGAGACCGAAGGTCAGAGCTCTGAACTAATAGTGACTGGCTCCCAGCTGGAAGTAGAGAAACCTCCTGGAGTGCTTGTCCATTTCGCTGTGGTAATAGTCATCCTGGAGGTTTACAGAGCACATCCAATTGTCTTTCCCTAAGAAGGGAAGAATAGACTGAACCATGACTATCTAGAATTTTGACTGCTGAACAAATTTGTTCAAAAGGCTGAGATCCAAAATTGGTCTCCAGTCCCTTGTCTGTTTTGGCACCAAAAAGAACCTTGAGTAGAATCCGGATCCTTTCTGGTCTGGTGGGACTTCTTGGATGAATCTTTTTCTAGCAGTTTTTGAATATCCAGAGCTGCTTAATCTTTCAGATTGGGTAAAACATTGGGGATATTTCTGTTTCTGGAGTGAGGATGAAGGGAATGTTGTATCCTCTGGCAATGATCCTTATCACCCAAGTATCTATGGTTATTTGTAACTAAGCTAGTGGGCACAAGGACAGTCTTTCCCCAACTGTCTCCAGAGGTAAGCAGTCAGGTCTCCCTTCAGGACTGCTGGTAGGGTTTCCCTGAGAACGAATCTCTGGAACCCTGATTTTGCAGGCCACGTCTGCCAGGAGGTCGGTGTCTTCCACTGTAGCGCCTCCCTCTGTCCCCAGGGGAGTCACTGCCACGTGTCCTGGAAAGGCCCTTGGGCTTTCTGGAACCAAATCTTTCCGCTCCTCTGGTTCCTGGAAAAGGAGCGTTGGGGAGTAGAAAAACATATGCCCATAGCAGATAGGGTCTTTCCATCCTTTAAACACCTGGCTAAGCTATCTCTGACTTTCACACAAGCCATCCCGGCATGCCTCCTTATGGCCACACCAGAACCTGCTGCCCTAGTTGTCCCTTTGGCTGCATGTGCAATGAGCCTCATGGATGAGTTAGAAATACATTCCAGGATGGCAAGCTGGGAAGCTACTTTATTCTGTACCTCCTCACTGCTCCTGCAAGTGTTTGTGAGAGCTCCTTGATCAGATCCCTCTGCAGTCTGGTGAAGTGTGCCATGATATTCAATGACCTAAGACAAAGATCAAAGAAGCGTATACCCACTTCCCATACCTGTCCATCACTCTGGACTCTCAGTTAGGAGGATAAACACTAGAACTCTCTTCTGCAAGTCCCTTCTTCATGGTTGCTGCAACCACAATGGTATCTACTGCTAAATCCTTGGCCTAATACTGATGGTTCTCCAGCATTGAAAGGATCCTGTCTGGTCTCCTAGGGATTGGTTCTACAGAGTCAGGGGCCTTCCATGCCCACTGTGATCAACTTAATGAGACTGTCAGCAGGCGGGGTCACCGAAGAGGTAGATGGTTGAGCACCGAAAGCTTACATTTACACCAACTCCTCTGAAGAAGGTTCTATGGGCTTTCAGCCACCTCTCTGCTTTAATATTTCAAGAATGTCTCTAAAGGAGACATCTTCCAGGGATGACCGGTGGGGGGGGGGGGCTCCCATCATCAAAGTCCATGTCCTCTGTGACAGATTCTTCTGGGGAATCTAGATGTTTCCTCTTACATCTCCTCTTCTGTGGCACCTCCTCAGTGGGAAATTCTGTGAAGGACTCAGAAGAGGTAAGGCCCTGTACAGGGGTGTCTTGCAGCTTTGATGCTCGCTATCTGGGTGTGGAGGTTGGTGGAAGCTCTGGACAACAAGGAGTCCCAGGAAAATGCTTTGACTGGGAGGGAACCAGCTGAGAACCTGCAGAGGCCAAGGCCCTCTCCATGACCTGGAATGCAGGCTCCCCCCCACCAAAGAGGGATGGGAGCCCAAAACTGGGAAAGACAACCTCAGAACCATGGTCCCACCCCACTACGAGGAGACCACTATTGAGGTTGAAGCCAATAAAGACCCCACGAATGAGGCAGTGGAACTATGACCCTGGGAGTCCATCAGTTCTGAAGGAGCCGAGGAACTCAATGCAAACACTAGAGCTGAAGGCATAAGAGCTGTTGGCACTGGAACAGCCAGAACCAGGGAAATCAGAGTCATGGTCTCTAATATTTCCGTGGAGGGTAGAGGAGGAATGTCTAGTGGAGTCCTTGGAGAGAAAGTGTCACCTCCAGAAGGGAGCAAAACCTGGGAAGAAACTGAAATACCCCTAGCCATGAGGAGTTGATCCACCAACCTCACAACGTCGACTTCCATCAAACTCTTAGACAAATGGACAAAGAATGCTGAGTGGGATTGCGGCCTCAATAAAAAGGGGCTTGGAAGGTGTCCTACAAAGAGATCTATTGAGGGGGAATATCTAGTCCTGGGAATCAAAATGAGTCCAGGTTCCAAAGTTGCTGACAGCACCGTGGAAGGAACCAGTTCCAAAAATACAGACGCAATGTAGAAGGTACTGGCACAAAGGAAGAGGAAGTCACATGAATAGTCGGGCACCATGGTGAATGCACCAAAACATGTGGTGCAGAACAAGTCACTACAGTCAGTGCTGACAAAGTCGGTTCCAAAGATTTTTTGGCAGTTAACTTTGGTTCCACAGAGTATGTGGGAACCAAAGATTTAGATATCTTGTGTGCCAGAGCCACGAGGGACACCAGCATGTTCAGTTCTAGAGGAAGATGAAGGTGAAGACATATCGAATTTTGAAATCGTAGGCTGACTGGGCAAAGCCTCATCAAAAGATGTCTTAATTAGACCTTTCAAGATAAGTTTATTCTTTTGTTCTATGAGGACCTGTTGACTAAAAGCTTGACAAATAGCACAATCCTCTTGTAAATGCACCAGGCCCAAGCAGTAAACACAGGATGAATGCCCATCAGAATTGGGCATTTTTCTTTCACAATCACAACACTGTTTAAAGCCAGTTGTCCCTTCAGTTTTATTTGCCATGTTGATTGGTAAAAAGGAATTCAATGGCAGAAAGACAGTCACACAGTTATACACACACACTAGAAAGAAGAAAATGAAAGAAAAGGGAAAAAGGCTACCAACAACAGTAAGCCAGAAAGTACAGTTGTGTACACTTACAATAAATGTAGATGTTCGAGTGTATTCACTGTTGCAGTCATTACATTTGGGTAATCTGCTGGCAGGTTGCCCTCAGTTGGCCTGAATAACAAAGTCTTGGGTCCTGCATCAGTTGCTGTCTCCTCTTCCATGACGTCAGATCGTGAGGGGTATAAAACATGCAGCTGACACCATTTTCTTCAGTTTTTCTTGCCCCAGATGTCAGGTGCCCCCCAAATGGGGAGCAAAAATATATATGTATATATAAATAAACAGAAATATATGTAAATGCACTTTTAGCAACATAACCTTTACCTTCATCTAAAAGCAAATACACCACAAAGACTTTAGTATACAGTGAAGGAAAGAAAAGTTATAGAAAAGGGGAATGGCGGATGGGTAACCCGGACTGCAACAGTGAATACACTCGAACAGCTACATTTATGGTAAGTGTACACAACTGTACTATGTTCTTCGTGTTTCACTGTTGCAGTCATTACATTTGGGTAGAATCCCAAAGCTATGGATGGGAGGATGGAACTAAATAGCATTAGGAGTGGCTATAAGGCCCTGCAGAACTGCAGTGGCAAAGCCTGCCCTGGATTTGAAGAAGAGAGGCAAATGATAATGCATTGTGAAGGTATGAACAGAGCTCCAAGTAGCAGCCTCTAGAATGTCTTTGGTTGGAACCCCTCTGAGAAAAGCTTCTGAGGTAGAGACAGCCCTGGTGGAATGTGACCTGATCCCCTTGGGCACAGGTTTACCACGGTGCAAGTAGCAGAAATGAATGCAGTGGCTTATCCACTTAGAAATAGTCTGCTTTGATATAGCCTTCCCCTCTGACCCTGCAGAAAATGCTACCAGTAGTTGCTCAGACTTCCTTAGAGAGTTGGTCTTGTTTAAGTAGAATCTTAGTTGTCTGTGTACATCCAATGAATGCATAATCCACTCCCCCTTGTTCTGCGGATTTGGGTAAAATGTTGGCAGGTGAATTGTCTGGTTAAGAGCCACACTGGATACCACCTTAGGCATAAAGAAGGGTTGGTCCTGAGGGACACCTTGTCCGGGTAAAATGTAATAAAAGGCTCCACGGCCATGAGAGCCTGTAGTTCTGAAACCCTTCTTGCTGAAGTGACTGCCAGAAAGAAAACTGTTTTCCAAGATAGAAATTTTATATCCGCAGTAGCTGCTGGTTCAAAAGGAGGCAGGGTGAGTTTTTCCAGCACAAAGTTGAGGTCCCATGCAGGAGTTGGTGATCTTCTCGGAGGCCATACATTTTTGGCCTCTCTAAGATAATGTTTAAGCAGAGGATGAGAAAGGAGGGGAGGCTCTGTGTTGTAATGAGCTGAGATGGCAGAGGCATGTATTTTTATTGAAGAAAAAGATAGGCCCTTGTCAAGCATCTCAGTCAAATATTGTAAAATCTGAGGAATATTGGGCTTAGCTGTGTCCGTTCCTTGTGATTGGTTCCAAGCACAGAATCTCTTCCATTTATCTGCATACGATTTTCTAGTACTAGGCCTTCTGGCTTCCAAAATGACATCCATGACAGATTTACTGAGAGGTGTTGTTTGAATAATTAAATGATCAGCCATGCTGCAAGGTTCACAGTTTGGAGCTGAGTGTGCAGAATTTGATTGTTCTGCTGAGACAGTAGATGAGGTATTTGAGGCAAGTATCAAGGAGGAAGTTGAGACATAGTCCTTAGACTTGGATACCAGTGCTGGCGATGCTGGTCTGGAGCAATTAGGATCATTTTTGGTTTCTCCTGTCTGACTTTTAGTAAGACGTTGGAGAGAAGAGGCAGAGGAGGAAAGACATAGACTGATAGGTTTTTCCAACTGAAGGATAGGGCATACACTTTCCATGCTTTTCTGTGATAAGTTCTTGTGCAGAATTTGTCCAACTGATAATTTTGGGGAGAGGCAAATAGATCTATGTCTGGGCTCCCCCATTTCTGTGTTAACATGCTGAAGATTTGTGGATCCAGTTTCCATTAGTGCGGGTCCATAAGATTTTTCTTAGGTCGTCTGCCAGAGTATTTTGTTTTCCTGGCAGGAACTGAGCTTGAAGATGTATTTGGTAAGTCAAGGCTGTGTTCCACAATGCCATGGCTAGTCTGCAAAGGGGGTAGGAATGTGTACCCCCCTGCTTGTTTATGTACCACATAACTGTGGTGTTGTCCATCTTTATCAGTAGTTGTCCTGGATGAAGTAAGTCCTTGAAGGCTGTCAGAGCATTCTGAGCAGCTAGCATCCCTTTCTGGTTGATATGCAGATGCATTTGTTTCGGGCTCCATTTGCCCTGAATGCATCTCCCCGCAAGGTGGGTCCCCCAAGCATAGTCTGATGCATTTATAGTTAGGGTTTGGGTGGCAGGGGGTAGAGTGAATGACAGTCCCTTGTTTTGGTGACATGTCTCTGCCCACCAAAGAAACTCCTGTTGTAGGCAGGGAATGAGAGTAATCATTGTTTCCAGACTGTGACAATGTTGACTCCATAAACTTTTTAGGTACCACTGTAGTTTCCTCATATGCAGTCCCGCATATGGAATTAGTAGAATGAATGATGCCATGAACCCCAAGCCTGCAGAATTTGTCTTGCAGATAACTGGGTTTTTGTTGCCATTTGTTTGAAGTATGCTGTCAGTTGCCTTTGTCTGGCATAAGGTAAGCCATCTGGGGCAGTTGTATTCAAGCTTGCACCCAGGAATGTAATTATTTGAGAGGGCACCAGTTGTGATTTCTTTTCGTTTATGGTGTACCCTAGGCATGTTAGAAGCCTTTTTACAAACGCCAGATGTTGAAGAAGTGTCTCCTTGTCCTCTGCTTGAATGAGACAATCGTCCAGATAAGGATAAATTTGAATGCTTCTTTGTCTGCAGAATGCAATTACTGGTGCCAGGGACTTTGTAAAGACCCTGGGTGCAGTAGATAAGCCAAAGGGCAGTGCAGAGAATTGGTAATGCAAAAAGCCTGCTTTGAAGCGGAGGTATCTTCTGCATGATTCCCTTATTGGGATATGCAGGTATGCCTCCTTTAAGTCTAGAGTCACTAACCAAGCGTTCCTGCCCAGCATAGGCAGTAGCTGTTGTAAAGTCAGCATTTTGAATTTTGGAATGTCCGGGAACATGTTCAGAATCGATAAGTCCAGTATTGGACGGTAGGCATTGTCTTTTCTGGGTACCAGGAAAAGTCTTGAATAAAAACTTTGTCCTTTTTCCTTGTCTGGTACTGGTTGAATAGCCCCCATATCCATGAGGGACATAACTTGTTTCTGAGCCTCTGCCCACTGATTTTGTGGTAGATCTGGCCAACCGTTTGGAATTGGCAAAGTATGGAAATGAAATCTGTGCCCCTGGGATACTATGTTTAATACCCACTTGTACTGGGTAATTAACTGCCAGTTTTGAGAATGAAGTGCTAGTTTTCCCCCAAGGGGGCTGCCAAAAGGTAAGTGCTTGGTGAAGGTAGAGGGAAGTCATTGAGACTGCTTACTGTAGGGTTGTGCTTTGTTTCCTACAGATTTGGAGGTAGAGGCACCCCACTGCTTTGACCTGTAAGAACCCTGTGATTGGTATCTGGAGCCTTTTGAGCACCTGGATTTGCCTTGAGTGGCTCTGTTGGACACAGGAAAGGACCAATTTTTAGTAGGCCAGTGCCTACTGAACCTGAGTGGCTGCACTTGCAAAAAATCTTTTACAGTTTGCATAGATTTAGCTTTGTCTTACATTTTCTTTAAAAACTCTTCTGCATTATTACCAAACAGAGTATCATGCTGCAAAGGGACATCCAACAATTTAGCTTTAACATGATCAGGAAGATTTTGCTCCTTGAGCCAGGCATGGCTTCTAATCACAGATCCAGTAACTGCAGCCCTGCAGGAGGCCTCCAAGGAATCAAAACCACATTGCAAAGTATGTTTTCCAACCTGTTCTGCTGAATGCAATAATTCCTGTGATTCTTTATTTTCCACACAATCAGAAATCAACATCATTTTCTGTTTCAGTAAGCCCATAACATGTTGTTTATATTTAAGCATATGAAACTGGCAGTTTAAGGCCCTAATTGCCAAGGTTGCAGATGTATAAACCTTCTTTCCCCATCTATCCATCGCCCTGGAATCTCTATCAGAGGGGGTAGGATTTTTGGCTGTAGTCACCTTTACACCCTTGGGACCCTGTGAAATAGTCTCAGGATCAGCAGCAGGGTTTTTGAATAGAAATTTGTGAGAGTCAGGAACCCTGTAATATCTGTCTGGCTTACTAGGAGCCGGAGGTAGGGAATCAGGAGCCATGCTTGATTCCGAAAACACATCAACAACAATGTCTAATACAGGAGGTATTGCCAAAGGCCTATGCTGAGGAAGAAGAAGGAAATCCCTAAGCCTCTTTTTTGATTCAGAGAAGTCCTGACTCTCCCAGTGAAAATGTTCCCTTAAAGTAAGCAAAGTTTATCCAAAAGAATAATCCTCAGGAGGAGATGCAGATGGGATAGATTCTTCTGCATCAGAATCCTCAAAGGGTGGAATAGAAAATTCCTGATCAGAAGAGGAACCAAAAGAAATGGAAACCTGATCTGAAAATTCATAATCAGTGCCTTGCATAGGCCTCTTAGCAGGGGGGATTGGGAACCCCTGATCAAGGTAATTAAGTCCTCAGCCATTTTGATCATCTGTTTTTTAGGCATAGGGGCCTGAGCACGTGGCTCATGCGTCAGTGTTTTAGACATAGAAGAAGTTTATGATCTTGTTTTTGAGGCTGGCGTCGGTTTAATATAAAAATGTTGAGGCCTGAAAACACCCTCAGAAGCCGGTGCCTGTTCAGTGGCTCCAGACCCATCCAAGGATGAGACATCTGTGGGTTCAATACTCTGAGAATCTCGCGGCATACCGGACTCCGAATGGGTCTCAGTAGAGGCCTGCGACTCAAAAGTAGCGGGTATCAGGGGCTGCGAAAGCTCCTCACTGACTACCAGCGAACCGGCGAATGGCTTAGGAGAAGCTTTGTCGTCAGTTTTGGACCTCAACCATCTGTCTCTGTCTTCTTCTTTGTGCTTTTTGTGAACTCCAGTAGTCGGATTGCTAACCAACGACATTTCAGGATAATTAAATCTTGATCCAAAATATTTAGAAGCAAAAATATACCGATGGTTCATAGTGCGTTGGTTAAATCTAGCACACAACTGACAGCAAGGCATGTTATGATCTGTGCCTAGGCAAGGAATACAGTACAAATGAAAATCCTTACGAGGTATTTGCTTCCCACAAGTACTGCAATTATTAACTTTTACTGACATCGGTAAGGAGCAAGAAAAAGTTTCCCCAATGGGGTACTTAGCTTTAGTTTGAAGACTTTGGTTCTGAAACTCGAACACGAAAATTTCAGGAGTCTGCCGACCGGCACTTGCGAAATGCTTCTGCTTCGGGCACAGAGCGGCAAGAAAGACTGAAGAAAATGGCATTGGCTGCATGTTTTATACCCCTGATGACCTGACGTCAGGGAAGGAGAGACAGCAATCGAAGCAGGATCCAACACTTTATTATTCAGGCTGACTGAGAGCAACCTGCTAGCAGATTACCCAAATGTAATGACTGCAACAGTGAAACATGAAGAACGTCTGCCAAAAGCTAGAGGCAAAGGGACAGAGCTACCAACGATGGTAGAACAGATACCGCAAGGTAAAAAAAAAAAAAAAAAAGAGGTAAACAGTGCACCCACTCAGCAAAGAAAAAATCCGACTATATTTATAACATGAAAAACTACTAGCAATGGTAGACAAGAACACTGAAGTGTAAAGGAAGAGGCGGTAAAAACAGACAGAAGGTGAAAAATTAACTGCATAGGTAAAGAAAGGTTCAAGTAAATTTCAAATAATAATAATGCTAATGAAATTACATTTAGCTCGCAGAGAGAGTTTTGCTGACACATCTTATGTAGAATAGCGGTAAACTAGATCTGAGATAACCTAGAGAGGGGCATTCTGGGTTGGGACTTAGCTCGAGAGTTTTTGGTTATCGCGAGCTGTTATAATGGCCGAGCCAGTTCCAGGAGTTGAAACAAAGTCCCATACGTCAAGGATAAATGAAGACTGACAACATCTGATCAGATATTTAAACACATCAACAGTTGCAGCCTCCTCTGTGATAGGCAACATGGGTTCAGAAACTCCTTTAGCACCATGGCAGCAGTAACTACTGCAACTGATTATATCTTCAGTGATATGGGCAATAGCCATTACAGCTGGAAAATATGTAGATAGAACAAGGGCATTTGAGACTGTTAACCATAACGATCTTCTATATTAACTTAAAAAAACTGAACACTGGCAACACAATTTCATGGTTTCAAAACTACATGAAAGGTAGAACCTTTCAAACTTAAAAGAACAATATTTTCTCAAATACAGATACACTCAACACTGATGATCCACAAGGCTTAGTACTGCGCCATCTACTCATCTTCTTTTTAATCAAAGATATTACCTCTGGCCTCCCTAATCTCAATGTCATAATATATGTAGATGACATTTTCCTGCTTGACACAAGCAGTACAAACCAATTTCCTTAAATAAATGCAAATCACAAATCTTTCATCCCTACATAACTAGCTTTAAAGAAATAGATTGCTAATCAACTCCATAAAAACTGTCATGCTATTTGCAACCCCAGAGAAGCTTTCCTCTTTATAATACTTCTGGTTACTGACTTAAATGGAATTATTGCTATAAATGTTAAAGAACAAAAATTACCAGGTCTAACCCAGATCCCCTCCTCAACTTTACAACTCATACAGAGAGCATCAACTCTGAGGTACTCTCACAAATAAAGCTGTGTTACTGCATCTCTCTCCTTCTGCATGGAAATTTCATAGCCAAAAATGTTTTACTTCTCAAAGTTTAAACAAAAAAAACTGCCCATACATGTTAAATAAAGTGGTTTAAAGTTACATGAACCATTGAATATGCTCTACCACTGATCAGACTTCAATTAGCTCTCTGCCCTGTGTCGGGCAGCGCAGTGGTGCAGCAGTTAATGCTGTCGCCTCACAGCAAAAGATTCTCCAGTTCGATTCTCGGCTGGGGTGCCTTCTGTGTGGAGTTTGCATGTTCTCCCTGCTTTCCTGTGGGTTTTCTCCAGGTACTCCGGTTTCCTCCCACATTCTAAAGACATGCTTCTGGAGCATTTCTCCCCGGGCCTCCGCTGAAAACAGGATCTGTGGAACCTAGTCAGACTTTCCCGGTCAACAAATGTTAAATAAAAAATAAAAATAAAAAAATAAAGCAATCTCAGATCATGTTCCCATGAAAATGCTGCAAATTTGTAAACAAATGGTATAACATGCACTCATTCTAGGGAATAAAACTAAAAAATATTGATAAACAACAACGAAAAAACAAAAAAGGTACCAACGCAGACCAGTCGAAATGTTTAAAAACAGAATGCTTTACTTGCTGTACTTGCTAGCGCTTTCATGCGGACATTCACCACACTTCTTCAGACAAGATTAACAACGTATAAACATCCAGTATATATTCATTACAAGAATGATTAAACAATTAGACTAAATAGTTAATTGAAACATCCATTAAATCACTAAATTTAAAATGTTTCTTAAAAGGCAACAACAGAAAACAACCCAATGTCATACAGAAACTCCCAAATCCATATAAATAAAGACAATCCTAATATATTTTATACTAAAAGTTAATATACATTTAAATCTACAAACTATGAATATAAAATTATTCAGAACAACTAGGTAATACAATTATCTTATAAGAGCTTTAAGCTTTAAAAGACATTTAATTGAAGAGGTCTCATTGAGACCTGGAAATGCACAAGCATTAGTTTTAAGTTGCCATAGCAACTCTTGTTCTTCAAGAATAAGATTCCAAGGACCCCCTCTTGGATTTCTGTCAATTTTTTGAACTACTGTAAATAAGAATTTATGATTTTTATTCTCCATAATATGCTTAGCAAGAGCGTTATGTGGCAATATTTTTAGAAATAGCGTATTGATGTTCATAAATACGCTGTTTAAGTTGGCGTTCAGTTTTGCCAAAATGGTAAGCACAACATGTTTGGCAAACAGCCAAATAGACAACTCCTTCTGTTTGACAGTTGTATTTATTATTGATAAAATATTTTACCCCTCTTATTTGAAATTCTAGGGAACTCAACCTAGTATCCAACATCAACAGGACTTTGCTGGAGAGACAGATATGTGTCACAGAGGTTACCTCTCCACTGGAACAGACTTCCAAAGCAGGTGAAGCAGAGCCCCTTGCTGACCCTATTTAAGCGTAATTTGGATGATTGGATGGGAAAATGCAAATTCACCAAGGGAGTTTCATCTGTGTCCCTCTTGGACAGATGGAGTAGTTGTTGACTTAGTTCCATTTAATACGCTGATATTCTTGGAAACGGGGGGTTGTACTTGGCTAGGCTTGTAAGGGCCCTAGGGCCATTAACCTTGTAACCTCCTATGATCCTATGCTCCAAAACATGCAAAAGCTCCATACCACAGAGTCAAAAATACAAATTTGCTCTTCTGACAGATCCTAATTATCATCACTGTGATATACTTCATAAATTGCACCCTATCCCTCTCACAAGCAGAGACGTATCACTCCTAGACACTGCATTATTCAAAGTACTTCATATGTGCTGCTGCCCACCGCTTAGAACAAAACTGCCATTTAGAGACCAAAACTATTCCTTGAGAGGCAGCCAAAAGCGTAGTTTCACTCTAGCTAAACTACACATTACGCTAGCCACTGGAGAAATAGCTTTCTCTAGATTAGGTCCAGATCTCTGGAACAACCTACCAAATGAAGTTAAAAACACTGAAACCCTACAGCCCCTCCAAAAAAAACCCCTGAAGGAACACCTATATCAGGATGCCAAGTGCACTTGCTTCCATGATACTGGTTAAACCACCAGTGTTGTCAATTACTGTATCACTGTACCTTTCAAATGTTCCTTCAGCATAAGCAAAATACTTTGTATTGCATCAGATTATATATGCATTAACTCCTATTTGTATATATCATACATGCTATATTAAACCACTGTAAATACTTGTGTGGAATCAACTGCACATTTGCAATGTTATGTTTGCCTGCTTGTGTTACTACTGCTTTTGTTGCACTGCTCTGATTCATTTTGTAACTGGGTTATAACCGAGAAGGGTCACCAGACAAGCTCACTTACCTTGTAATCAAACTGTAAAATAAATAAGTAGTCACTCAAGTGTGCAATGTACAAGAAAGTTAGAAAAAGTATATCAAGAAGTTGTCATCACTCACACATATTCTGGAAACAGAAGTCATTTTAGCAGTACCAGCACAGCCTCAAACAGTGTAGGTACCAATGCTCAAAACCAAGCATGCACCTTCATTTCTATCAACTAAAGTTAAGTAGCAATTTTCCCTTAGACAGTGCTGAAGGTATAGAAGCTGAGCTGCATGTTACTATGTGTGGTATAATCTGACAATTTGCAACCTTCCAACTTTCCGAGATGATTTCCATTCCAGAGACGTCTTTGTTAATGTCTCCCATGTCAAACAGCAGTAAAGATATTTTCAGTCTCTTCAGACATTGGTACCCTGTGCTAATGCTTTACAGGGAGTGACATAGGTCCAAGTTATGGCTTGATCAGAAAACAGATACAATGGAACCTGGGAATGCCATGCAAAAATCCAAATGTGGCAGGAGCCCTTCATCTGTTTCACTTAATCTTTTCCCTTCAGTATATACATAGAAAGATAGATAAATAGATATAACTTGAGATTATGAGTATTCATCCAGATAGATAGATATAACTTCAGATTATGAGTATTCATCCAGATAGATAGATATAACTTCAGATTATGAGTATTCATCCAGATAGATAGATATAACTTCAGATTACGAGTATTCATCCATATAGATAGATATAACTTCAGATTATGAGTATTCATTAATATAGATAGATATAACTTCAGATTACGAGTATTCATCCATATAGATAGATATAACTTCAGATTACGAGTATTCATCCATATAGATAGATATAACTTCAGATTATGAGTATTCATCCAGATAGATAGATATAACTTCAGATTACGAGTATTTATCCATATAGATAGATATAACTTCAGATTATGAGTATTCATCCAGATAGATAGATATAACTTCAGATTACGAGTATTCATCCATATAGATAGATATAACTTCAGACTATGAGTATTCATCCATATAGATAGATATAACTTCAGATTACGAGTATTCATCCATATAGATAGATATAACTTCAGACTATGAGTATTCATCCATATAGATAGATATAACTACAGATTATGAGTATTCATCCATCTAGATAGATATAACTTCAGATTATGAGTATTCATTAATATAGATAGATATAACTTCAGATTATGAGTATTCATCCATACATTCTTCACTCTGCTCCCCAGTTTCAGTTTTAATGAGGCTATTAATACTGACAGAGAAAATGTAAACTGCCTTCTCTTTCAGATCTCCACTCTTAAAGAGAGACTCAAATGTTTAAAGCCTTGTGACCTGTTGGAAGAGTTCTAATTCTTTTTAAAACATTCCAAAAAAAGCAGTTATGTTCTTACCATAACGTTCCATGTGAATTGTTCATCTCACCTTTGTTCTTACACACGGGTTCGGAGCCGATCCTCGGCTCTGAGTCAGCCGCTTCACAAGCTCTGCATCTAAGAGAAAGCTCGAGGCACAGTCTATATCCCATGATCCTCCTCTACCATCCCTCAGATCTAGTTTGCAAGAACCAGAATGCACTACTAACCACTGCATCTAACGCTCACACAATCACACACTTGAGACTGAACAATACTAGAACCAACCACAGATAGGAAAATAGCTAATAAGCAACTTACTGAAGAATAGGTAGAGAAGGCAACCTAGAGAATACCAACCAGGCACTAGTCATACCCGTTCTTCCAGAACATGGTGGGGGAAGGAGGGAGGGGATGTAAGAACAAAGGCGAGATGAACAATTCACATGGAACGTTATGTTAAGAACATAAATTCTTTATGTGAAATTGTTCGATCCCGCCGTTTGTTCTTACACACGGGTAGCGCCCCTAGCTCCATTACCCTGGGTGACATATGGAAGAACGTTCCTGAGTACAGTGGAACCAAAGGATGCCCTGTCCTTGGAGGACCTGTCTACTTTGTAGTGAGTGACAAATGTATGAGGTTTTGCCCATGTAGCCGCTGCACAAATAGTATCCAACGGAAGAAGAGCGGCATGGGCTGAAGAAGTAGAAATGGCCCTGGTAGAATGAGCCTTAGGCCTGAATGGAAGTGGTTGCTTTGAAGCTGAATAAACAAAATTTATGCAGTCCGAAAGCCATTTGGATAATGTCCGTTTAGTTACTGCCATGCCCTTCTTATTATCTGCGAATGACACAAACAGCTGATCCGACTTTCTGTAATCCTTTGTTCTGTCCAGATAAAATCTCAGTTGTCTATGTACATCCAACTTGTGTAGCATGCATTCCAATTTGTTTGAATGGTTTTTGAAAAATTTGGGAAGTTCAATAGACTGGTTAATGTTAAGCACAGAGTATACCTTCAGGAGAAATGACGGATTGGTACGCAAGGAGACTCTGTCTGGGTGAAAAACCAAGTATGGCGGTCTGACTGACAATGCTTGTAGCTCTGATATTCTACGAGCTGAGGTAACAGCAATGAGGAAAATGGTCTTCCATGACAAACACTTAAGTGACAAGGTTGAAGCCGGTTCGAATGGTGGCAGCATAAGCTGAGATAACATCAAATTCAAATTCCATGGAAAAACCGGCTCGCGGATGGGTGGCCGAAGGAGAAAGGTACCCTTCATGAAGGCCCTACAAATCCTGTGAGACATAACTGAAGAACCCACTTCACCTACATGGAAGTTCGATATGGCCACTAATTGCACCCTTATCGTAGAAGTAGAGGCCCCTTCGTGAAACACTGTGGATAACAATTCTAGGATTTTGTGTATCGGGGCCACCAAGGGATCTAATCCTTGCGCTGATGCCCAGCAAGCAAAACGTTTCCATTTGCTTTTGTATAGTTTTCTGGTAGAGGGTTTGTGGGAAGAAACTAAAATGTGTTGTACTGTAGGAGACAAAAACTTTGACCTGGCTAAATTGGGAAGTGGAGCAGCCAAGCTGTCAGTTTGAGGGACTGAACGGATGGATGAGGAACTCCCAACGAGTGAGTCAATAGATCTGGCTCTGGGTCCAGAATCCATGGTTCCTCCATCAGGTGGGCATGAAGGAAGGGAAACCAGATCTGTCGAGGCCAGAATGGTGCTATGAGTATGATCGTCCTTTCCAGATTCCTGGCTTTCAATAGAAATTTGGGAATCAAAGGGACAGGAGGAAAAGCATACAGGAGACCCGGGGGCCAATCGTGTACCAGTGCGTCCCTGGGGGCACCCCCCGGAGGGGGAAGAAGGGCAAAGTAGCTTCTGCATTTGGCATTCAAGGGGGATGCAAAAAGATCGCAGCAAGGCTGGCCCCATTTGCGGAAAATCCTTTCCGTTACTTGACTGTTCAGGGACCACTCATGAGGCAACAGGATGGCTCTGCTCAACCTGTCCGCAATGACGTTGGATGACCCCAGGATGTGCGTTGCTATCAGAAAACGACCTGTGGACGCCGCCCATTGCCAAATTCTCAGGGCCTCTCTGCATAGTGGATAAGATCTGGTTCCACCCTGCTTGTTTATGTACCAGACCAAAATATATTGTCCGTCTGAACTGCCACTGTTCCTAGAGGTAGAGATTTGTGAAAGTGCTGCAACGCTAGGAACACCACTCTCAGCTCTAGAACACTGATATGCAGATTGTACTCTATCTTGGACCACTCTCCTTGGACTGTTCTCCCCTGGAAAAGCCCCCCCCCCCACCCCATCAGGGAAGCATCCGTGGTTACTGTGGCTGTACGGCTGGGTAATACAAACGGACGACCCATCGTCAGATCCTGGCTGTTTAGCCACCATCAAAGATCCTGCTTGCAAGATTCCGTGATCGAGATGTGGTGTGACAGAGGGAGCTGTTGGAATGACCACTGTGCGAAGAGCAGCCACTGGAGGATCCTCATGTGCATCAGGCCCAGAGGAACTGCAATCAGCGTGGCTGCCATCATGCCTAGAACTTTCAGCACTTGTGCTGCAGAAACTTTTCTGTTCCGAATAAGAATAGCGACCTGGTCTCTGAGGGCTGATACTCTTGTTTGTGGGAGTTTGATCAGCATTGTGGTAGTATCTAACTCCACCCCTATGAATGAGATATGCTGTGAGGGCGATAAGGCAGATTTTTCGAAATTGACCGAGATCCCTAAACGGGAACAAAGGATGATTGTGTACTTCCTGGATTGTACAAGGCGATGCTTGGTGGTGGCGGTGAGGAGCCAGTCGTCCAGATACGGAAACACCCAGAATCCTATCCGCCTCAGGTGAGACGCCACTACTGCCATGCATTTGGTGAACACCCTGGGGCTGAGGTGAGAACAAAGGGCAGAGCTCGAAATTGGAAATGACTGGCTCCCAGCTGCAAGCGCAGATGATCCCGGGATGCTTTGGCCATTTTGACGTGGTAGTAAGCGTCCCTGAGATCTATAGAGCACATCCAATCATCCTTCTGCAGGAAGTGAAGGATCGACTGTAGCGTGACCATCCGGAATTTTTCCTTCCTTACGAAGGTGTTGAGTTTGCTGAGATCCAAAATCGGCCTCCAGTCCCCTGTTTTGTTTGGAACTAAAAAGAACCTTGAGTAAGTTCCGGATCCTATCTGGTCCGCCGGGACTGGTTGGATGACTCTTTTTTTGAGCAGCTTTCTTATTTCTATGGCTGCTTGATCTCGCAGATTGGGTGGAACACCTGGAAATCTCTTTTGTTCGGGGGGCATGGTTATAAATGGGATGTTGTATCCTCTTGGTTACTACGCTTTTTACCCAGGAATCCATAGTAAGATTTAGCCAGGCCTCTGGGTATAAAGCTAAGTGACCCCCGACTGCCTCCAGAGTATGACAGTCGGGCCCTCCCCTCAGGAGTGCTGGAAGGGCTTCCCAGGGATGCTATCCCTGTCGCCCTGGTTCTGCGGACCCCCTCTACCGCCTGGGTGGCGTCTTCCATTCCTGCCTCCTCCTCTGCCTCTGGAGGAGGCGTCACTCTGTGTGGACTGGAAAGATCCCTGAGTCTTTCAGAACCACATTTTTCCGCCTCTTTGCCCTTTGGGGTACCATCTGGTTGGGGCGGAAAAATGGACCCCTATGGCAGACAGGGTCTTACCTTCTTGCTCACACCGAGTGAGAGCCTCCTTTACTTTGGGACCAAACAGGTTGGCACCATCAAAGGGGGCATTGGTAAAGGAAGACTTGAAGGCTTCTGCAAAGGAGCAAAGGCGCATCCAGGATTGCCTCCGTAAAGCGATCGCTGAAGCTGCAGCCCTACTCGAACCCTCGGCCGCATACGAGATGAGCCTCATGGACGAGTTTACTATCGAACTGAGGGTGTTAAGTTGTGCTGTTACCTTTTCGGAAACAGCAGCATCTGTGTTACCCTGGAGAGTATCTCCCAACTCCTTAATGAGATCTCTCTGAAGTCACGTAAAATGCGTGAGGTAGTTCAGCGAACGCATGGAAAAAGTCGCTGAACTGAAAACGTGCTTTCCGTACCTGTCCATAGTCCTGGAATCCTTATGAGGAGGATGAACAGAGGAAGATGACTCAGACATTTCCTTTTTCGTGGCTGCTGCTACCACCATAGCATCCACTGGGACTCCTTTTGTAAGATAAGCTTTGTCTCGGGGGGGCAGTAATATACTTTTTCGGCCTCCTAGGGACTGGTTCCACTGTATCCGTAGTCTCCCACGCCCTTCGAGCTATTAGGTCCATTAGCTCATCGAAGGGTGGGGTCACCCAGGAGGTAGAAGGTTGAGCCCCAAATGCCTTCAGCAACACCGATTCATCCTCAGTGGGGGCAAGGGTCTGCCAATCACCCCTCTGTTTCAAGATCTCCAAGATGTCAGCAAACGAGACATCCCCTGAGGGGGACCGTGGGGACCCCTCTGAATCATCCAAATTGGTGTCAGATGTCAGTGATTCTTGTGGAGAATCAATGTGCCTCCTCTTGCACAATTTTTTCCTCGGGCCTTCATCAGAGGGGGCATCTGGTGAAGCTTCCGAGGAACAGGGAACACCCTCTGGGGGTGGCTGAGGCATTGGGTCTCTATGCTTGGGAGGGATCGCTGGTACAGAAACAGAACGTGGCCCTTTGGGAGAAGGAGAAGACGATTCCGATGAAGTGAATGTCTTTTCAGACAAAACCTTCCTCATGACGTCGAAGGCACCGGAGCCCCGGGCCGAGGATTCCACCGGATCCGAAGAGCACGGTAGTTTCCCCGAGACCGGGACCACGGGCTCCGACCCCGAGGACGGAGCCGAACTAATCTGTGCTGAGGCTCCGAGGAGGAGAGTCGGAACCGAAAGCTCGGTTCAACTCTCGGCCCCGGAACCAAGGAGAGACCGTCGGCTCCGTGACTCCTCGATGGGCTCTGAGGGAGTCGAGGTCAGTGGCGCCGATCGCACAAAGATAGGCTTCGGCACCGAGGGTTCAACAATCATTGGTTCCTCTTCTCCCGGCTCAGAAGACTCGAAGGGTCTCGAAGGAGGATCTGCTGGAGATACAGGAAGGGCTTCCAGTTTCGAAACCAACTGGGATGAAACCGCAATTAGTTTGGACAGAGCCGTATTCTCCGTGAGCTTCTGTACCACTCGATCCATGTCAGTATCAGATAACGGCCTGGAAGAATGGGTCGAAGGGGCCGAAGATGTCACTGACCAAAGGATCGAGGGTGGAGGCACCTCTGACACCAGCTCCAAGACCTGAGGCTCGATGAAAGATAATCGCTCGGTACTCGGCCCTGAGGTCTGTGGAGCCAGCAACCGAACCTTAGGCGAGGTGCTCGGAGCCGATGACCTGGGCTCCAATACCTTCGAAGTCTTTGACCCCTTAGAAGACTTAGATGCCTGATCAGCCCTTTCCAAGGCTTCTTGAAAGTCAGGCTTTAATAAGCTCCTTTCTATCAGCTTCTTGTGCCTTTCCATCATGACCCTTCCACTGAAAGAGTGACAGATAGAGCAGTCCTCCTGCAGGTGGAGAGGGCCAAGACAGTAGACGCAGGAAGCATGATTGTCAGTAATGGACATCTTCTGTCCACACTGACATCTTTTGAACCCTGATTTAGCTTTTTCAGCCATGACTGACGGACAAACTTTATCAACAAGGTTAGCTAGCTTATCAAGAGTATAAACACTAATTTAACTATGTACTATGAGAAGCTAAGTAATCTTAGCAACAGTCACTAATTTAACTAATATGAATATACACTACACTATATAAGAGTAAATATAAGTGTATGTATATATATATATATATATATATATATATATATATATATGTAAACAAGTAAATATATAGCAAAAAAAAACACTGCACACAAATGCTATACTGCTAAATATTAGGAAGAAAATCTAACTAAGCTTATAAGCAAACTACTAAAGCTGTCAGAGCCCTGACAGTACTAAATAGGCCTAAGCACTAAGATTATATCTATATCACTATATAGAAATGCAAACTCCTAGGTAAAAGAACACACACACACTAACGCTATAAATGCTACTAGAAAAAAGAAAACAATTTAAACAGCTCTAAAATTGAAAAAAAATACAAAAGTTTTAGCTGGCCCGAGCTCTCCTCGACGGGATCTGCTGCAGCGGCAAACTAGATCTGAGGGATGGTAGAGGAGGATCATGGGATATAGACTGTGCCTCGAGCTTTCTCTTAGATGCAGAGCTTGTGAAGCGGCTGACTCAGAGCTGATCCTCTGCTTCGAACCCATGTGTAAGAACAAACGGCGAGATCGAACAATTTCACTTCAAATATTTAAGACATCCTGACTTATTGCTACCAGCCTATAGGTCACATGATAAACTGATTAAAAGTTTGGAAAGGATACTTCTTACCTTTATTATAATGGGCATCAGACTGTACAGCTTTAACATGATCTCTTTTGTTTTTCTCCTTTAGATAATACTTTTGGGATCTTGAATGTGATACTCAACACTTGTTGTTCTGTGCTATATTGTATCATATTGTATTGTATGACATCTTGCAAGATTTTTTTAACTGTTAAGTTTTTCTCCCTGGGCCTCCGCTAAAACGCGGCTTGTCATGGCCCAGTTGGACTTTCCTGGTAAACAAATGCTAGCTAATAAACAAACAATTCCTACAGCATCTTCCATTCATTCAGGTACTTTACCTTTTAGCAAAAGATAGGGAGGGACGGACAGAGATTTCTGGACAGGTACAGTAAAATGCTATGTACTTCTGGGACCTTAAAAATTGTGAGCACAGCTGCTCAGCTGTTCAGCTCATATGCTATCTCATCAAAATTATGTTTTGTGTCAATTAACAGAAATTACAAACAACTTATCAGGTTCAAAGTAAAAGAATTTGTTTTCTAAAAACAAGAGTGTTGTCTGTCTATCTTCAATACAGCTGACTCAAGTACTGGAGTTGCTAGGACTGTTATAATAATGCACACGCATGCCCTGTTGGCATTTGCAAAATTACCTGAAAATATTAAATCTCAAATCTTAAAACACTACAGTTACAGGACATTTTCTGCTTATTACTCTTGCTTCAGAACACTTAAGTGAAGGAAAGAAAAGGTAAAGACTAGAGAAATATTTTCCAGCCGTTATGTGAAATCATATTTGCAAGAGACAATAATCCTATGCAGTCTGCGTCTTTAAGTGCCTTAACATTCTTCTGCTTGCCATTCGTCTACCTCTGCTAAGCACTTCTGAAGTCTCTCTATGGTTTCTGTTTCCATCACCCCTTCCTCGTAGTCTCTATGGTCTAGAACTCCCACTGTAAAAAAGGTTCTTTCAGAAATTCAAGGAATAGTTAGCTCATGCAGTCTGCTGCCTGTGCTCTCTTCTTCTTCCTCTATCCTTGAAGAGAGCACAGGCAGCAGATTGTGCTCTCTTCTTCTTCCTCTATTCTTGAAGTCCATAATAAACCCTACACATTTCCCTGTCATACGCTTGTGCACCAGAACCATGCCCCACTTTCTTTTCTGGTCTCAGGTGAGAAAAGTGCACCCACTATGTAAAACTGAGAGTTGATTATCAGATCATCATCAAAACTAGAGAAAAGCTGATGCATTAATGGTAACAGCACCAATCAAACACAGTATTTTTCTGCAAGGGGGGGCAGGTATAGTACTTCACATTTGTTTGGAATAACCCTTAAAATGCTATATCAATGACTTCATGTTCAGCTGTTCAGAAATTCTCCTTCTGGCTGTTTCCAGGATCCTTCATTGCTGACAGCATCAAAGATGACAATCCTATTCTCTATAGCCTGAAATATGTCTCAAACAAAATGTGAAGTATTGGACCAGACTCAGGACAGCCCCACCCTGTGGTATTCATACCAATCACTTTCCTACTTCAGGGCATTGTACAACTCAGCACTGCCCTTTGTGACTTACCATTCAGTCATACGACTACTCGTTTCCTCAGTCATGGTCTTATTCCCAACCACTCCAGTTTATCTGTCAACTGTCTTTGTGGGATCAAATCCAAGGCCTTTTCCTCTCTGCTTTATCATTATCCCTTTTCACTTAGAATTACAACTTTCTGCTTCCATTATATACTTGAGTTTTAATTGGGTAATCCTATACCACCTTATCCTACTGGAAGGATCAACTTATTCCATTTAACCCTTGCTCCTTTCTCTCCTAGGTAAACTGATCACAAATAATGAAACCAATAAGTTTATTCCACCAACACCTACAGTCATAGAGAAAAGGGACATGAACACAAAGGAGCTGTTGGAAAAGCAAGGTATAGAAAGCAGGGCAGGTAGATCCCAAAAGATTTGTGACATATAAGTGTGGGTTCTGTCAACAATGCAACAACATACTGGAGCATGAAAGCATTACTATTCCATCTAGGAAGTTTAAAATGAGGGTTAATGAACATTTCAACTGCAACAGCAAAGGGGTTGTATACATTAGTATTTGCCAAATATGTTACAGCTATTATGCAGTCAAGACCGAGAGGCCCTTGAAAAGACGAATATATGAGCACTTGTATGAAATTTCCCAGAAAAAAAGACACTAATGTTCTATATAGACACCAGAGACAATGTCTGGATTGTAAATTTAAGTTCTTTGTACTGGAACAAATAAGACAAGATGCTAGGGGGGGGCCCATGGGAAGCCCGCTTAAAATATAAAGAAATATACTGGCAGCTAAGACTGGAAGCAACAAAAAAAAACAGATCTAAATGACCACTTAAGTATTAACAGTGTCCTGAAACTGAGGGAAGCTAAGCTTTAGATGGGCAAGGAAAATATTTTAAGAGTAGTACAAAATGTGTAAACATAATTACTATTTTTATATACTTTCAAATAGAATAGAGTGGTAATGGTAACACATATATTACTACTGTTTTAACAGGTATAGCTAGGAGATGATGAGGTTGCTAATGAGATAGAATTTTACCATTGACTTAACCTAATTAATATGTATGAGGTTAAACTATTGGTTGGACCTTTTTGAACTTGTATAAAATGGTCAACTGTCAGTATTCTATGTTCTGATGAAGCTTGGGATTTACCTAAGTGAAAGTGCTTAACGTGGATTGTGGTTTTACTGCATTTTAATGCATTGTTGTTTTTCCTAATTCGATTAACTGTGTGCAACCTTAAAAGGAGGTTTTGTGGCTCGTGAGTGGTGGTGTGCTTTTTACAGTTTTGCTTTGTACTACTTGCTGGTTTCTTATTCCCAACAATCCAGTTTATCTGTTATCTGTCTTTGTGGGATCAAATCCAAGGCCTTTTCCTCCCTGCTTCATCATTATCCCTTTTCACTTAGAATTACAACTTTCTGCTTCCGTTATATACTTGAGTTTTAATTGGGTAATCCTAAACCACCTTATCCTACTGGAAGGATCAACTTATTCCATTTAACCCTTGCCCCTTTCTCTCCTAAATAAATTTCTTCAACTCTATTACTGTCCACAAATTCACCTCTCGTTATTAAAATAAGCCAGACTTGTATATAAAACTAAAAGGACTAATTTTTTCACTGCTTTTATCTTACCATCCATATCCATAAACAAGAGCTTCCAGTTTCTAACTTTTTGTGTTGTCTTTTTAGTCTCTTCCCACATATCATTTGCTGCCATACCAGAAGCTTTTTTAATCCATACTCCTAAATGCTTCTCTTATTTTGTCCCCATAAATATGGGTATTGCTAAACCAAATTGTGTGGGTACATAATTTACAGCTAAAGCCTCTGTTTATCTTCATTAATTTTATATCCCCAAAAGACTTGAAACTAGATCAGGTACAAACTAACGTCATCTGCAAATAAAGCCAAGCTTTCTTAATTATCATACCAATTATATCTCTGAATTTCTGAGTCTATTATTTTTTTTTGCCAATGGCTCTAAATATAAAGCAAATAACCAAAAGGAAAAAAGGACACCGCTGCCTGGTTCCTCCATTCAGGCACAATTTATCAGAGAGGACCATCCAACTTTAATTCTTGCCTCTGATCCTTCATATCATCCTCCTAAATAACCTTTTTACTGTATAACAGAATGCAAATGGCTCCATTGCCCTACTCATAAAATCCCAGATTGCACTATTGAATTGCTTTCTCTGCATCAAGAACAACTTACAACAGTGATATATTCTTATATTCTGCTTCTTTCGGGATCATCATTATTCAATTAATGTTGCCACATGTTTGCATCCCCTTCACAAAACCACATATATATCTATACATTTTGGCAACACCTGTGCCATTCTTTTAGCTCGTATAGGCACAAATGCATTATAATAATGGTTTAAAATTGAAATGGGTCTATACGAAGCTGGGTCTCATGTGTATTTACTATTTGAGGTATTACAGCCACCACAGCTTTTAATAATAGCCAATCTTTAAGCAAAAAGTAAAGCTGTGTTTGTCTACATCATCCTTCTTCTTGTCAGAACTGAGTCAAAACACTTTGAAAAATAAGCCATGATGCACCTACAAAAATAAAATCATAAATAACTTTAAAACAAATAACATCAATGAAACATATAACTTCTTACAACACTGTCTATATCAAACAATTCAAATAATTTTTATCGTCTCTTAATATAAATGAAAAAACAAAGAAAATATAAGGCAATATTTTCCTAATAAAACACTTAGTTTTAACTATTACACTGAGAAGTAACCTTATTTGTTCTTAACAGTGACGAGTTCATTCTGCCAAACTTTACTTATATATTCCATGAATGAGAGAGTAGTTTAATTTTTCCAATTCCTTGTAATTAGTTATCAAGCTATGGTTAAACAAGCTCATGAGAAGTGGATGCTATACTCTAGGAACATTTCCAGGAACTGAAGCTATAAATAAAATTAATGATTTAAAATTAATGATTGTGAATGATGATATCTGCTTGTACCCTATGTTTATATTTTGATTTGTTTCCTGAGTTTAAAACTCAGTTATGTATTTACGCTCTGTTCTCTTTTATGTGGAGCCTTTCTCCCCGGGCTTCCACTGAAAATGGACATGTATCCAGTCGGACTATCCCGGTCAACAAATGTAAAATAAAATAAAAATAAAAATAAATAAATTTAGAGAGATTGACATTATCAGGCTGTAACTTTTCCATAAAAGGATTAACTTCTTAAATAATAGCAAAAGAGTCTTAATTTCTTTCAAAAAAAGATATCAGAACTCTACAGTCATATATCATGTTTTGCCAATTAGCATTCACTAAAGATTTGAACCTCCAATGTCCAAAGGCTTGTTTTTATAGAACATTTTTATTTTATGAGGAGCAATAAAAGCCCTATGCAAAAATGTCCATGAATAGCATTTCCAGTATAAGGGAAAGCTTTTCTTTAATGAAATAAAAATAGTTTTTATCTTCCATCAGTTTAAACTGAATGAGTAAATTGTGAAGCACATTCTTAATACTTTAAGTTGTAATTAATTAGCCCTCATAATTTTATATATTTTAGATAGACGTGTCCAGACACATGCAACAATTGGAACACCCACAGAGATACTTTACTAAAAGCCTATGAGGTCTAAACAACATGATCTGCATGGACCAACTCAAGCCCTGTCATTCTACTCAGTATCCTACAGACTGGTAAGAGGTGACCTGTGTCTGGCATACAAGACATCCTCTAACCCAGTACTGATGGATTTACTGCACATCAGCAAGTCAAATGGCATCAGAAATACTCAGTTTAAGGATTTAAACCTCTTCTGCAACACTGACAGAACAGTTTGCAGGGACTTATTTATTTTGCAGAGGATACTGCTGCTGTGGAACAGACTCCCCATCCATATATAAAGTTCATCCCTGTCCATTTTCAAACACAACTTAAATCTATGGATAAGAAACATACTATTTATCCCTGGACTGTCCCCTGTACTACTAATGGCCAAAGGTAGCCTCTAAATTCTTTATCCCATGCATGGGTCCTCTCAAATTATCTATACAACGATCAAAGTTATTCTTTTTAGGGGTAATATATAATTGTTGTACATGGGATGGGAAAGCTCAATCTATAACCAAATGGGATAGGTTATTTTGAGCACAAAAAAGGAAATAAGCTAGGCTTAACATGGCCTGCAAGGGCAACTAGCCTAGTACTTATCTATGAACGTATAAAAGCTTCCTGTATTCTCCTTATATTCAAGCTTAATTAGAAAGTCAACCATGGGTGGAAAGACTTTTTGTTATTACTGATCATTACATACAATGTCTATTAGTTTGCATAATATTCCAATTATTCATGTCATCTACCTTCTTAAATGCAGCCTCAAGTTTTTCTTCTGTGTGTGTTCTATTTTATCCATTTTCAACTAATATTTTAGAGAACACTAGGTACCGATACTAATCAAAGATTTTAAAAAGAACCTAGGATAGGAAAATGATTGCATTGCTGTGCACAAGTAGTGGGTGGATAGACGGCAAAAGGAGGGTACTTGAAGTTTACTAAGTATAAGGGAGGGCCTTGTCTATATTATCTTACAGTGATCTTAAGTGGCAAATGAGAAGAGTGGAAGACATTTTTGAAGTTAAATTTACAAGATGTGAAGTGAACAAATCAAGAATCACTGTTTTTTAAGAACACAAGAGGGACAGTGTGAGTAAGACAGGAAAATCAATACTCACAAAGCAGTCCTTTTGGCAGCTACCAAAAGAAGAAAACTCTTGTTTTCTTTACCATAAAAAAATGCTATTTCTCAGCATCTACCACAGTTCAGACAAAGTAATCCTTTGGCCATATATAAAGCAACACAAGATTTGCCTTGTATATTAACCTTGAACATTTAAAATACCAAAAAAAAAAATGAAAATAACAGTGTAGTATACCCAGATCCATGCTGTAGATGGATAGAGCCTGACTGTGTTCTAGACTACTAGAGTGCAGTTAGTGGTTCTTACAACTGAGAAGCACAGCATGTGAGGTGAGAGGCAGTGGTTTCCTTCAGATCCTTCACATAAGGGTTGGGATTTGGGTTTTATTCATGGCTGGTGCACAATACACTGACGGCTGAGGTAATTTTCCCTTGTTGCAGGTAGTCTGCTATTTGTCTGGTAACTGTGTGTGTGTGTGTGTGTGTGTGTGTGTGTGTGTGTCCACGTGTGGCAGGGGGGAAGGGTGAGCTATGTGGGCCAGCATCATATGTGGAGATGCCTCTGAAGCCAGTTAGGAAATTCCCCTTCTGTTCATTCCAAAGTCCCCTCCCCTGTCCACATATATGATTGCCTACCTCCCAGCTCTCGTCTCTCTTACAAAATAATGCAAGGCAATTTTGGGTGTAATAGACTATTGCTGTTTTTCTCTCTCTGCAAAGTGGGGCCCATATAAAGATTCACAGCAGGATTCAGTTGTTCCCCTGTTTTCCTTTGGGAGATCACAAAGTAATCAATGGACTGATGAGTAATGGGAAAATGTCAGCAGGAGAAAAAGAAACAGAGCAGAAAAACAAAGGCAACAGGAAAACAATGCAGGCATAGATATCACAAACCAAAAAATAAGGAATATTCATGGAACCGTCTTTTCTGGTAGCATTATAAAATAACTTTGAATAGTTTGACTTATCTTAATACTACAACCCCACTCCTCCTACAACTTAGAAGCTAATTACTTTGTCCCCAGTAAAAATAACATATTTTCCATCCTACCCATGCTAGAAATTTGAAAAATTCATAAGGAAAAGTGTAATTTAAAACAAAACCACAGAAAAACACAAACAAAAAAGAAGTAGAAGAATACACCAAGTATACAAGCTATAAACCAAAAAATCAGATATATATCCACTGACCAGTCTTTTTAGCTGCTGTCACTATTTCAAAAAAAAGTAGTGTTTAAAGCTGTGATGCCGCAACTATACAATTAACTGGAATTTAACTTAAAGTCATGATTAATATTTCAATGTACTCAAACACTGTGATGACTCAGACAATGGAACTCAGAAACAAATCAGTGATATTTCTTTAGAGTGTATTCATATAATTTACAGGGAACAAAGTCAAAAGTAAACTCAGAAAATCAAACTGCACAACAGTTCCTAACTTCCATGACCCATCATGCACACATCATTTAATGTATTCTAAGTAGCTATCTATTATCTTTTGTGAAAAAAATGTTGATTAGAGTGTATCTATGAAACAAGGATAATGGTATAAATGCTCAACTGCCTGCTTAGTAGCTGTACTAAGTGGTAAGGTTTATGAAGATCTTCATGCTAAGAGTCAATGCATTATTCACAAGCTGCTTGAACACAGAAAAATTAGTGACTACTATGTCTCTGCAATTGCTAAATGCAGGTCAATCATCAGCTAATTCTGCACTGGTTCTGGGTAGATCATGCCCTGACACTGCTAGGACCCTTACTATATGGACAAAGTAACACTTTATGTATAAATGTGAAATCCTCAATAAAGAGTGGAGTAATCCTGAAAAAAATGATACAGTACAGAACAATTTTTCTATTAGACACATCATTATACTGTGTCTGGCAGTTAGTGCAGAGGATTAAGGCTATGAAGCTACTGGCTCTAGTCCAGTGATTGATTTCCTCTGCCTGTATTTGCCTACTGTGTGACTTTTCACAAGCCATTTAACCAGTGTTTTGCTGAAATTGGGAAAAGTGGGCTAGACTTCTTAATGGTCTCCTGGACTACACGCCGAGTAAACAGCTGTGTAAGCAAATGTACCATAACAGTAGATGTCTGAATGATCACAGCTGCAGTAGCACAAGCTATATTGGTAATACTCTACATCAGAATCAACAACCAGCCAACATCCAAAGCTTCAGGTTACCTTACAGGCAACACAAACTATTAGACAGCTCAAGCTGAGCTGACAGGCTTCAGCTCCAAGTCCTTAGGAGATTTCATGCCAACTAAGACAGGGAGGCTAAACTCTGAGAGGACATTGCTAAAAAAGGAAAACCCATTTCCAACATATAATAGGAAACACTCCAAAAAAACAAGGGCAATGGAATAAGGGAGCAGTTATCATTCAAGCATCTAGTGTTGTGGTACGTGTGCTTACACAACTATGTGCACCAAGTGACTTCTCTCTTCAGAACGATCAGAAATGGAATTTGAAAACACAATGGCTTTCTTTGGGGGAGCAGATTGGTTGACTGGGGAGATGATTTTTTTGAGTTATGATACAGAATCGGAATTGCCTAGACATAAAGCCTTGCTGAGTCTAATTATTAATGTTACTAGAAGTAGTGAATATAGTAACAGAGATAAAACAACTGGAATTGGGATCTTCAGAAAAAGGAAGGAGCAAACTACATAGAAAAAATAGGAATTACGGGAACAACATATGCAAATGAGGTTTAAAAGACAGTAGGATTTGAATGAGCTATATAATGCTTAACTGACAATGATTAGATAGATTAGAAGTAATGCATAGTGTTTGCAATTACAGTAGTCTCAGTAGTGTCTGTGATGTACAATGTTTTCAGCTAAAGTTTTGTCGGTTTTGTTTTTCATTTTTATAAATGCAAAATTGCCTGTCATATGTGATAATTTCATGAAAATGCTTTTTGTTAAAAAAAAAAAAAAGACAATGGCTTTCTTTTTGGAACATACCTACCATTACTTTTTAAACATCTGCTTACCAGCATTTTGATGAGATGGTTTATTTTTCTTCTTACTAAAATTGAATGAGGGAGTTGAAAATCCCCTGGAAAATTTAAATACGTTGGGCTGAAAAATCAGAGATTTCTTGAATCAAGTTATCAGTGTCAAACACTTACTGATGGGCTTTGCAGCAGAGGGTCCCATAAACTAAACCTCTAGTCAACTGAGAATTCAAAATTTAATGTTTAACATCTTCTGGTAAGTTCCAAGAGTGCAGACAGGCAAACCTCCTCAGAACAATACCAGTGCCAACAGCACAGGAAGCAGTATCTACAACATCAGAAATACACTTTATAAAATGAGTAGTGACCTGAGACACAGATGAAACTAGACCAAACAAAGCAAATTCTTCCTCACAAGAGGAAACTGCAGCTAAAACGTTCCTCATACTTTTACAATTAGTCAGTATAAACTTTAACATACAAGCCTGACAATTCTTAACTCAAAACGTCAAAGTTGAAGAAGCATGTACTTCTTTCCCAGACTTATCAATAGCTTTACCATCCTTGTCTGCAGGAGAAGTATTAGAATTAGCAAAATTCTCAGGTAACTAAAGCTATAGCTGCTGGGTTCGGTCTGGTATTAGTGTAGAAAAACTTGAAAGACTTGGGTACTTTGTAGATTCTATCTGCTTTCTTAGGGACAGCAGGTCAACTATCAGGGAAACAACACAGGCTGTGACAAATACATCCTCATTTGCTGACCACAGTGGGGAGATGAGTGAAGGTTCTGGGAATTCCATTTGTTGCAATCCACAGTATTTTCTAAGGTACAAGGAAACCTCAGTGTTCAACTTAAACCACTGGCACATTCTGGAAACATTCTCAGTGAAAGTGAATCCCTTACAGGGGAGATGAGATTCAGACACCATATTCTCCTCAGATTATGAATGAAAAATTTGAGAAGAAAAACTTAGATCCATCCCTTCACACTCCCCTACAGAATGCAAATCTTGAACCTCTTCAGGGAAACCAGAAGGGTCAATAAGCATGTTTGCATATATATATATATATATATATATATATATATATATATATATATATATATATATATATATACACACACACACACACACACTATATATATATATATATATATATATATATATATATATATATATATATATAGTGTGTGTGTATACGTGTGTGCATGTCTGTGTGATTTTCTACCCTGATCTCTCTGTGAAAATTAAGTGTTTGTGCAAACTCTGGCAGTTTCTCAAGAAGAAGAAAAAAGAGGTCTTCCCAAACTTGTCAGGTCAAAGTTCAGAATAAAGTAAAAATGTGAGTCGTCTTTATCACACTGATACAAGGGACTTTCTGACTTATATGGTGGGCAGGACTGGATTAACAAAGGGACTTATGGAACTCCAGCTTCAGGCCACCATGTCTGAAAACAGGTCTTGCTACAAATTGACATACTTACACCCCTAAGAGTACAGTTTTCTTGCACCCCTATTTTTTAACCTGCATTTTCTACTTTACAAATCAGCACATCACAAAATAATACCAGTCTCCTTATGTGGATATTTTAAATCCAGAATTCCAACACTATTTTATTAATCTATCCAGGGTTTGAAGTGCCTTCCTTTGGCATCTAGTGTTATTTTTCCTGCACGCATGTATATTGCCATGTTCTGTAATTTCTCAACAATGATCAAACATTACTGTAGTCTAACTTCCAAACCCACTAACACTGAGAGCATCATCGTCCAGTAGCACACCTGGGAGAACTACTGCATCCACTCATTTTTTTTTTGCAAGTCTCTCACTCAAGTACCATTATTTGTTGGGCATTTAATGGTGGCAGGATTTTCATCCTCATTTGCTCTTATTTGAAATATATATGCTCCCATTTCTGCATTTGGGTTTGTCATTCAGGCTAACTGAAAGGACAAGTGGTGACTGCATGGAGGTCAGAAGCTGCCTCTGTGGAACTGCACATTAGATTTTAATATGTGAAAGTCTTAAGTCCAGTCATGGAAGAGAAGTACAGCCTCTTCATACTAATGTCAAGAGTTGTGGACTCCTTCCTTATCCAGCAGCAGGTGACAAGGAACGGTGATCTACTGGTCCTATGTTAAGCTGAAGATGTATTCATCTGTAGGCAAATTCAAATCAGTTAATGTGTTTAGCACTCTAAGTAAAGCACAGTACATACAATTAAACATTAATAAACCATACCAACCTCTCTGTAATACAATCAGTTTTGGAACGAATACATCAGGTCATAAAACAGCACATGCAAGGTAGAAAACGTGTTTTCAGTGACCTCTTAATGCTGACTAGTGAGGTAGATTCATGCAGCCACTAAGGTGGCTAGTTCCAGAGATATGACTCAAGACATAGCAAAGAATGAAAGGCCCGAGAAGCAACAAAGTAAGTTACAACAAACCCATTGAGATAGAAGATAGGTACTTATCACCATACAAAGAAACACAGTTGTGTAAGTTTTCCTGTCATAACAGAAAGCGTTTGATCAGATCACTGCTACAGTAGCCATAAGTGTATGGGATCTATTATGCCAAGGATACTAGATGTCCATTCATTCTACAAAGCTTCAGGCTCCTTTCTTGCACACCATAATCAGCTTTTAGCACAACAACACATGCTGATAATATAGGGACATATGAACATGCTACAATTCAGAGCTTTCTTGCCCTAAACAGGAAGGCTGAAGCCTAAAGCTCTAAAGAAGTCATGTCTTGTCAGAACAGCAAAAGAAAAAAAGGCTGCCCACCCTGGCTAGGAAAGATGCAGGAAAAAGGGGGATGGAGGAAAGGTGCTATTAGAACAATAGTGATTTATTAGAACATTACTGTTATAGTAAGTAAACTTATCCAATTGTACTATGTTCTTTATTAAATCACTGTTGAACTATACTTAACTATATGGGATGACTGCCAAAGCTCTGGAAGAAGGGGTGATTGGAGAAGAGCCAAAGACTATGATTCCTTGAAGAATAGCTTCAGAAAAACCATCTATAGCTCTGTAGCTCTGGAAATTGAGTTAATGTTGTACTGTTTAGTGAAAATGTGCGCTGAGAACCACATAAATGTTTCTAGAATAGATATAGAATCTGCCTTTACTAAAAGACCACTGAATTGGCCACAGCTCTAACAGAATGAGCTTTGACATTTTGAGGGGGACTTCTGCCATGGTTTTAGTTGCAGTAGTTAACAGCCTGCGACAATCATCTAGAAATGGTTTGTTTAGACACTAGCTTTTCTTACCATCATAGGAAACAAAAAGCTGGCTAGATTTTCTAAAAACAAGTTATGAAGTTACTTTAATGACAGGTCCTTTCATTTATGTCCATCTGATACAACATGAAGGTCCATAAGCTGCCTGTCAGATCTGACCCGGCAGCAACAATGCACCAATCTCAAGGCTCCAGCCCCCACCTCCTAACTATCTCATATCAGGTTTGACACCTGAAAATCTATTTATCACTATGCTACCTGAAGAAGAGACAACGGCAACAGAAACTAGGTTGTCCTTCAGGTCTTACAAAATTAGGAAGTGTGATGGAGAAAGAGTTGTCATATTGGATGGATGTAGATGAAATCCAATCCCAATCCGACATGTGGCTTAGAATCTCCATTTAATAATTGACAGATGCCACAGTGCTGCAGCGGTAGCATTGTCGCTTCAGAGCAAGAGCATCTCCAGTTCGATTGTCGGCTGGGGTGCCAGCTGTGCAGTGTCTACATGTCCATAGGTTCATAGGTAGGTAACTAGGCTATCAGCCCAAGGGCCTAAGTAAGCCTAGCCAACAAGGTTCCCTGGCTTACGCCACCCAAGAAAGTTAATTTCATGTGCCCCTGTCAAGCAGAGCCACAGAAGTGATCACCGGGGTGTATTTCCTATTTCCCATCCACTGATCAAGATTTTTATTGAAGAGTGCTACTGCGGAACTTTGCTTGACATAGATGGGTAGCTTGTTCCAGAGTATAGGAAGTCTCTGGGACAGGAATCTATCCCTCCAGCATGTCCTGTTTATTGTGGTGGCAAGGTTTAGGTCCATAGAGCATGTAGCTCAGAGGGATTGGGGTTTCTTTAGGTGTAGCATGTCCAACGGCTCTGGGTTTAACATAGCTTTATATGTTAGGCAGAGATCTCAGCGGAGTAGGTGATACGCTACAGAGTAAAGCTGTAGTTTTTTGAGATGGTCAGTGTAGGGCATCTGTTTGAGATCAGTAATTCTCTTTGTGAGGTACTTCTGTGGCCTTCTGAGGTGCTGAAGATATCTTGTGAGATACATTACAAAAGGGGTGTTGTACTCTATAATGGGTCTAATGAGTGCTGAGTAGATAGGAACAATGACCTCTTTTTTCCTGGATGAGAACCCTTTTGTGATGAGGTGTGCCATATAGAAGGATTTCCTGACTACTGTGGTGATTTGATTATCAAAGGAGAGACTACTGTCCACCTGGGACCCAAGGTCTCTTATCACACATTCAGCGTTAAGTAGACTGCCGTTTATGGGGTAGTTCATGGGTACAGAGTTTTTACCACACGGGATGACAATGCACTTTTGGCATTGAGCTTGAGGTCATGCCTCTGACACCAGGCATCTGTCTCAGTGAGGTCCTTCTGTAGGATGTCCACATCATTTGAGGACTCAACTATGGCTTCTAGTTTGCAGTCATCTGTAAACTTCATTAGCCAGAGGCCTTCTGTGTTAGCCTGTCCTTCAGAGAAATAGATAACAAACAGGAGAGGTCCCAGGACTGAATCCTGTGGTACTCCACTTGTCACTGGTTTGAAGTCAGATATGGAGTCTGCAACATTTACAGTGTGGGTTCGGTCAGTGAGCCAGTTGGCAACCCATCTTGTGATGTAGGGATTTATACCTAGTTTAGTGAGTTTAGCTATAATTCCAAAATGGGATGGTGTTGAAAGCCTAGGCTGTCTGAACGACCTTACCCTCGTCTACAGCTTTGGTGACTGGCTCAAAGAAGTCGATCAGGTTCAGGAGGCATGATCTGCCTTTCACAAACCCGAACTGGGGGGGGTCCAGAGTTTGGAGGTTACCAATGCCTTTGTTTACGAGTTGTATGATGATATATTCCATGGCCTTGCAGACCAGGCTCATCAGGCTAATAGGGTAATAGTTCCCAGGATCAGTGGTGGCTCCCCCTTTGTGGGATAACTGTTACTGTGCACCGCACAAAGCCTGACGTGCGACTATGACTGAACATGGTGCTTAGGTGGGGAGCCAGTTCGTTCTGAAGTTCATGTAAAACGCTGCCTGGGATGTTGTTCGGTCCCACGGATGCTGTGTTTTTGGTTTTAGAGAGTGCAGCTTTTACCTGCATAGATGATATTACTGGGATTCTGCATTCTTCATGTATAGATATGGGCCCTTTAGGAGGTCAGAGGGGGGTAAAGTTAGCACTGAACCTATCTGCCAGGATGTTGGCAATAACAGTTGGTTCTGTAATTTTCATGCCATTATGCTGTAACTCAGAGCAGATCTGGGTGCTGCCATTGATATTCTTGACATAGCTATAGAATGTTTTGTGGTTGCCCTTAGAATAACTGATGATTTTGCTTTCATATCTAGCTTTGGAAGATTTTATAAGGGATCTCAGCTTCTTACTGAGGCTGACCAGGGAGCTCCTCAACTCATAGGATTTTACTCTCTTTTGCAACAGTTTCTTTCTTCTGTTGTAGAGTTTGTTTATGGCAGGGGACCAACAGATTTGCTTCCATTTTTTGGAGGATAGTGTCTTGGTTCTGTTTGGAATAGCACGATCCATGCACTCATGTAAGTGCTTACAGAGTGCATTTGTGTAGGATTCAGCAGTAACTGTATTGTCCATCTGCATGGGTGGCATGATGTTCGCCACTTCTGAGTTAAGAAGCATGAAGGTGGCTTTGGAGAAATTTTTCACTGTGGTTTCCTTAATGGTGGGGTGGGGGCGGGATGTGGATATCTAGGGTGATTAGCTTATGGTCTGATCTGACCAACAAGGAGTTGATTTCAGGTGTGGAACACCGGTCAATCATGTTGGTAATGACTAGGTCTATGATATTGTTGCCCCTGGTGGGGGTGTGGATAAGTTGATCCAGGGCATTGGAATTTATGAATTCCAGAAAGCGTTGAGTGAAGGAGTTGGTACATGAGTAGTTTTCCATGTTAATGGTGGGGTAATTGAAATCACCCATTATTAGAGTGTTTGGTTGAACACTAATATTTTCCAGTATATCAAGAAAAGTGGAGTAGGAATCCTGGGGCATGGTGGGGGATCTGTAGCAAGCAACAATTTGGATTGCAGTTTTGCCCAGAGTTAGTTGCACTTGGATAACCTCGGATGCATTATGCTGCACAACTAGCCTGGAGGTGTGGATATCCTTAATGAATATGGACACACCTCCGCCTTTGGTCTTCTAGTCCAGGTCAGATGAACAATGAGTGTGGTATGAGTTATAGCCTGGTAATGCAGGGGTGCTCTCTAGAGCCTTGAACCAGGTCTCAGTCACTGCACAGGTATCAATGTTCTCCATTTTAAGGAGTGCCTCGAGTGAGTGCATTTTGAGATTTAGACTTCTAGCACTGAGTAGCATTACCCTCAGTTTTTGCTTGCCTGTTCCTGTTACAGTGGTGAATTTGTCATTTGAACCTTGCCTAAAAAAGGCACTATAGTGCAGCAAGAGCCTTAGCCAGTATCTGGAATTCCAGGGGCGACAGGTGCAGGCCATCTCTGGCAAAGCATCGTGGTCTGTCAACCATGTCGTCCCAGGCAGATAGATACTGGATCCCCTTAGAATGACACCAGAAGATTAGCCAATTGTTGAAGACAATTATTTTGTCCTTGTACTGCGGTGCCATTCTGGGTGATGGCAGGATGCTACTCAGGGCTAGGGTCATACCTGCCTGGGCTACAAGATCGGCGAGCTCTTCCATTTCTCTTTTCATGTAGTCCAGGGAGGTATGTCTCAGGTGGTTCACACCAACATGGACAATGACAGAGTCATATTTGTACTTGTTGTGGAGTGACCGGAGTGCGTGAGTTATGTGGCGAATCTTGGCACCCGACAGGCAGCTGACAGTAACCTTCTCCTTGTTTAGTCTGGTGAGTGGGACATCAGTGTGCCTGATTATAGAGTCACCTATGACTAGTGTGTTGGGTATGTTGGTTTGCCTTATGGGCTATGGTTTACTGGCACAATGAAACTGTGGGCTGTGTGTCATTTGGGTTGTGTTGGGGGGTGGAGGTTGCTTGTGTTTCTGCTTTGGAGGTCTCTGTTGCTTGAGAAGATTATTACTGGGAGCCTCTGCAAATGTTTTTGTGTTTCTATGTGTGGATTTTGGTGGTGTAGGTTTAGTGGGACTAAGTGATGAGCGTGGTGTGGTGCAAGTGTTTACCTACTCCTCTTGACTGTCAAGTTCAGTCTTGGTTGGAGAGAGCTTAACCTCCAATTTGGCTAGATAAGTGCATCTCTCACAGGCTGTGGTGTTGGGTGATAGGAGGAGAGGGTTGTCTGTATACATGAGGCAATTGCTACATTGCCTCAAAATGCCCAGATTCATCAGATAAACAAGAGAGAACACTGGCAGCTGCCCCTTGGTCATGCCTGAATGAAAAACAACTTTCCTCTAGACAAGTGAGGAAAGTGAGTATAAGAGCTGTTTTTCTCTATGCAAGTGAGGAAAGTAAGTACAAGAACTGTTTCCTCTAGGTAAAAAGGAAGGTTGAGTGCTGTAGTAATTTGTAGCTTATTTAGTGCTAACAAGTTCTGAACAAGTGCTGAGCACGAATAAGCAAATTGAAGTGCTAAAACTAAGAATCTGTACCTGGATCATGTGTTAGACAGGCTACCTAGTGCTTACCACTCCCACTGATAAGCTAGAATGATTCCCTCCAACACAGAAAGGCTTGGGGGGGGGGGCTCAAAAGCTTACAAACAGTCCTGGATACAGCAAATCTGTATCTGGACTAGACTAGTTACCGGAAAGATGGGAAAGAAGTGCAATAGCAGGCTTTTAAACCAGAAAGTTGGAAGAGATGGAAAAACTCCCCAAACGGCGAATAAACTACAATTTTTGGGCCAGAAACCACTCTTGTGGTAGATAGGCTACCTAGTGCTTACCACTCAGACTGATAAGCTAGAAGGCTTCCCTCCAACACAGAAAGGCATGGGGGACTCAGAAGCTTACAAACAGTCCTGGATACAGCAAATCTGTATCTGGACTAGACTAGTTACAGGAAAGGTGGGAAACGAGTACAAATGTGGACTTTTACACCAGAAGGTTGAAAGAGATGGAAAAACTACCCAAACGGCCAATAAACTACAATTTCTGGGCCAGAAACCACTCTTGTGGTAGATAGGCTACCTAGTGCTTACCACTCCCACTGATAAGCTAGAATGCTTCCATCCAACACAGAAAGGCTTGGGCGACTCAGAAGCTTACAAACAGTCCTGGATACAGCAAATCTGTATCTGGACTAGACTAGTTACAGGAAAGGTGGGAAATGAGTACAAATGTGGACTTTTACACCAGAAGGTTGAAAGAGATGGAAAAACTACCCAAACGGCCAATAAACTACAATTTCTGGGCCAGAAACCACTCTTGTGGTAGATAGGCTACCTAGTGCTTACCACTCCCACTGATAAGCTAGAATGCTTCCCTCCAACACAGAAAGGCTTGGGTGACTCAGAAGCTTACAAACAGTCCTGGATACAGCAAATATGTATCTGGACTAGACTAGTTACAGGAAAGATGGAAAACAAGCACAAATGTGGGCTTTTAAACCAGAAAGATAAAAGAGATGGAAAAATTGCCAAAAGGCTAAGAAAGTACAATTTCTGGGCCAGAAACGAGTCTTGTGCTAGGCTACCTATTGCTTACCACTCCCACTGATAAGCTAGAAGGCTTCCCTCCACCACAGAAAGGCTTTGCGGGCTCAGAAGCTTATAAACAGTCCTGGTTACAGCAAATCTGTATCTGGACTAAACTAGTTTCAGGAAAGGCAGGAAACAAGCTTAAAATGTATTTATTTTTTTGAAAGTGGAAAAGAAAGAATGAGAAACAGAAGATAATTCAAATTATCAATTTCAACAAGGGTGTTATTCAAAGGGGATGCAGTGTCTGTCAGCCTGGGATGACATGCTCGACAAGCCATGCTGCTTTGCTAGAGACAGCTTGCACCTGTCACCCTTAGGCTTTCGAATACTGGTCAAGGCTCTTGCCATCCCCATAGTGCCTTTTTTAGGCAAGGCTCAAAAGACAAACCCACCACCTGAAGTAGCACAAGTAACAAAAAACTGAGGGTAATGCTACTCAATGCCAGAAGTCTAAACCTCAAAATGCATGCACTCGAGGCACTCCACAGTATGGAGAAAATTGATATGTGTGTGCAGTAACAGAAACCTGGATTAAGGCTCCAAAGAGCCCCCCAGCACTACCAGGCTACAACTCATACCATACATTTCGGCCATAAAACTCAGACCAAAATACAAAAGGCAGGGGCGTATTCATATTCATCAAGTAATACCCACACCTCCAGATTAGTGGCACAGCACAATGCTTCAGAGATCATCCACGTGCAAATAATGGGCAGAACTGAAATTCAAATTGTAGCTTGCTACAGATCACCCACCATGTCCCAGGACCCCCATTCTGCATTACTGGAAACACTGGGAACATAAAGGTCCTACCAAACACCCTGATATTAAGTGATTTCAATTATCCAGACATTAACTGGGAGAACTACTCAAGTACTAACTCCCTTGCCCAACATTTCCTAGAATTTATAAACTCAAACGCCCGGGTTCATCTGGCCAACACTCCCACCAGAGATGACAACATATTGGACCTGGTCATCACCAACATGGGTGACCGGTGTTCCACACCAGAGGTCAACCCCTCACTGGTTAGATCTAACCATAAACTAATCACTCTGAATATCCACATTCTGCCCCCAACCCCGGTCAAAGAAACCACAGTGAAAAACTTTTCAAAAGCAAACTTCACGTTACTTAAGACTGAGGAGGAAAGTTTCAAATCCCCCATGCTAAAGGATAACGCTGCCCAAGCGGCAAAATCCTTTACTAATGCACTCTACGGGCACCTACAAGAATGCATGGATTGTGCTATCCCAAGCAAAACTAAGACTCACTCCTCCAAGAAATGGAAACCAGTCTGGTGGATCCCTGCCATAAACAAGCTATACAATAGAAGGAGGAAACTACTACAAAAAGGAGTAAAATCTCATGAAGGGAAGACATCCCTGATCAGTATCAGCAAGAAACTACAATCCCTCATAAAATCATCCAAGGCTAGCTTCGAAAGAAAAATTGCCAAGGACTCCAAAGATAACCACAAGGCATTCTTTAGCTATGTCAAGAATCTAAGTGGCAATTCTCAGACCTGCACGGAGTTAGTGCAGAATGGCACAAAATACACTGAACCAACTGATATCGCCAACATCCTGGCAGACAGGTTCAGTGCAAACTTCTCCCCCCTCTCACCCCCAAAAGGGCCCATAACCATACTAGAAGAATGCAGTGCCCCTGAAATCACAGACACTCATGTTAAAACAGCCCTCTCCAAAGCCAAAAACACAGCATCAATGGGACCGGACAGTGCCCCAGACTGCGCCCTACAAGAGCTCAAAGATTAACCCCTCACCTAAACACACTGTTCAAACTCAGCCTCTCCACAGGCTACGTGCCCATAGAGTGGCGCACAGCAACTGTTATTCTGCTCCACAAAGATGGAGCCAAAACAGACCCCGGGAACTATCACCCTATAAGATTGACTAGCTTGGTCTGCAAGGCTACGGAGAGCATCATCATGGATCTCATTAACAGAGACATTGGGAACCTCCAAACACTGGACCCTACCCAGTTTGGCTTTGTTAAGGGCAGATCCTGCCTCCTAAACCTGGCAGAGTTCTTTGAGACAGTTACCAAGGCTATAGATGAGGGAAAGGTGGTCCACGCAGCCTACATAGACCTCGCAAAGGCTTTCGACACCATTCCCCATTCTGGTGTTACAGACAAGCTCACCAGCCTGAACATAAACCCCTATGTCACAAGATGGGTTGCCAACTGGCTCATGGACAGAACCCACATGGTAATAGTTGTGGGAGGTATGTCTGACTCTAAACCGGTTACAAGTGGCGTTCCCCAGGGCTCAGTCCTAGGACCCCTCCTGTTCGGCATATACTTCTCAGAGGTACAGGCAAGCACAAGAGGACTATGGCTGACCAAGTTCGCAGACGAGTGCAAACTAGGGGCTATAACTGACTCTTGGGCTGACACAGACATCCTCCAAAAGGGTCTCACTGAGACAGATACCTGGTGTCAAAACCATGGCCTCAAGCTAAATGCAAAAAAGTGCATATTCACCCCCATAAACTACCACAAAGGTGGTAGCCCCCTAAATACGGAAGACGTAGTAAGGGATCTGGGGACCCAAGTAGATAGTAATCTCTCCTTTGATAATCACATTGCCAAAGTGGTTAGAAAATCCTTCTATGTGGCCCACCTAATCTCGAAAGGGTTTGCATCCAGATCAAAAGAGGTCATTGGGTCCCTTCTACACATCACTCATCAGACCCATCATAGAGTACAACGTCCCATTTGGGTTGTACCTTACAATACACCTGCAACAGCTGGAAAAACCACAAAAGTACCTCACCAAGAGGATCAATGGCTTCAAACAGATGCCCTATGCAATTCGACTGAAGAAAGTCCAGCTGTACTTGGTTGCATACCGCCTACTCAGAGGTGATCTCTGCCTGACATACAAGGCCATGTCCAACCCAGAATTGATGGACATGCTCCACCTAAAGAAAACCATATCCTCTCGAGCCACATGCTCTTGGGATCTAAACCTCACCACAACAATAAAAAGGACGTGCTGGAGGGATAGATTCCTGTCCCACAGACTTCCCATGCTCTGGAACAAGATTCCTGCCCCAGAGACTTCCCATGCTCTGGAACAAGATTCCAATCTGCATTAGGCAGAGCTCCTCGCTAACCCTCTTCAAGAGAAATCTTGACGAGTGGATGGGAAACAGAAAGTTTACCCTGGGGATCACTTCAGTGGCTCTGCTGTACAAAGGCACAGGGAACTAATCTAAGGGGGCGGCGAAAGCCAACACATTCCGGCTAGGCTTATAAATGCCTTTGGGCAGATAGCCTAGTACCTACCTATGAACCTATAAAATTAAGGGCCTAAGTTCATAGATTCATAGGTAGGTACTAGGCTATTGGCCCTAGGGCCTATATAAGCCTAGCCAAAAGGTACCCTGGCTTTCGCCACCCAAGAAAATTATTTTCCTGTGCCACTGTCGAGCAGAGCCACAGAAGTGATTCCTGGGATGAATTTCCTATCTCCCATCCAATCATCAGGATTTTTCTTGGAGAGTGCTAATGAGGAGCTTTGTTTGATATAGACAGGTAGTTTGTTCCAGAGTATGGGAAGTCTCTGGGACAGGAATCTATCCCTCCAGCATGTTCTGTTTATTAATGTGACAAGGTTTAGGTCCCTAGAGCGTGTAGCTCGGGGGGATTGGGATTTCTTTAAGTGCAGCATGTCCAAAAGCTCTGGGTTTGACATAGCTTTGTGTGTTAGGCAGAGATCGCCTCTGAGTAGGCAATATGTAACGGAGTAAAGCTGCAGTTTTTTGAGATGGTCTGCATAGGGCATCTGTTTGAGGCCAGTAATTTTCTTTGTGAGGTATTTCTGCTGCCTTTCCAGTTGTTGTAGATGTCTTGTGAGGTACATACCAAAAGGGGCGTTGTACTCTATAATGGGTCTAATGAGTGACGAGTAGATGGATGAAAAACCTTTTGTGATGAGGTGTGCAATGTAGAAGGATTTCCTGACTACTGTGGCAATGTGATTATCAAAGGAGAGACTGCTGTCCACCTGTGTCCCAAGGTCTCTTATCACACTTTCAGTGTTAAACAGACTACCGCCTATGTGGTAGTTCATGGGTACACAGTTTTTACTAAAAGGGATGACAATGCACTTTTTGACATTGAGCTTGAGGCCATGGCTTTGACATCAGGCATCTGTCTCAGCGAGGCCCTTTTGTAGGATGTCCACATTTTTTGGAGTTTTGATTATGGCTCCTAGTTTGCAGTCATCTGCGAACTTCATTGGCCAAAGACCTTCTGTGTTCGCCTGTACTTCAGAGAAGTAGATACCAAACAGGAGAGGACCCAGGAATGAACCCTGTGGTACTCCACTTGTCACTGGTCTGAAGTTGGATTTGGAGTTTGCTACTTTCACAGTGTGAGTTCTGTCAGTGAGCCAGTTGGCAACCCATCTTGTGACATAGGGATTTATACCTAGTTTAGTGAGTTTATCTATCACTCCAGAGTGGGGGATGGTGTTGAAAGCCTTGGCGAGATCTAGATAGGCTGTGTGAACCACCTTACCCTCAACTACGGCTTTGGTGACCGTTTCAAAGAAGTCTATCAGGTTTAGGAAACATGATCTGCCTTTTACAAACCCAAACTGGGTGGGGTCCAGAGTTTGGAGATTAGCAATGTCATAGTTTTTAAGTTCCATGATGATATGTTCCATAGCCTTGCAGACCAGGCTCATCAGGCTAATGGGGTGGTAGTTTCTGGGGTCCAAGGTGGCTCCCCCTTTGTGGAGTGGGATAACTGTCGCTGTGCGCCATTCAGTGGGCACATAGCCTGAGGTGAGGCTATGACTGAACATAGTACTTAGGTGGGGTGCCAGTTCATTCTGTAGTTCATGTAGAATGCAGCCTAGAATGTTGTCAGGTCCCATGGATGCTGTGTTCTTGGCTTTGGAGAGTTTTTTTTTTACATGTGCAGCCATGATTACAGGAACTTTGCATTCTTCTGGTATAGAGATGGGCCCTTTAGGGGATGAGAGGAGGGTAAAGTTAGCACTGAACCTATCTGCCAGGATGTTGGCAATATCAGTTGATTCTGTATATTTAGTGCCATTGTGCTGTAACTCAGAGCAGATCTGAGTGCTGCCATTGAGATTCTTGACATAGCTATAGAATGCTTTGTGGTTGTCTTTAGAGTCAGTGGCAATTTTGTTTTCGTAACTAGCTTTGGAGGATTTTATGAGGGATTTCAGCTTCTTACTGAGGCTGACCAGGGAATCCCTCCAATCATGGGATTTTACTCTTTTTTGCAACAGTTTCTTTCTTCTGTTGTAGAGTTTGTTTATGGCAGGGAACTACCAGATTGGCTTCCATTTTTTGGAGGACAGCATCTTGGTTCTGTTAGGGATTGCATGATCCATGCACTCATGTAAGTGCTTATAAATTACATTTATGTAGAATTCAGCAGTAATACCTCTACTGTCCGTCAGGATAGGTGTCGTGAAGTTTGCCACTTCTGTCTTAAGAAGCGTGAAGTTGGCTTTGGAGAAATTTTTTATGGTGGTTTCCCTAATGGGGGTGGGGGAGGGATGTGGATGTCTAGGGTGATTAGCTTGTGGTCAGATCTGACCAACGAGGGATTGACCTCTGATGTAGAGTACCGGTTGCCCATGTTGGTAATAACCAGGTCTAGGATATTGCTGCCCCTGGTGGGGGTGTGGATAAGCTGATCCAAGGCATTAAAATTTTTGAATTCCAAAAAACGTTGGTACATGAGTAGTTTTCCCAGTCAATGGTGGGGTAGTTGAAATTGCCCATTATTAGGGTGTTAGGTTGTACCCTAATATTTTCCAGTGTATCAAGAAATGAGGAGTGGGAATCCTGGGGCAGGGTGGGGGATCTGTAGAAAACGACAATTTGGATTGCAGTCTTGCCCAGAGTTAGTTGCACTTGGATAATCTCGGATGCATTATGCTGAGCAACTAGCCTGGAAGTGTGGATATCCTTAATGAATATGGACACACCTCCGCATTTAGTGTTTCGGTCCAGGTTAGGTGGCCAAAGGTGTGGTATGAATTATAGCCTGGTAATGCAGGGGTACTCTCTGGAGCCTTGAACCAGGTCTCTGTCACTGCACAGACGTCGATGTTCTCCATTTTAAGGAGTGCCTTGAGTGAGTGCATTTTGAGGTTTAGACTTCTAGCAGAGTAGCAATACCCTTAGATTTTGCTTGCTTGTACCTGTTATGGTGGTGAATTTGTCATTTGAACCTTGCCTAAAAAAAGGCACTACAGGGGTGGCTAGAGCCTTAGCCAGTATCCAGAATCCCAGGGGCGGCAGGTGCAGGCCATCTCTGGCAAAGCATTGTGGTTTGTCGCTCATGTCATCAAAGGCAGACAGATACTGAATCCCCTTAGAATGGCACCAGAAACTTAGCCAATTGTTGAAGTCAATCATTTTGTCCTTGCACTGTGGTATCATTCTAGGTGATGGCAGGATGCTACTCAGGGCTAGGGTCATACCTGCCTGGGCTACAAGATCAGACAGCTCCTCCATGTCCTTTTTCATGTAGTCCAGGGAGGCACGTCTCAAGTCATTCACACCAACACGGACAATGACAGAGTCATATTTGTACTTGCTGTGGAGTGACCTGAGTGTATGCATTATGTGGCGGATCCTGGCACCCGACAGGCAGCTGACAGTAACTTTCTCTTTGTTTAGCCTGTTGAGTGGAACATCAGTGTGCCTGACTATAGAGTCACCTATGACTAGAGTGTTGGGTACGTTATTATGCCTTATGGGCTGTGGTTGACTGGCACACTGAGTTTGTGGGCTATGTGTCATTTGGGTTGTCTTTGGGGGTGGAGGTTGTTTGTGTTTCTTCTTTGGAGGTCCCTGTTGCTTGGGCTGGTTTTTACTGAGAGCCTCCGCGAACGTAGGTGTGTGTTTTGTGTTTTTATGTGTATGTTTTGGTGGTGTAGGTTTTGAGGGACTGTGTGATGAGTGTTGTGTGGTCCAAGTGTTTACCTTCTCCTCTTGAATGTATAGTCCAGTCTTGGGTGAAGAGAGCTTTGCTTCCAGTTTGGCTATATAAGTGCATCTCTCACAGGTTGTAGTGTTGGGTGGTAGGAGGAGAGGGTTGTCTGTGTACATGAGGCAATTGCTGCATTGCCACAAGATGCCCAGATTCATCAGGTAGACAGGAGAAAACACCGAGAGCTGACTCTTAGACATGCCTGGATAGGTGCTTATTTGTTTAAGTACTAGAAACTGTTTTCCTCTAGACAAGTGAGGAAAGTTGAGTGCTGTAGTAATTTGTAGCTTTAGTGCTCACAACGAGTTCAGAACAAGTGCTGAGCTCAAAGAAACAGACGAGTGCTGAAACTAAAAATCTGGCTAGTTCTAAGAAACAAAATTAAGCTAGAAGGCTTCCCTCCAACACAGAAAGCCTTGGGGGCTCAGAAGCCCACAAACAGTCCTGGACACAGCAAATATGTATCCGGACCAGACTACCCACAGGAAAGGCAGGAAACAAGCATAGATGTTTTTTTTAAGTGGAAAGAGAGAAAGGAGAAGTAGAAACTAAGTGGATTGGCCTTCTCAAATGTTCTTCTTGTATTAGGTAAAATGAGGTAATAACGCTAGACTGAGAGGAGTGTCCCAGATCAAATTTACAGTAGGGACGGGCAACTGCAAAGCCACCAACTGTAAGAACAGCATACAAATAGGGAGGGAGGGCTTGCCCTTAACAAATGTTCACTCTGTATTAGGTAGAATGAGCTAGTGACACTAGACTGGAATAGAGCTGAACAGATGGGACTGGTAGGAGTGCCTGAAGTTAAAATATGACCTCACTGTACTTGGTTGAGTGAGCAAATGAGACAGACCCAGGAGGAGTGGTCAAACACAAAGTTACAGGAGGGGCGGGTAATTCTAAAGCCACCAAGATTAATATCACAACAAGAACAGGGAGGACGGACAGAAACTAACTGCAGAGACAGAGAGAGACCACAGTATTCTATGAAACAATTAAAAAGAAAAATAAATAACTACAGAGAGACACAGACCAATGAAACACTTAAATACACAGAAAAATAAAATAAAATGCAGTATAATCTTTAACACTGCAAGTTTGTACTTAACTCAGCTAGTAATGCAGTTGATTGTAGGTATGTAGTAGAAGCCAAACAACTCAGATATTCATCAGTAATCTGCATTCGTGTGGGTTTTCTTTGGTTTCATCCCACATTGTAAAAACAGGGTCTGGAGGTTTTCTCCCTGGCTCTCCGCTGAAAACTGGCTCTGTTCCAAGTTGGACTTTCCTGTTAAACAAATGTTAAATAAAATAAACGCAGAGTGGCCTCAAGACAGGAGATCATTAAGGACAGTAGCACCAGTGGATGATCTAGCCATTGAAAAGTACTGCAGTTTATGACTGATGAAGACCATATGGCAGCATCACAGACATTGTCCACTGAAGAGGATCTAAAGAAGGCTGTAGAAGTATCCAGCTCTTCTGGAATGAGCTCTTGGCTTGATGGGTAAAGTCTTGTTTTATGCAGTATAAATGGAACTGCAGTTTGATTGCCATCTTTAAAGGGAAAATTTTGATATTTTTTTGCCCAAGCTTGTTTAGCGCAAAGTAAACAAATAGCTGATCATCCTTTCTGAATGAATGGTTCTGTGAAAGTTAAAATGCAATTGCATTTCTATGTGCAAGGTATACAGGATGTATTCTCCATTGTTTGTATAATTAAAAAAGAATAATGACAAATGGATAGGTAGTGAAACCTTGATTCTGAAACCACCTTGGTAAGAAAGGAAGGATTCATATAGAAGCCTGGGAGGCCACTGCTGGGGCAGTGTGTCTCTTGGTGACTGTGCATGCAGAGAAATCATGGCAAAGTAGCTCCTGTATTTGTTACAAAGAGATCACAGCAAGGGGTGTCCCAGCAACTGAAATTTTTTTGACCATTGCTGGACTGAGGGACTACACATGAGGTATGAGGACAGACCTGCTGTGCCTGTCCACAAGGCAACTGAGTACTCCACAGAAAATGGTGTGAGACCATTACATATTGCCAAACCTTTGTGGTTTCCCTACACAGGGTTACTCCCCATTGGCTGTTTGGATAGCTATCATTCCCTGGGGGAGGTAGCTCTGAAGTTCTTGCAACATGGGGAGGACTGCTGTCAGCTCCAAGACATTAATGCATTGGCCACTTTTACTATACACCTTAGACCTCTGCATCTGGTTATGATGCTACTGAAACAGAAGTTATGAAGGGTTTTGCCTGATTGTACCAGTGAGGATTGTAATCACCATCTCAGGTGAGTCCTGCATGAGTCCATTATAATGACAGTCTTCAAAAGAGGATGAAGGCACTGCATCCTCTGAGCCTGAAAAAGCCATAGCAAGATTCTCATGTGGAATTGTGTAAATTGAACAATTAATACTGGAGATACCAAAAGACCCAATACCCTCAAAACTAATGTTGCATTAGGAAAGAGGTTAAGTAGAATAGACTGTACAGGTGACTTTAAAGGCTTAAATCCTTTCCAGAGGCAAAGAGGTTATGGACAGAGTAGTGTCCAGCTGGAGCCTTTGAATGTTATGCTCTGAATTGGATGAATATTAGAGTTCTGAATGTTTACTGAGATTCCCAAGGATTTTCAAAAAGCAAGTAGTCCTTGGCTTTCAAAAGAGACTCAATTGAGGGTACAGCTAATAGCTAGTCACCTAGATAATGGAAAATCTTGTATCCCTTGAGTTGTAGTATGTGCTACAACAGCCATGTATTTAGTGAACACTCTGGGAGATGTGGTGAGCCCAAATAGCAAGACCCTGAATTAATAATGGCTGAGCCCTATCTGGAAGTATAAAAATCTCCTTGACTCTTTCACAATCTTCATAAGAAGGTAAGTGTCTCGAAGTTCGAGAAAGGAAATTCAATCATTCATCCCAAAACAGGATAGAATTGATTGCACCATGACCTTTCTGAATTGGGTCTCTTGGAACGTATTTGTTCAACAGGCTGAGGTCCAGAATGGGCCTGAGGTCCTGAGTTTTCTTTGGAACCAAAAAGAACTTGAAGTAAAATCCTAACCCTGCCTGGTCTGGTGGGACATATGGGACTGCTCTTTTTGCAAGAAGAAAAGCTCTCTCTTATTGTGCACTTTCTGCCTGACTGGGCGAGACATTTGGCAATGGTTTGTTCAGTTGGGAAGAAGGTTAGGGAAAATGGTATTTAACAGCTCTGAATATTATCCTTCTTATCCATTTGTCTTGTGTGATTGCCTTTCATACAGCTGGGTAAAAGGGGAGATGACCCCTGACTGCCTCCAAAGTGAAGTAGTTGGGCAGACCTTCAGGAATGCTGTGGTCTTCTGTCTGAATAGGGCAAGAGATATCCCTCAGTCTGCAGACCACCTCAGTATCTGGGACTGCATCTGCTGAAGAGGCCACCTGAGCCATGGCCACAAGTGTCAGAAGATGAGTCAAACTGCTGATTCTTAGACTTCCTGAAACACAGTAAACTAGGTCAATTTTGAATCCTACTGTATGATCTCTGAGGAACCTCAAACTTGATTCCAATGGAAGAAAGGGGTTTATGGTCCTGCTGACACTTTTGTATCCTTTCTTTCATGAAAGAACCAAATAAGACTAATCAAATGGAGCATTAGTGAACAACACCTTGAAGTGGTCCAAAAGTCACAGATGTGTAGCCAAGCACTAAGCTCTATTGCTATGCCAGTCCTGGATGCCCCAGCTGCTCCATCTGCCTTGCTGCACATAAGGTGTATGAAGAGGATCATGATGCAAGAAATGGTAGTCAAGGTAGCTTCAAGCTGCTTCTTTGACTCTCTCATGAAAGTAGATAATTTCTGCTGTGAGAAATGTCTTTGAAACCTGTTCATGTGTGTGTGGAACAGTTCAAGGCTCTTAATGCAAAGGTGTCCAAAGTGTATTCCTGCTTCCCAAGTCGATCCATCGTCCTGGACTCCTTGTTCTGTGGGTACATGGAACCTTAGTCGTCAGACAGCTATCTTTTGGCAGCTGCAGCACAATGATGGTGTCAGTTGCAGTGATTTAGCCTAGTGCTGTTTTCCTTTGGCAGGGGGGAGAATTTATTTGTGTTTGACTGCTTCACAAGTGTCAGGTTCCTGCCATGATCTCCTAACTTCTAAACCAATCAACTTGTTAGCTGGAGGTACCACCCAGGATGTAGATGGTGCCAATCCTTATGTCTCAAATTACAGTGTCTCATCCTGAGAGGTAGTGGGGGTACAAAACACCAAGTTCCCCTATGGTCGTCAGATCTAAAATTCTGCCACAAGAGGCATCCAGTGGGATTGTAGGGAACCCTCCTGATCCTCTGAGTTGGTATCTGAGTTGGGACATTCCAAAGTTGAGTCCAGGTGCTTCCTCTTGCAAGTCCTCAACTTGGGAACATCAAGGAATATACCACTTGGCTACTTGGAGGACTGAATCTGCTTTTGTGTAGAACTTGTGAAGCTTATGGATAACTCTGACCATGGACAGCTGATGAGTAGAGGGCAGGAGGGTGAGAGAGTCTTGAGGTGGAACCACATCTATTGGAAACTGTGGATATGCCTTCTTAGAGGAGGCTACAACATCTGATCCTACTTTAGAAGGCTGATTCTACTTCCACTGGATCCAAGGATACCATTCCAGCTGACATACATGACACTCTCTTTGGAGAGATGGTCATGGCTGTTGGAGCCCCCCCCCCCCCCTCCCCGGTCAAAGCTGGAAAGATGCAAGACTTCAATGAGGGTATTAAAATCAAAGTCTCAAATGCTGACAATTCAAACACCTGCAAGAAAGCCAGACCCATCAGCCTTGATTCAGGAGCTGAAGTCACCAGCTCAAAACTTAGCTCCAAGAATGCATCAACTCCAATAAAACAGTAGTCAAATGAGTCAGACCAGAAATTCCTGGTACTGAAGCTAAAAAAGGGTCTGTACCAAGGTCACAGTTTTGGAGTGGAAAGATGGATCAAATGCCACTGGAGCCAACAGTCAGACCAGCGAAGTAACCAAAATTGGGGGCATCTAGGTAGATCCATTCCCCCACAGAACCGAAGTGGATGGAATGACTCCCATCAAAATCTGGGTTCTCAGAAATATCTGCATCAGATGGTCTAAGTCTGCCTCAGAGGCAATCCTGTAAGACCTAAAGGATGCGATGGATATTAGCACTGAAGATGGTTTGGATGGAGGTCACTGATCCAACTTATCTGATACTGTTTGATTCTGAAGGAAGTCATGTACCAGGGTAGGACGCAATGTCTCCGGACCTGGTGGTGGTGTGCATGTCAGGGTGTGGGTTATAGGAGCTTTGTGCCTCTGAATATTAGGAACCAAGGTCAAAGTTGCTGATTTTGCATGCCTTTGCTTAGGATCTGAGTCCTTATATTTGGTATACTTTTTGGAAAAGATTTGTTGGATTCTGCCACCTCTGAATCTGGTGGCAGAAGGCCCTTTAAAATTAGTCAATTCTTCCTATCTACTAGGACCCTAGGCCTGAACCCCACACAAATCTTGCCGTCCACAGAGAGAGACATGGGGCACCCAAACACAGCACACACAGGCTGTGAATATCCTGTGGTAATATCTTGCACCAAAACAATGAGCATTTTTTAAAGCTTGCCTACTTATTCATTGTGGAAGAAAATTATTATTAATGGCGAGGAAACGGTAAAAAGCAGACATACACTGAGCTAAAAATACACTACTGAAATGAGTGGAAATACACTAATTACACTATTAAATCCTATCAAATACCAACCAGTTCTCTAGTAAACTTAACACTATTACTGCTTAACTATATAACTATGAATACATTTTAACTAATTAACTATATTAATTATCCAGGAATAATCTGCAACTCCATCCCCTTAGAACTAAGATAAATGGACAAACTAAATTTATTTAGACCATCACTGAAATAACACTTTTTACTGCAACTGGCTGTGCTCCTGCACAGCTCTAGAATGTTATGTAATTACTACACATAAACACTTTTCCCATCTGATATACAACTAACCTCCTTCTTCTAACCCATATACGTCCATCCTTTCCCCATCCAGCTCACCTAGCATATAACTGTACCGCTGTCTCAGATTTCACTGCCTACTAATTTTCTTTGTCAAACATACCGAACATCCAAAACTACCAACTCCTCTACAATCTCTAACCTCTTACTACTGAAAACTCATTTTTACAAGAGTTAAACAAAACATTCTAATACATTTCTAACATATCTCTAAACATCTCCCTCTTTGTAGCAACTGTATATTTTCTATTTCAATACATGCAATGTTTGACCATAGATCCTAAAATGTCCATGCAATTTTTATGCACATACATATGTGATTTAAACAATGAAAAATGCTATAATGTTTTAGTGTGTGTGTGTGTGTGTGTGTGTGTGTGTGTGTGTGTGTGTAAAGTGAATATTTTCTGTATACAACTGTTTTCCTAATAAAACATTACTTTAAGTATGTATTCTGTAATGTTCTCTGTTCTTGTTTTGTAACAACTGAGCATTTTTTTTCTTTGGGCATCTGCTGAAAATTGGATCAATCCCAGTTGGACTTTCCTTGTAATCATCATCATCATCATCATCTTCTTTCGGCTGTTCCCGTTAGGGGTCGCCACAGTGGATCATCTGTTTCCATTTCTTCCTGTCCCCTGCATCATGCTCTTTCACACCAACCGCATGTCCTCTCTCACCACATCCATAAACCTTATCTTAGGTCTTCCTCTTTTTCTCTTACCTGGCAGCTCCATCCTTAGCATCCTTTTCCCAATATGCCCAGCATCCCTCCTCAGCACATGTCCAAACCAACGCAATCTCGCCTCTCTTGCTTTGTCTCCAAACTGTCCAACCTGAGCTGACCCTCTAATATACTGATTCCTAATCCTGTCCAGCCTAGTCACACCCAGTGCAAATCTTAACATCTTTAACTCTGCCACATCCAGCTCTGACTCCTGCCTTTTTGTCAATGCCACTGTCTCCAAACCATATAACATAGCTGATCTCACTACCCTCTTGTAAACCTTCCCTTTCACTCTTACTGGTACTTGTCTGTCACAAATCACTCCTGACACTCTTCTCCACCCTGCCTTTACTCTCTTCTTCACCTCTCTTCCACACTCACCATTACTCTGAACTGTTGATCCCAAGTACTTAAACTCATCCACCTTTACCAACTCTACTCCCTGCATCCTCACCATTCCTCTACCCTCCCTCTCATTTACACACATATATTCTGTTTTAGCCCTGCTGACCTTCATTCCTCTCCTCTCTAAAGCATATCTCCACCTCTCCAGGGTCTCCTCAACCTGGCCCCTACTCTCACTACATATCACAATGTCATCTGCAAACATCATAGTTCACGGGGCCTCCTGTCTGATCTCATCTGTCAACCTGTCCATCACCACTGCAAATAAGAAAGGGCTCAGAGCTGATCTTTGATGTAATCCCACCTCCACCTTAAACGTATCTGTCACTCCCACCGCAGTCCTCACCAATGTCACACAACCCTCGTACATATCCTGTACCACTCTTACATACTTCTCTGCCACTCCCGACTTCCTCATACAATACCACAAATCCTCTCTAGGTACCCTGTCATATGCTTTCTCTAAGTCCACAAAGACACAATGCAACTCCTTCTGACCTTCTCTGTAGTTCTCCAACAACACTCTCAGAGCAAACATTGCATCTGTAGTGCTCTTTCCTAGCATGAAACCATACTGCTGATCACTAATCATCACCTCCCTTCTTAACCTAGCTTCCACTACTCTTTCCCATAACTTCAAGCTGTGACTGATCAATTTTATCCCTCTGTAGTTACTGCAGCTCTGCACATCACCCTTATTCTTAAAGATAGGTACCAAAACACTTTTTCTCCACTCCTCAGGCATCCTCTGACTTTCCAAAATTTCATTAAACAATCTGGTTAAAAATTCCACTGCCATTTCTCCTAAGCACCTCCATGCTTCCACTGGTATGTCATCTGGGCCAACAGCCTTTCCATTCTTCATCCTCTTCATAGCTGTCCTTACTTCCTCCTAGCTAATCTGTTTCACTTCCTGATTCACTATCCCCACATCATCCAACCTTATCTCTCTCATTCTCTTCATTCATCAGCCCTTCAAAGTACACTTTCCATCTACTCAACACACTCTCCTCACTTGTGAGTACGTTTCCTTCACTATCCTTTATCACCCTTACCTGCTGCACATCTTTCCCAGTTCTGTCCCTCTGTCTAGACAATAGGTACAGGTCCTTTTCTCCCTCTTTAGTGTCCAATCTCTCATACAATTCTCCATATCCCTTATCCTTAGCCTTCTCCACCTCTCTCTTTGCCATGCGCCTCATCTCCTTATACTCATGTCTACTTTCTTCACCTCTTTGACAATCCCACTTCTTCTCCGCTAGCCTCTTCCTCTGTATACTTTCCTGTACTTCCTCATTCCACCACCAGGTCTCCTTGTCCTCCTTCCTCTGTCCAGATGTCACACCAAGCACCTTTCTAGCAGTCTCCCTTACTAGCTCTGCTGTAGTTACCCAGCAATTCCATAACTCTTCACTGCCTCCCAGTGCCTGTCTTAACTCTTCCCTGAGCTCCACCTCACAATCACCCTTTTTTAACTTCTACCATTTAATCCTTGGCACTGCTTCCACACTCCTCCTCCTCTTCTTGATCACCGTCATCCTACAGACCACCATTCTATGCTGCTTAATTACACTTTACCCTGTCACCACTTTACAGTCTCAAATCTCCTTCAGACTGGCCCTCCTACATAGGATATAATGCACCTATGTGCATCTTTCTCACTCTTGTACATCATCCTGTGCTCCTCCCTCTTCTTAAAATACGTATTCACCACAGCCATGTCCATCCTTTTCTCAAAATCCACAATCATCTGACCTTCTGCATTCCTTTGCAGAACACCATACCTACCCATCACTTCCTCATTGCCTCCGTTCACTTCACCAATATGCCCAGAGAAGTCCGCTCCACTCACTAGTCTCTAACCCTTCATCCAACTCACTCCAAAAGTTTTCTTTCTCATCCACCGCACATCCAACCTGTGGAGCATATGCACTAACAACATTCATCATTACACCATCAATTTCAAGCTTCATAAACATCACTCTATCAGACACACTCTTCACCTCCAAAACACTCTTGGCATACTGTTCCTTTAGGATAACCCCTACCCCATTTCTCCTTCCATCCACATCATGACAGAACAATTTGAACCAGCCTCCTATACACCTGGCCTTACTTCCCTTCCATCTGGTCTCTTGCATGCACAATATATCAACCTTCCTTCTCTCCATCATATCAGCTAGCTCTCTTCCTATACCAGTCATGCTGCCAACATTCAAAGTTCCTACCCTCACTACAACACTCCTAACCTTCCTCCTCTCTTCCTGCCTTTGGGTATGCCTTCCCCTCCTCTTCTCCTTCGGCCAACAGTAGCCCAATTTCCACCAGCACCCTGTTGGTTAACAGTACTGGTGGCGGTCGTTGTTAACTCAGGCCTCGACCGATCTGGTACGGAAATATGAAATGTTCTCCGCACAAGTCATTTGGCAGACGTTTTGTAAACAAAGGTAAATAAATAGACAAAAAAATCTAACAAGTAGTGGGTAAAGGGAAAGGGGGCTAAGGAATCACTGTTAAAGAAAAAAGGCAAAACACAATATGGAGAAAGTCTTAAAGCATTAGCAAAAAAAAAAAATACAACCCCCCAGAGGGCACTATATTCAACAAAGTCTGATTAACAATATCAGTGAAAAACAACTTTGCGCTGGAGCACTAAACTGAATTTGTATCCATTTGCAATAGCAGCAAGTGAGATCTGAGGTAGTTAAGAGACAGTGGTGCATTATAGGAGGGGAAATTCTTAAGATCCTCAAGGCTGGAACATAGATGGTTCTGGACTGGATCCAACAAGTGGCTCAACGACTCACATTTCAGACTAGATGGACTGAATGAATAAAATCCCTTAGTTTTGTCCAAGTAATACTTTAGCTGCCTGTGGATATCCAAAGTATGGAAAATCTTTTTCAAATTTTTTTCTTTTTTTCTGGTTCATGGTAGAACAGTGGACAATAAATAGTCTGGTCTAATTAGGGTAAATTCAGAGACAATCTTGGGCATAAAGGAAGGAGTGATTCTAAGACTCACTCTGTATTTAAGAAAGACCAAGAAAGACTGAGTAGATTATAAGGGCCTGTAATTCCTATAGTTGTCCAGCAGAAGCCAGAGCAATGAGCAAACCAGTCTTCAAAGTTAGAATTTTTATAGAAGTGGCTGCAGGCTCAAAAGGAGACAGAATTAACCTCTCCAAAACAAAAACAGCATGAAGTTGCCACTTGTTTTCTAGACAGCCTAATATGTAATACTCCTTTCAAAAATTGTTTGAAATAAAGAAGGATGGAGGGATCCAGTGGCAGACAAGAGGAAATGGCCATGAGCTGCACCTTGATAGCTGTGTACACTAAACCTGAACTGAGCAATTTACACAGGTACTGAGTAAATAGAGGAACCCCACTTGTGATGGGTCTTGTTTTCTATTGTGGCATTCACTAGAATTTTTTTCCATTTAGCTAAGTCTGACTTTTGTAGTAGCATGTTTTCTTGACTCCTTCAACACCTTTTGCATGTCCTCAGGGAAAAAAAGATGCCTAAATGGGACCAAATGCCTATAATCTATACGGTTTAATCAACATGTTGAATGTTAAAAGAGATGAGTGATCACTTGATCTGTGTTAGCAAGCCTACTCTTTTAGAAATTTTTGGAAGTTGCCCCTGACCAGATGCATGACATGGGTTCATAGGTAGGTACTAGGCTATCGGCCCAAGGGGCTAAGTAAGTCTAGCCAACAAGGTTCCCTGGCTTCCGCCACCCATGAAGGTTAATTTCCAGTGGCCCTGTCCAGCACAGCCACAGAAGTGATCCCCAGGGTGTATTTCCTATTTCCCATCCACTCATCAAGATTTTTCTTGAAGAGTGCTAATGAGGAACATTGCTTGACATAGATGGGTAGCTTGTTCCAAAGTATTGGAAGTCTCTGGGAAAGGAATCTATCCCTCCAGCATGTCCTGTTTACTGTGGCAACAAGGTTTACATCCCTAGAGCATGTAGCTTGGAGGCATTGGGATTTCTTTAGGTGTAGCATGTCAAAAAGCTCTGGGTTTGACATAGCTTTATATGTTAGGCAGAGATGACCTCGAAATAGGAGATATGCTACGGAGCAAAGCTGGAGTTTTTTGAGACGGTCAGTGTAGGGCATCTGTTTGAGGCCAGTAATCCTCTGTAAGGTACTTCTGTGGCCTTTCCAGCTGCTGCAGATGTCTTGTGAGGTACATTCCAAAAGGGGTGTTGTACTCTATAATGGGTCTAATGAGTGTCGAGTAGAGGGGAACAATGACCTCTTTTTTCCTGGATGAGAACCCTTTTGTGATGAGGTGTGCCATGTAAAAGGATTTCCTGACTATTGTGGCAATGTGATCATCAAAGGAAAGACTACTGTCCATCTGGGTCCCAAGGTCTCTTATCACACATTAGGCATTAAGTAGACTGCTGCCTATGTGGTAGTTCATGAGTACAGAGTTTTTAGGGATGACAGTGCACTTTTTGGCATTGCACTTGAGGCCATGGCTATGACACCAGGCATCTGTCTCAGTGAGGCCCTTCTGTAGGATGTCCACATTATATGGGGACTTGACTATGGCTCCTAGTCATCTGCAAAATTCATTAGCCAAAAGTCTTCTGTGTTAGCCTGTCTTTCAGAGAAGTAGATACCAAACAGGAGACATCCCAGAACTGAACCCTGTGGTACTCCACCTGTCACTGTTTTTAAGTCAGATTTGAAGTCTGCAACTTTTACAGTGTGGGTTCTGTCAATGAGCCAGTTGGCAACCCATCTTGTGATGTAGGGATTTATACCTAGTTTAGTGAGTTTAACTATAATTCCAGAATGGGGGATGGTGCTGACAGCCTTGGCGAGGTCAAGATGGGTTGTATGATCCACATTACCCTCGTCTACAGCTTTGGTGACTGCCTCAAAGAAGTGGATCAGGTTCAGACGTCATGATATGCCTTTCACAAACCCGAACTTGGTGGGGTCCAGAGTTTGGAGGTTACCAATGTCTTTGTTTATGAGTTCCATGATGATACGTTCCATGGCCTTATAGACTAGGCACGTCAGGCTAATAGGGTGATAGTTCCTGGGATCAGTGGTGGCTCACCCTTTGTGGAGTGGGATAACTGTTGCTGTGCGCCATTCAATGGGCACAAAGCCTGATGTGAGGCTATGACTGAACATGGGTGTTTAGGTGGGGAGCCAGTTCGTTCTGAAGTTCGTGTAAAACGCAGCCTGGGATGTTTTCCGGTCCCATGGATGCTGTGTTTTTGGCTTTAGAGAGTGCAGCTTTTACCTGCGTAGTTGTGATTACAGGGACTCTGCATTCGTCTTGTATAAATATGGGTCCTTTATGGGGTGAGAGGGGGGTTAAAGTTAGCACTGAACCTATCTGCCAGGATGTTCGCAATATCAGTTGGTTCTGTAATTTTCATGCCGTTGTGCTGTAACTCAGAGCAGATCTGGGTGCTGCCATTGAGATTCTGGACATAGCTATAGAATGCTTTGTGGTTGTCCCTAGAATCAGTGGCGATTTTGTTTTCATAGCTACCTTTGGAGGATCTTATAAGGGATCTCAGCTTCTTACTGAGGCTGACCAAGGAGCTCCTCCACTCATGGGATTTTACTCTCTTTTGCAACAGTTTCTTCCTTCTGTTGAAGAATTTGTTTATGGCAGGGGACCACCAGATTGGCTTCCTTTTTTTGGAGGATAGCATATTGGTTCTGTTTGGGATAGCATGATCCATGCACTTGTGTAAGTGCTTATAGACAGCATTTGTGTAGGATTCAGCATTCATAACTGTATTGTTCATCTGCATGGGTGTCATGAAGTTCGCCACTTCTGTCTTAAGAAGTATAAAGTTGGCTTTGGAGAAATTTTTTTCCGTGGTTTCCTTAATGAGGAGTGGGGGCGGGATGTGGATATCTAGGGTGATTAGCTTATGGTTGGATCTGTCCAAAGAGGAGTTGACTTCAGGTGTGGAACACCGGTCACTCATGCTGGTAATGACTAGGTCTAGGATATTGTTGCCCCTGGTGGGGTTGTGAATAAGTTGATCCAGGGCATTGGAATTTATGAATTCCAGAAAGCGTTGAGTGAAGGAGTTGGTACATGAGTAATTTTCCCAAGTTAATGGTGGGGTAGTTGAAATCGCCCATTATTAGGCTGTTTGGTTGAACCTTAACATTTTCCAGTATATCAAGAAAACAGGAGTGGGAATCCTGGGGCATGGTGGTGGATCTGTAGCAAGCTACAATTTGGATTGCAGTTTTGCCCAGAGTTAGTTGCACTTGGATAACCTTGGATGCTTTATGCTGAGCAACTAGCCTGGAGGTGTGGATATCCTTAATAAATATGGACACTCCTCTGCCTTTGGTGTTCTGGTCCAGGTTAGATGGCCAAAAAGTGTGGTATGAATTATAGCCTGGTAATACAGGGCTGCTCTCTGCAGCCTTGAACCAGGTCTCAGTCACTGCACAGATATCGATGGTTTCCATTTTAAGGAGTGCCTCGAGGGAGTACATTTTGAGATTTAGACTTCTAGCACTGACTAGCATTACCCTCAGTTTTTGCTTGCCTGTTCCTGTTATGGTGGTGAATTTGTCATTTGAACCTTGTCTAAAAAAAGGCACTACAGGGGCAGCAAGAGCCTTAGCCAGTATCCAGAATCCCAGGGGTAACAAGTGCAGGCCATCTCTGGCAAAGCACCATGGTCTGTCGACCATGTTGTCCCAGGCAGACAGATACTGGATCTCCTTAGAATGACACCAGAAGCTTAGCCAATTATTGAAGTCAATCATTTTGTCCTTGTACTGCGGTATCATTCTGGGTGATGGCAGGATGCTACTCAGGGCTAGGGTCATACCTGCCTGGGCTACAAGATCGGGGAGTTCTTCCATGTCTCTTTTCATGTAGTCCAGGGAGGTACATCTCAGGTCATTCACACCAATATGGACAATGACAGAGTTATATTTGTACTTGTTGTGGAGTGACCTGAGTGTGTGGGTTATGTGGCAGATCCTGGCACCCGACAGGCAGCTGACTGTAACCTTCTCCTTGTTTAGCCTGGTGAGTGGGACATCAGTGTGCCTGACTATACAGTCACCTGTGACTAGTGTGTTGAGTACATTGTTTTTCCTTCTGGGCTATGGTTGAGTAGCACACTGAGTCTGTGGGCTGTGTGCCATTTGGGTTGTGTTGGGGGGTGGAGGGTGCTTGCATTTCTGCTGTGGAAGTCTCTGTCGCTTGAGCAGATTATTATTGAGAGCCTCCGTGAATGTTTTTGTGTGTCTATGTGTGGATTTTGGTAGTGTAGGTTTAGTGGGACTATGCAATGAGTGTGATGTGGTGCAAGTGTTTACCTTCTCCTCTTGACTGTCAGGTACAGTCTTGGTCGGAGAGAGCTTTACCTCCAGTTTGGCTTGATAAGTGCACATCTCACAGGTTATAGTGTTGGGTGGTAGGAGGAGAGGGCTGTCTGTGTACATGAGACAATTGCTACATTGCCCCATGATGCACAGATTCATCAGATAGACAGGAAAGAACACTGGCAGCTGACTCTTGGACATGCCTGAATAAAAAACTATTTTCCTCTAGACAGGTGAAGAAAGTGAGTACACAAGCTGTTTTTCTCTAAGCAAGTGAGGAAAGTAAGCACAAAAACTTTTTTCCTCTAAATGAGGACAGTTGAGTGCTGTAGTAATTTGTAGCTTATTTAGTGCTTATAACAAGTTCTGAACAAGTGGTGAGCACGAATAAGCAAATTCAAGTGCTAAAAATAAGAATCTGTATCTGAATTAGACTAGTTACAGGAAAGAAACAAGTGCAAATGCGGGCTTTTAAATCAGAAAGTTGAGAGAGAGATGGAAAAACTGCCCAAACAGCCAATGACTACAATTTCTGGGCTAGAACCACTCCTTATGTGGTAGATTGATTACCTAGTGCTTATAACTCCTGCTGATAAGCTAGCAGGCTTCCCTCCAACACAGACAGGCTTGGGGGGCTCAGAGGCTTGCAAACAGTCCTGGATATAGCAAATCTGTATCTGGACTAGACTAGTTACAGGAAAGGCAGGAAACAAGTTTAACTGTTTTTTTGTTACAGTTAAGCAGAACACAGGGAGAATCTAGCAAAGTTTTTTTTTTCTTTTTTGTAAAGGAAAGGGAGAGAGAAAAAGCAGAAAATAATTAAAGGTTAGGAAACTAAGTGGGTTGGCCTTCTCGAATGTTCTCTCTGTATTAGGTAGAATGAACTAATGACACTAGACTGAGAGGAGTGTCCCAGATCAAATTTACAGCAGGGGCAGGCAACTGCAAAGCCACTAACTACAACAGCAAGACACCAACACGTAGGGAGGGTGGCGAACAATACTACAGCCACTAGCCTACACTCTTTTAGACAGTAAACACTACAGAAATGTTCATCACAGCAGAAGAACAGCAGTGATCCATAAAATGAAAGTTTTTAAACAGATAAAGGAGCAAGGAAACTCTACAGAATGCTTTTAACTGCAAACAAATCAGTTACATGATACACTCCTTGGCATCAGAACAAACAGGCGCTTAACAAGTAGAGAAAATTTCCCGTTAATAGAAAAAGAAGTTATGTACCTACCATAACGTTCCATGTTAGTTGTCTTCTTTCTTGCTGGTTGGGTTCGGAGCCAATCCTCGGCTCTGACTCGGCCATCTTCAATAGCTCGAGAGCTGTTTACTGGCTCGAGGCTACCCCATATCCCATGATGCCTGGCGCTAGCTACCCAGATCTCGTTTGAAAAAGCAATTCCAGACATGACTAAGGAAGAATTCTGCCCTAGTAGCCCCTTGGACCTAACTATGAAGCTATATAAGCAGAAAGGACAACCAGAGAAGGTTCAGCCAATGAAATCTGAATAAGGGAGCTCCTCTCAATCCACTAGGATAGGGGGAAGGAGGGTAGGACGCAAGAAAGAAGGCGAGAAAGACAACTAACATGGAACGTTATGGTAGGTACATAACTTCTTTATGTTAAGTTGTCTATCTCGCCTTCATTCTTGCTGGTTGGGACAGTGTCCCTAGCACCTACTATCCTGGATGGCTCAATGGAAAAGACTCTTCAGAACAGTGGAACCAAAATCAGCCCTGTTTCTGGAAGCAATGTCTAATTTGTAATGAGAAATGAAGGTATGTGGGTTAGCCCACATAGCAGCTGCACAGATAGATTCCATGGGCAACCTAGATTGGAAGGCCACCGAGGTAGCCAATGCCCTAGTACAGTGGCCTTTAGGTTTGGTAGATAATTTCTTGTTTCTCAGCTGGTAAATGAATGAAATAATGTGAGACAACCATCTAGATAATGTTATCTTTGAGACCGGAAGGCCCTGTCTGCCCTCAGCATAGGAAAGGAAGAGTTGGGTCCGACTTCCTGATGTCCTTTGTCCTATGCAAATAAAAACGCAGCTGTCTGTGAACATCCAACTGGTGCAATTTGTATTCTGCATTATTGGTGTGATTAGGAAAGAACACTGGAAGGTCTATGGACTGATTCAGATTATTTTGTGTACAGACCTTAGGAAGGAAGGATTGGTCCTTAGAGCGACCCTATCGTTATGGAAAACTAAGTATGGGGGACGAATACATAGAGCCTGAAGCTCCGAAACACGTCTGGCAGAGGTAATGGCTACCAGAAAGAGAGTTTTCCAGGATAAAAACTTAATAGAGCAAGATGCTGCAGGTTCAAAAGGTGGCAAGATTAGGGAAGCTAGCACCAAGTTTAGATCCCACGGAGGTGGGGGATCCCTCACTGGGGGCCTAAGCAGAGTGGTTCCTTTGAGGAAGGCTTTACACAGCTTATGAGACATGATGTTATTAGAAGACAACCCAGTGTGAAAATTCGAAATGGCAGCTAACTGAACCCTGACTGTAGCAGAAGCGGAACCAGAATGAAAGAGTTTCTCTAAAAATTCCAGAATCTCGTGGACAGGGGCTGAAAAGGGATCGATATTCTTAGCCTCTGCCCAGCAAGAAAAACGTTTCCACTAGCTAGCGTAAGTTTTCCTAGTTGTGGATTTGTGCGATGAGATAATAATTTCCCACACAGAGGAGGAAATATTAGGAAGCCTGGCTAAGGTTGGAAGTGGAGCATCCAAGCCGTGAGCTGGAGTGTTTGAAGGGATCGATGCAGTCTGCCCGATTGATGAATCAGTAGATCTGGAATAGGATCCAGTATCCAAGGCTGCTCGAGAAGATAATGATGCAGGAATGGGTACCATATCTGTCAAGACCAGTAAGGGGCAATGAGGATCATTTTGCAACCCAACGCAGTTACTCTCTGTACGAGTCTGGGTATTAGCGGAAATGGAGGAAAGGCGTAAAGAAGTCCCTGAGGCCAATTGCGGACTAGAGCGTCTCTGGGGGAGTGGCCAGGAAGTGGAAGAAGGGAGAAGAAATTGCTGTACTTGCTGTTGAAAGGTGTGGCGAACAGGTCGCAACAAGGCTGACCCCATTTGTGAAAGATTTGTTCCGCAATTATCCGATTCAGAGACCACTCGTGAGGCATGAGAATTGTTCTGCTGAGCCTGTCTGGGATGACGTTGAAACTCCCAGGGATGTGAGTTGCGATCAGAAAACGTTGGGAAGAGATCACCCACTGTCAGAGTCTGAGTGCTTCTTGACATAGAGGATAGGATCTGGTTCCGCCCTGCTTGATGATGTACCACACCCACTGACATATTGTACATTTGAATTGCAATGGTTCCAGGAGGGAGAGAGTCCTGAAGGGCTTGCAATGCTAAAAGCACGGGTCTCATCTCCAAGACATTTATATGCAAATGGTACTTGTGAGGCTGGCAGGTGCCTTGGACTATCCTGCCCTGATAATGCCCCCCACCCCACCCTATCAGGGAGGCGTCCGTGGTCACTGTGGCGACTGGAGGGGGTGGCACAAATTGTCTGCCCTGGGACACTGATGGGGAGACCATCCACCAAGCGAGGTGCTTCTTGCATGCTTCTGTGATCATAATCTTGTGAGACATGGGAAGCTGTTGGAAGGACCACTGTGTGAACAGAAGCCACTGGAGGATTCTCATGTGAAAGCGGGCCAGGGGGACAAGAAGAATTGCTGATGCCATGGAACCCAGTGTTCGGAGGACGAACCTGACTTGAATCATTTTGCATGTTAATAAAATCTGTATTTGTTGGCGAATTAGTGATACCCTGTCTGGTGGAAGGTTTGCAAACATGTTCCTGGTATTTAGATTTGGGCCTATATAAGTGATATGCTGACAGGGCAACAATGCAGATTTTTCAAAATTTATTGTGATACCTAGCCTGGAGCAAGTTTTGATAGTGTAGTCCCTGGCTTGCAGGAGGTGATACCTGGTGGAAGCAGTGAGGAGCCAGTCGTCTAGATATGGAAACACCTGGAATCCCTGACGTCTCAGGTGAGCCGTAACCACTGCCATGCATTTGTTGAACACCCTGGGGGCTGTGGTGAGACCGAAGGACAAAGCTCTGAACTGATAATGACTGGCTCCCAGCCGGAAGCAAAGGAATCTCCTGGACTGCCTGTGCATTTTGATGTGGTAGTATGCATCCTGAAGATCTATAGAGCACATCCAATTGTCCTGACCCAGGAAGGGTAGATTGGACTGCAGCGTGACCATCCAAAACTTTTTTCTTTGTACAGACCTGTTTAGTCTGCTGAGATCCAGAATGGGTCTCCAGTCCCCTGTCTTTTTTGGTACCAAAAAGAACCTTGAGTAAGTTCCGGATCTGATCTGGTCTACTGGGACTTCCTGGATGACCCTTTTGTGTAGCAGCTTTGAAATTTCTTTGGCTGCTTGATCCCTTAGATTGGGTAGAACATCTGGAAGGGACTTGTTTGATGATAATGGGGGTTGAGCAAAGGGAATTCTGTAACCTCTGGATATGATTGACTGTACCCACTTGTCTTGAGTTAGATTCTGCCAGGCTTTGGGGTACAGTGAAAGTCTTCCCCCGACTGCCTCCAGAGTCGGGCAGCCAGGCAACTCTTCAGGGATGCTGAAAAGGTTTCTCAGAGAAGGATTCTCTGCTGCCCTGGTTCTGCGGACCCCCCCCCCCCCTGCCACGAGGGCGGCATCTGTTATTGTTCCCTCCTCTGCCCCTGGAGGGGAACTCACCACGTGTGTCAGGCAAGGCTCCCTGGGATTTATGGAACCACATTTTTCCACTCTTCTGACCCTTGGGATAGGGTCTGGAAGGAGTGGAGAAACGGACTCCCACGGTAGAGAGAGTCTTGCCTTCCTGTTCACACCTGGTTAGTCTGTCCTTCACCTGTGATCCAAAGAGAGCAGAGCCATCAAAGGGGGTACTGGTGAAAGACATTCTGAAGGGTTCCGCAAAATTACATAGCCGCATCCATGTGTGCCTCCTAAGGGTGATGCCTGTGCCTGCGGCTCTACTCGCACCATCGGCTGCATAAGAAATTTGCCTCATGGAGAAGTTAACAACTGAATTCAGAGTAGCCAGCTGGGAGCCAACCTTAGCTTGAGCCCCCACAGCTGATGGATCTTGGAGGGAATCTCCAAGCTCTTTAAGGAAACCTCTCTAAAAGCGGGTGAAATGGCACAAATAATTCAGAGACTTCATCGAGAAGGTCGCTGAAGCAAACATTCGCTTCCCATATCTGTCCATAGTCCTAGACTCCTTGTTAGGTGGATGGACAGATGACAAAGTTTCTGCCAACTTCTTCTTTGTGGCTGTTGCTACCACCATGGCATCAACAGGTATGCCCTTAGATAAAAACGGTTTGTCTTGAGGTGCAGTTATAAATTTAGCAGGTCTCCTGGGGGTTGGTTCCACTGTGTCTGGAGCTGACCATGCCCACCGAGCCACCACCGACATAAGTGGGTCGAAAGGCAGACACACCCAGGAGGTGGAGGGTCGGGAACCAAATGCGTCCAGAAATACCGACTCATCCTCGGAAGGGGCTAGGGTATTCCAGTTACCCCTCTGCTTAAGGATTTCAAGGATGTCTGAAAAGGAGACATCTTCAGACAGGGATCTCGGGGACTCTTCCGAATCCTCTAGTTGGTATCTGATGTGACAGACTCAGGGGAGTCAATGTGCTTCCTCTTGCACTTTCTCTTACGAGGTGGCTCCTCTGAGTGATCAGGGGAGGCCTCAGAAGAGGAAGAAACACCCAAAGGGGTGCCCTGGAGTGCTGGTTCCCCATGCTTGGGGTCAGGAGGAGAGGCAGACGCAGGCACCATATGGGGAGGGGCCGATGGGATTGATCATGGGACTGGCTCAGGGGCCAGTACACTCCTCATGATCTCGAAGGCGTCCCTGCCCAGATGCAAAGAAAACTCTAGTTCCGAAGAAATTGGAATCCCTCTCCGCACTGAGGGGGACGGCTCCGAAGCCGATGTAGAGGCCGAGCTCACCTGCGCCGAAGCTCCGAAAGGGAGAGCGGGGTCGGAAAGGGTCCGATGCCACTCGCCCCCTCAGAGCCAACGAGGGAGTCCCGGCACCCAGATCCCTCCAAGTACGGGACCAAGGATGGTATCGGAGCCGACGACGGAACCAAAGGAGAAGGTATCGGAGCAGACGGTTCCACGACTCGAACCCCAACGAACTCCGGCTCCGAACTCAAGGGAGGAGTTGGAGAAGGAATATTTGCAGAAGTGGACAGAGCCGACACCTGATGAAGGGGGGCTGGACAACATTTTTGCTAAGGCCTGCGATTTCAGCAACCTGCTGGCCACTCTCTCCAAATCATGATCTGAAAGTCTGGAGGACCGAGAGGAGTGAGAGGACTTATGACTGTGCTCCGATTGGAGCAGAGGTGACCGTGGAGCCAAGCGTATCGACTCCAAGGAGGGAGACCTAGATCTTTTTCGACTCACGGACAGCTCTGAAGTTCATGTTGGAGCCGTCTGTGAGGGAGGCACATCGGCTCCAGCCGGAGCCGAGGAGGATGGTGGTGCTTCACCCAATAACGGCTCAGAACATGGAGCCAAAGACTTGGGTGGCTTGGAGGATTTCACAGGCTAAGCTTTAGCCGGTGAATCCTGTGGCTTAAGCAAACCCCAAAGGATTAGCTTATTTTTGCACTCCTGCAGGACCCTTGGGCTGAAAGCATGACAGACTGAACAAGAGTCCTGCAGGTGCACCGCGCCCAGACAGTAGACACAAGAAGTGTGACCATCTGTCAGAGACATCTTCTGACAGCATGAGTCACACTTCTTGAAATCGGGCACTTTAGTATCCTTGGACATGTTATCTCACACACACACACACACACACACACACACACACACACACACACACACACACACACACCCCAAGGAGAAAAAATGCACACACACAAGCAAAAAACAAGTTAGCAGGTATAACTAACTAAACTATACAGCTAACACACACTAACAAAAATCTAAGTAAGTCTACTAATACTGACACTACCTAAAAACAATCTATATTATATATATATATATATATATATATATATATATATATATATATATTTTTTTTTTTAAAACAAAAATGGTTAGCCTCTAACTGAAATGGCTACCACTAAACGAAGGGAGGGGGAGGGGTGAGGAAAACTCTCTAAGTAAAACGAGTTTTCAAGAAAAACAAGAGGGATAAATGCTATCTAGGGAATCTAGCTTGGGGAAAGTACAACTAAGTAATTAGGTACACTATGAAGAAAAATTTTTTGTTAAATTAGTAAAAATACAAAAAAGTATACGAGCCTGAGCCAGTAAGACAACCTTGCAGTCTGAAGCGGCAAACGAGATCTGGGTAGCTAGCGCCAGGCATCATGGGATATGGGGTAGCCTTGAGCCAGTAAACAGCTCTCGAGCTATTGAAGATGCCCGAGTCGGAGCCAAGGATCGGCTCCGAACCCAACCAGCAAGAATGAAGGCGAGATAGACAACTTAACATCCAATGTTATCTGGGCTTAAAGAGAATTCTAAGATGCATCTTAAGTAAGCCTTCTTGATCTATACAAGGACTTTGGCCATCAGAGTAAAGAGGCGCACAGCATAAAAGAACATCACTGTCCACGGGAATGAGAATGCATCAGTTTTAATGGCATTTTTACAAGGCATCCTGGAAAAGAACTGTTTTAGTTGTCTGTTGAAACTAGTATTTTTGGGGACTTCTCCAGACATCTGTTTAGACAATCTGCTACTGTGTTGTGCTCTGACAGAAAATAAGTTGTGTACAGGGTTAATCATTACTGAACTGCTAAATCCAAGTGAATCGTGACTAGTCTGCAAAGAGGATAGGATCTCCCCCCATTGTTTATTTACATTCCACATCACTGTGGATGCTGTCTGTTGTCAATAACAATGGTCCAAGTCCACACAGTTGACTTAGTGCATTGAGTGGTTTCATCAGGGATATAATTTCCTCACCATTTCCTTGAAATGTGTGTGTTTGTATCTGAAGTGGGGCTCCCAAATGTCTTGGTCTTGACTCCTTGAGACACTGTCCCCATGCAAAAATGGCTGTAATGACTGACTGAGAAGGAACAGTGGCAGAAAAGGGAAGATTTAGGTTTACAAGAGATTGACTGGCCCATCAGTTGAGTCCTTTCTTTAGAAAAATTGAGAACAGTAATTGGAAAGGATAGAGGTTGTAGATGTTGGGTCCAGATCGATTTGAAGACCAGTGACATTTCTTCAATGTGGAGTCTGGCATATGGAGCTATTGAGAATGGAAGAGGACAGATTCAGAAAGTAGTGACGGTAAGAAAGAGCACTTTCTCCAGGGATAGGAAGTCTGTTATCTGAGGTGTGTCCAGAAGACAACCTATGAAGACTATCTTGTGGGAAGGGATCAAAGATGATGTCTTTGGATTTAGCCTGAATCCCAGTTTGCTAAAAAGATGCATACTAAAGTGAAGTGATTATATAAAAACGAACCAAACAAACCAAAGTACTCCACAATTGCTCGGTAGTTCAGAAATGGAGTGCAAGCACTCAAATATGCCAAAGTCCACATACTTATTTGTAACACTTTATTCACATCAATAAAAATAATAAAAAGAGAAAGAATCAAGCACTTTCGTCTCCAGATTCGGTGACTTTATCAAGATGGAACAAACACCCTTAACTGTTCTATTTAAATCATCCATAATTAAATGATGGACCAATCATGACCCAGGATGCATATATAATTCATTAGTAATGAAAACCTGCAATGGACATCTAAACTGTAAATGCTTACTGAAAAAACAAACATATTTGTGAAGTCGTTTAAAGTGAAGAGATGCCAGAGGGGTCTATGTGAATGCCTTGGAGTCTGCATAAGACTACGACTGGGGCAAGGAAAGTGGTGGAGACTCAAATTTTTTTTTTGACCAGGAAGCCTCTGGATGATAGCAGAGGGAAAAGGGTTTGTAAAGGTACCATTTTCAATTCTGGAACCAGACGAAGGGCGTTCAGTTTTGAAAGGTCAAAAATGGGCCAACAGGTACCTTCTTTTCAGGAGCCTTTTCCTTGTTGAGAAGTGAGAAATGACTCTAATACTCCCTAAGATAACATATATGAAATAATTTGAGTGAAAAGAAGAATTTGGTTCCTCAAAGGGCTAGAGATCCAAGAATGAATGGTCTGAAGCCTATAACCATGCTGATTTTTAAACCCTGATTTTCAATGGGGTAAACAGCAGGATACGTTGTTTGCAACTTTGGGAAGAAGGTGTGTGTGTGTGTGTGTGTGTGTGTGTGTGTGTGTGTGTGTGTGTGTGTGTGTGTGTTGGGGGGGTTAAGAGGAAAAGATAATTTGTTTATTTTCATTTGTAAGTACGGTCCCTGAGATCCATTCTTTTCTTGAACTGTTGCTTGGAAGACATTTGCTGGGCTGATTTAAATGCCTTTTAAAGGAAAGGCCTTGGGTTAGATGGATAATTTCTTTGCTACTTAGTAATGGGAAACAAAATGTTGACTGAAACCCAGCATCAGACCAATGACCTATTTGTAAAAAGGAGATGGAATGGCAACTTAGTATTCAAGCTGAAAGACGACCTGGTCTCAATGATATCATTAGCACTGTCAGTATTTTGAAAATCCAAACTTTAACTTAGTCACTTGTCCACTATTTCCACACAATATTATGTATGCACATACATATACATAACATATGATTCCCTCTACATATTCATATTTCACTAACTTTTTTATAATATTTTAAGTATTTTTATATTTTATGCTTTATTTTATATGTATGCATTTTTCAAGGAAAATATTAAAAAAAATGTTAGTTGTTAGTTTATACCAGTACTGTAAGCCAACAGGGTGCTGGTGGAAATTGGGCTGCTGTTGGCCGAAGGAGGAGAGGAGGTGGAAGGCATAGCCGAAGGCAGGAAGAGAGGAGAAAGGCTAGGACTGTGGTAGTAAGGGTCGGAACTTTGAATGTTGGCAGTATGACTGGTATAGGGGGAGAGCTAGTCGATATGATGGACAGAAGGAAGGTTGGTATATTGTGTGTGCAAGAGACCATATGGAAGGGGAGTAAGGCTAGGTGTATTGGAGGTGGGTTCAAATTGTTTTATCATGGTATGGATGGGAGAAGAAATGGCGTAGGAGTTATCCTGAAGGAACAGTATGCTAAGAGTGTTTTGGAGGTGAAAAGAGTGTTGGATAGAGTGATGTTTATGAAGCTGGAAATTGATGGTGTAATGATGAATGTTGTTAGTGCATATGCTCCACAAGTTGGGTGTGCGATGGACGAGAAAGAAAAATTTTGAAGTGAGTTGGATGAAGTCGTGATGACTGTACCAAAGGCTGAGTGAGTGGTGACTGGAGCAGATTTCAATGGGCAAGTTGGTAAAGGGAACAGAGGGGATGAGAAAGTGATGGGTAGGTATGGTGTTAAACAAATGAATGCAGATGGTCAGATGGTAGTGGATTTTGTGAAAAGGATGAACATGGCTGTGGTGAATACGTATTTTAACAAGAGGGAGGAGCATAGGGCAACATACAAGAGTGGAGGAAGATGCACATAGGTGGATTATATCTTATGTAAGAGGGCCAGTTTGAAAGAGATTGGAAAAGTACAGTTGTGTACCTACCATAAATGTAGATGTTTGAGTGTATTCACTGTTGCAGTCATTACACTTGGGTTATCCTGCTGGCAGGCTACCCGCAGTCAGCCTGAATTCCAAAGTCCTGGTCCGGCGTCAGTTGCTGTTGCCTCTTCCCTGATGTCAGTGCGCCAGGGGGTATATAAGATGCAGCCGATGCAATTTTCTTCAGTTTTTCTTGTCCCAGATATCAGGTGCCCCCAAGAAGGTAGGCAATACACATTGCTTATAAAAAATATACACTGAAATAAACACTACCTTCATCTACAAGCAAATACACCACATAGGTTGTATAGGACAGAGAAGTACAGATAAGTCCCAGCAAAGAAAGGGGGATGGTGAGTGGGTAACCTGGACTGCAACAGTGAATACACTCGAACATCTACATTGATGGTAGGTACACAACTGTACTATGTTCATCGTGTTTCACTGTTGCAGTCATTACACTTGGATTGAATCCCAAAGCTGAGGTTGGGCGGCTGGGTCTAAATATGATTATGAGTGGCTATGAGGCCCTGCAGAACTGCAGTGGCAAAGCCTGCTCTGGATTTAGAGTAAAGAGGTAAGTGGTATTGCTTGGTAAAAGTGTGCACTGAACTCCAAGTTGCAGCTTCCAAAATTTCCTTGGTTGGTACTCCTCTGAGAAAGGCTGCTGATGTGGCTGCTGCCCTGGTAGAATGTGGTCTAATATTCTTAGGCACTGATTTGCCATGCTGTGCATAGCAGAAATGAATGCAGTATCCTATCCATTTTGAAATAGTCTGCTTTGAAATAACCTTTCCTTGTGATCCTGCAGCATATGCCACAAAAAGTTGCTCAGTCTTTCTGAAAGCTTTAGTTTTGTCCAAGTAGAAGTGTAGCTGCCTGTGTATGTCCAAAGAGTGCAGAAGTCTCTCCCCTTTATTCTGGTGATTTGGATAAAAAGTTGGCAAATGAATGGTTTGGTTAAGAGCCACACTGGATACTACCTTTGGCATAAATGTTGGGTTTGTCCTTAGAGAAACCCTGTCCTGATGGAAAATGATAAAAGGTTCCACTACCATTAATGCCTGTAACTCTGAGACTCTTCTTGCTGAAGTTATTGCTAGGAGCAGAGCAGTTTTCCATGATAAGAATTTTATCTCAGCTGTATTGGCTGGCTCAAAAGGAGGCAGTGTGAGCTTTTCCAAGGCAAAGTTGAGGTCCCATGTAGGTATTGGTGCTATCCTTGGGGGTCTTACGTTTTTGGCCCCTCTGAGGTACTGTCTTAGCAGTGGATGTGAAAAAATAGGAGGTTCCATATTGTAATGAGCTGAAATGGCAAAGGCATGGATCTTAATTGATGAGAAGGATAGGCCTTTGTCCAGCATCTCAGTTAGGTATTGTAAAATCTGAGGAATATTTGGAACAAGCGGTTCAAGTCCTTGTGCCTGGTTCCAAGCACAGAATCTCTTCCATTTTTCTGCATAAGATTTTCTGGTGCTGGGCCTCCTGACTTCCAAAATGACATCCATAACTGCTTTAGAGAAAGGTGTGTTCTGAGTGGTTATATTATTCGCCATGCAGCCAGATTTAAGGTTCTGAGTTGGTTGTGCAGGATGTGATTGTTTTGTTGGGTCAGAAGATGAGGAATTTGAGGTAAAGTCCAGGCTGGGCCTTGAGACAAGTTGTTTAAGATTGGGTACCAGTGCTGGCGTGGCCAGTCTGGGGCGATTAGAATAATTTTTGGCTTCTCTTGTCTGACCTTTAGGAGTACCTTGGGGAGGAGAGGCAGTGGGGGAAAGGCATAAACTGTCAGGGCTTTCCAGCTGAATGATAGAGCATCCACCTTCCATGCTTGAGTGTGGTAAGTCCTTGTGCAGAATCTCTGTAATTGGCAGTTGTGAGGGGAGGTAAATAGATCTATGTCTGGGCATCCCCATTTCCTTGTTATTATGCTGAAGACTTGTGGATCTAGTTTCCACTCATGAGGGTCCATGAGGTTTCTGCTTAGTTCGTCTGCCAAAGTATTTTTCTTTCCTGGCAGGAATTGTGCCTGTAGATGTACTTGATAGGTCAATGCTGTGTCCCACAAAGTCATGGCTTGCCTGCAGAGGGGGTAGGAATGTGTGCCCCCTTGCTTGTTTATGTACCACATGACTTTAGTACTGTCCGTCTTTAGCAAAAGTTGTCCTGGATGAAGCAGATCCTTGAAGGCTGTGACTGCATTCTGTACAGCTAGCATCTCTTTTTGATTGATATGAAGATGCATTTGGTCTGCGGGCCACGTGCCCTGAATACATTTTCCTGCCATGTGTGCCCCCCCAGGCATAATCCGATGCATCTGTTGTTAGTGTCTGCCTGGCTGTGAGTAACGTGAATGGCTGTCCCTTGTTGTGGTGACAGGCCAGTGCCCACCATTGAAACTCTTGTTGCAGGCAGGGAATGAGAGTAATTATTGTTTCCAGGCTGTGGCAATGTTGAGTCCAAACACTTTTTAGATACCACTGTAGCTTCCTCATATGCAGTCTTGCATATGGAATTAGCAGAATGCAGGATGCCATGAAGCCCAAAGCCTGCAGAATTTGTCTTGCAGGCAGCTGGGTCTTTGTTGCCATCATTTGGAAGTAATGAGTCAGTTGCCTTTGTTTGTCTGGCGTGATATAAGCCATCTGGGCAGTTGTATTGAAGCTTGCACCCAGGAATATTATCTCTTGAGAGGGCACTAATTTTGATTTCTTTTCGTTTACTATGTACCTTAGGCAAATTAGTAATCTTTTTACAAACGCCAGATGCTTTAGTAGAATGTCCTTGCTCTCTGCTTGCTTGAATAAGGCAGTCGTCCAAGTAGGGATATATTTGAATTCCTTTTTGTCTTCAAAATGCAATTACTGATGCCAGGCATTTTGTGAAGACCCTGGGTGCAGTAGATAAGAAAAAGGGCAGTGCAGAGAATTGGTAATGCATTGAGCCAGCTATGAATCTGAGGTATCTTCTGCAAGATTGTCTAATTAGGACATGCAGGTATGCCTCTTTGAGGTCCAAAGTAACGAGCCAAGCCTTCTTGCCCAGCATGGGTAGAAGTTGCTGCAGTGTCAACATTTTGAATTTTGGAACGTCCAGGAAAGTATTTAGAGCAGACAGGTCCAGAATTGGTCTCCAGGCTTTGTCCTTTCTGGGTACCAAGAAAAGTCTTGAGTAAAATCCTTGCCCTGCTCTTGCTGTGGTACTTTTTGAATTGCCCTCATGTCCATGAGAGCAAAAATTTGCTTTTATGCCTCTGCCATTTGATTGTGTGACAGGTCTGGCATACCTTTTGCCCTTGGGAGGGTATGAAAGTGGAACCTGTAACCCTGAGAAATAATATTCAATACCCATTTGTCCTGAGTTATCATGTGCCAGTTTTGTGAGAAAAGTGCTGCCAAAAGGTAAGTGCTTGGCATTGGTAGTGGGAAGTCATTGAGACGGTTTCCTATATGGTTGTGATTTGTCTTCTCCGCCTTTGGAGGCTGAAGCACTCCATTGCTTAGGTCTGTATGAACCTTGGGGCTGAGATCTGCCTCTTGGGCGTCTGTATCTGCCTCTTTGTGGTCTGACACTGGAAAGGACCAATTTTTAGAACGCCAGTTCCTGCTAAACCTGGGTGGCTGAACCTGTAAGAAATCCTTTACTGTTTGCATTGATTTTGCTTTATCCTCCATTTTCTTCTGCCTTAACACCAAACAAAGTATCATGCTGTAGTGGAGCATCCAATAATTTTGCTTTAACATGATCAGGTAAAACTCTGTTCTTTTAACCAAGCATGCCTTCGAATGACATAACCTGTAACTGCGGCTCTGCAAGAAGCCTCTACTGAATCAAAACCACATTGCAAATTATGCTTTCCCACTTGTTCAGCTGCATGCAATAAATCCTGCATTACCTTATTTTCTCAACATTCAGAGCTTGTCAACATTTTCTGTTTTAGCAGAAACAATAGGTATTGCTGATATTTAAGCATGTAAAACTGGCAGTTTAAAACCCTTACAGCTAAAGTAGCAGAGGTGTAAACTTTTTTCCCCCATCTGTCCAGTGCTCTAGAATCCCTATCAGAGGGAACAGGGTTTTTTGCAGTGGAAGTGGAAGCCTTGACCCCTTTGGGACCCTGAGAAATTGTTTCTGGATCAGCAGCAGGGTTTTTATAAAGAAATGTATGTGAATCTGGAACCCTGTAGTATCTATCTGGCTTAACTGGTGCAGGGGGTAAAGAATCTGGAGACAAACTGGATTCAGAAAATACATCATCAACAATATCTAGCACAGGAGGGATAGCAAGACGTCTGTGCTGAGGCAATAAAAGAAAGTCTCTGAGCCTTTTCTTGGATTCTGAATAATCCTGGCTCTCCCAATGGAAATGCTCCCTCATGGTGTGCAGGGATTCCCCAAAAGAGTAGTCCTCAGGAGGAGAGGCTGAAGGGATAGATTCTTCAGCATCAGAGTTCTCATAGGGAGGAAAAGAATATCCCTGTTCTGAAGAGGAATCAGAAGAAATAGAAACCTGGACAGAGGAGTCATAGTCAGTGTCTTGCCTAGACCTTTTATCAGGAGAGGGATGGGAGCCCCTGATCAAAGTAATTAGATCCTCGGCCATTTTAAGCATCTGTTTCTTAGGCATGGATGACTGTCCAGGAGAATGCTGTACTTGTTTCTTTGTCTTTAAAGGTGTTTTAGACTTTGCCTTGGCTGCTGAAGTGGTCTTGGTAGTAAGCTGTGTAGGTCTGAAAACACCCTCAGAAGCCGATGCCTGCTCAGCGGCTCTGGACCCATCTGAGGGAATAGTTTCCGTAGGCCCAATACCTTGAGTTTCCAGAGGCCTAGTTGTCTCCATGTGGGAATCGGAGGCGGCCTGTGGCTCTGAGGTAGCGGGTGTCAGGGGCTGCGAAAGCACCTCACTTAGAACCGGTGAACCGGCGACTGGCCTAGAAGAGGCTTCGTTGTCAGTTTTCGACCTCGGATGCCTGTCCTTTTCTTTGTCCTTGCGCTTTTTATGAACTCTGGTCATCGGTTGTTCCGACGGCATTATATAGTTAAACCTTGGGTCAAAGTAATGCAAAGCAAAATCGAACCGACGCTTAATAGTGTGTTGGTTGAATCTAGCACAAAACCGACAACTAGCAACGTTCTGGTCAGGGCCTAGGCAAGGAATACAGTAAGAATGAAAATCCTTATGAGGTATTTGCTTCCCACAAGAAATACAATTGTTAACTTTTACTGACATCGGTCTGGAGCAAGAAAAAGTTTCCCCAACGGAGTACTTAGCTTTATTGAAGACTTCGGATCTGAAATTCAATTTAGAAAATCTCAGGAGTCGGCTGACTGGCATTTGCAAACTGCTTTTGCTTCAGGCACCGCGCGGCAAGAAAGACTTAAGAAAATGGCGTCGGCTGTATCTTATATACCCCTGGCGCACTGACGTCAGGGAAGAGGCGACAGCAACTGACGCCAGATCAGGACTTTGGAATTCAGGCCGACTGCGGGTAGCCTGCCAGCAGGATAACCCAAGTGTAATGACTGCAACAGTGAAACATGATGAACATCTGTAAAGTGGTGACTGGGGTAAAGTGTCGTTAGGCAGCATAGGATGGTGGTTTGTAAGATAATGTTGGTAATCAAGAAGAGGAGGAGGAGGAGTGTGAGGGCAGCACCAATGATCAAATAGTAGAAATTGAAAAAGGGTAATTGTGAGGTGGAGTTCAGGGAAGAGTTAAGTCAGGCACTGGGTGGTAGTGAAGAATTACCAAATAGCTGGGTAACTACAGCAGAGCTAGTAAGGGAGACGGCTAGAAAGGTGCTTGGTATGACATCTGGACAGAGGAAGGACAACAAGGAGACATGGTGGTGGAATGAGGAAGTACAGGAAAGTATACAGAGAAAGAGGTTGGCAAAGAAGAAGTGGGATTGTCAGCGAGATGAAGAAAGTAGACAGGAGTATAAGGGGATGAGGTGCATGGCAGAGATATAGGTGGTGAAGGCTAAGGATAAGGCATATGAAAAAGTTGCATGAAAGGTTGGACACTAAGGAAGGAAAAAAGGACCTGTACCGATTGGCTAGACAGAGGGGCCGAGCTAGGAAATATGTGCAGCAGGTAAGGATGATAAAGGATAATGACGGAAACATACTTACAAGCGAGGACAGTGTGTTGAGCAGATGGAAAGAGTACTTTGAGGGGTTTATGAATGAGAGGGACAGAAGGTTGGATGATGTGGGGATAGTGAATCATGAAGTGCAATGGATTAACAAAGAGGAGGTAAGGATAGCTATGAAGAGGATGAAGAATGGAAAGGCTGTTGGTCCAGATGACATACCTGTGGAAGCATGGAGGTGTTTAGGTGAAATGGCAGTGGAGCTTGTGACCAGATTGTTTAATGAAATTTTGGAAAGTAAGAGGATGCCTGAGGAATGGAGAAAAAGTGTTTTGGTACCAATTTTTAAGAATAAGGGTGATGTGTAGAGCTGTAGTAACTACAGAGGGATTAAATTGATAAGTCACAGCATGAAGTTATGGGAAAGAGTAGTGAAAGCTAAGTTAAGAAGGGACGCGATGATTAGTGATCAGCAGTATGGTTTCATGCCGGGAAAGGGCTCTACAGATGCGATGTTTGCTCTGAGAGTGTTGATGGAGAAGTACAGAGAAGGTCAGAAGGAGTTGCATTATGTTTTTGTAGAATTAGAGAAAGCATATGACAGGGTGCCTAGAGAGGAGTTGTGGTATTGTATGAGGAAGTTGGGAGTGTCAGAGAAGTATGTAAGAGTGGTACACGATATGTACGAAGGTAGTGTGACAGCAGTGAGGTCTGTGGTGGGAGTGACGGATGCGTTTAAGGTGGAGGTGGGATTACATCAAGGATCAGCTCTGAGCCCTTTCTTATTTGCAATGGTGATGGACAGGTTGACAAACGAGATCAGACAGGAGTCCCCATGGACTATGATGTTTGCAGATGACATTGTGATCTGTAGTGAGAGTAGGAAACAGGTGGAGGAGACCCTGGAGAGGTGGAGATATGCTCTAGAGAGAAGAGGAATGAAGGTCAGCTGGACTAAGACAGAATATATGTGTGAATGAGAGGGAGGAAAGAGGAATGGTGAGGATGCAGGGAGTAGAGTTGGCGAAGGTGGATGAATTTAAATACTTGGGATCAACAGTTCAGAGTAATGGTGAGTGTGGAAGAGAGGTGAAGAAGGGAGTACAGGCAGGATGGAGTGGGTGGAGAAGAGTGTCAGCAGTGATTTGTGACAGACAAGTATCAGTAAGAGTGAAAGGGAAGGTCTATAAGAGGGTAGTGAGACCATCTATGTTATATGGGTTGGAGACAGTGGCATTGACAAAAAGGCAGGAATTAGAGCTGGATGTGGCAGAGTTAAAGATGTTAAGATTTGCACTGGGTGTGACAAGGGTGGACAGGATTAGGAATAAGTATAATGGTGGGTCAGCCCAGGTTGGAAGGTTTGGAGACAAAGCCAGAGCGGCAAAATTACGTTGGCTTGGACATGTGCTGAGGAGGGATGCTGAGTATATTGGGAAAAAGATGCTAAGGATGAAGCTACCAGGTAACAGGAATAGAGGAAGGCCTAAGATAAGATTTATGGATGTGGTGAGAGAGGACATGCAGGTGGTTGATGTGACAGAGCAAGATGCAGAGGATAGGAAGAAATGGAAACAGATGATCCGCTGTGGTGACCCCTAAAGGGAACAGCCAAAAGATGATGATGATGAGTTTATTTATGATTAGATGCCTTTAAATATGGTGACAGCATTTAATTGATCAGCGTTTAGTACTAGATAAGTTGGTTTCATCACGATAGATTGTTATACAAGCTTTCAATTAACCTTTTTTCTTTTATCAAATGAAATACATATTAACTGTAGACAACAGCACTAATAAAGCTGTTTTCTTTTTGTGTTACTTACGTGCATTTTTTTTTTTTTTTACAGTTTTTGAGGATCTCACTTGAATAATGAGAATGTAATTTTCACATGGGACTCAAAAGTTATCTGTGTGGAGTGCATCTGCCGAGCAGATATACCAGGCACTTTTTAAGGTTGCAGAGAATGCTGCAGGCTGTTTTAGTGCTGATGAAATTCAGGGCTCGGTCAAACTCTAGAAATTTTGCTTGCTGGAGTGGAGTGCAGTGCTGTAGTGTGTTTTATTATAAAGGTTTGTGGCAAACTTAGCAATGTTGTCGTACTTATTGAGTTTGTAAAGCAGTGGGGTTTTTTTTTGAATATGGTTAGAAGGATTCACTTCAGAAGCTCGAATTACCAAAATCTCGAACTGCAAATAACCGAAACCAAAAGATCGAGTTTCGGAAACTCGAACTTCTGAAACAAAACCAACAAATAAAAAAACCCCACAAACCTCGCTTCGGCCCCCTGCACCCCCCATGTGGGGGGCTGTGCCCCCCACACCCCCCTACTTAAATATACCAACTCCAAAATCGCGCTACAGTGGGGAGATGGGAAATCTCCCATCTTGCGCTGCATGTGGAAGCGCAAAACAGGAGATTTCTCATTTCCTGTCAACACCGCAAAACAAATAAAACATTACGTACACACACAGCGTACAACAATACTTGCCTCTGTGTGCACGTAACATATTAAGGTAATTAAACTCTTATTTTTGAACACTACACATATTCGATTTACTGAAATCTCGATCATATGGCCTCGACCATATGAAATTCGAGATTTCAGTCATTCGATTATGTGAAGTGTTTCCGGTTAGAATGGGTGCACTACCTGGCAAGCAAACTAAATAAATAAATAGAGGAGTTTTACAAAATTGCTGGATAGAGCCAAATTTGGGCCAAACGATATTCAGCATTTGGGGTTAAATGTGGATTACTTTTGTATAAACTGCTTAATTTTTGGTTATCTTTAGATACAATGAAGTGAATATAGTAGTCAAATTTTAAATTATTATTCGTGATTCCACCGAGAAGCTTCGCTTGTCAGACTCGTTCAACTATCATCTTATTCTTAGAGATAACAGTGAGGTAAGGATTGTTTTTGGAGCTGACATTTCATGTAAAGAAAAGTTGTTTGGGGAGGCATCACTTAGTAATAACTGGGAACATCCGAGGCATTCATCTAACTTGGATGATGTGAGCTGAGTCAGTTCTTCAATTTTTGCAGCTGAGGTGGCTGTGCAAGTCAAAGTAGAGCTGTCAGCATTCTGTACAATGGTGATGTTTTCAGCTACTGTGAGCATGCTGTTGAACATATTGAAAAGCAGGGAGCCGGAGATGGATCCTTGCAGAATACTTACTGCACTGGTGAGATATGCAGAGAAAATACCTTTCCATTTAACAGACTGAAAGTTCCCTGAGGGATAGCTTCTGAACCAGGTTAGACACCAGGGGCTTAGATCAAGGATGTTTGATCAAGAGATATGATGTTGCAATCCTTACAGGGTAACAGGAAGACTGAGGTAGTAAGGAGATTTTGTCTTAGCTGGGTACATATTGTGTTTATAAAGGATAGGACTGCTGAACCACTGCTATTCTGTGGTCAAAAATATGCAGTTTGGGATATGAGATTATACTTTGTGAGGTAACCTAGTAACAGGCATCTGTATTACATTATCGAACTTTTAAAAGTTTGAACGTCATGTGGTCGACACCATATAATTAAACTTTTAAAAGTTCGAAAATGCAATAAAAAAATAAACCAAAGGGAAAAAACTACCTGAATAGTTTAAGCAGGGGGCAACCCCCTGCACCCCCACACCCCCGCTCTTTAAATATACCAACTCTGAAATCGCACTACAGTGCAGAAAAGGGAAATCTTCCCATTCCACACTGTATGGAGATCTCCGTTGAAACGTTCAAACTTTTAAAAATTTGATCATATGGTGTCAACCATATAACGTTCAAACTTTTAAGAGTTTGACAACGTCATATAGACCCTAGTAACAGTGGTGTATACATTTTTCACGTTGTGTGGAAGTGGAAGACAGCACTCCTATAGCTCCGTAGTTTGAGATGATACTAACCTGTCCACTTTTGTGGATAGAAATGATACAGGACTGCATCCATAAAGTAAGCACATACTATTCTTTGTTAGATCTGTGTATAAGTATAGTGACTCTGTAGGTGATGGTGTTAACTGTCAGTTGAAAAAACACATAGGGGATTTTGGCAGGGGCCAAGGAAGTAGATTTTAATTTAGATAGTAGCTTTTTAATTGTTTTGGTGGATACTTCTTCTTCTTTCGGCTTTTCCCAGTTAGGGGTTGCCACAGCGGATCACCTGTCTGCTCATGATTGGCAGTGGAGTTTTACGGTGTTGAGTTGCCAGTCTGGCGCCCAACCTTCCACAGAAGGCACACACACCCACACCTAGGGCCAATTTAGAGTGTTCAATCCACCTACAGCATGTCTTTGGGATATGGGAGGAAACCAGAGCACTCGGAGGAAACCCACGCGACCACAGGGAGGACATGCAGACTCCGCACAGAAGGCACCCCAGCCGAGGACTGAACCGGAGAACCTCTTGTTGTAAGGTGGGAACGCTAACTGCTGCACCACCGCAGCAGACTGAATGGATGAAAAAGTTCTTGTGATTTCTAAATTTGTTTTGTTGCGAGTGACAGTCCAAATTACAGTTACTTGTAATTGTTTGAGTTGCTGGGGAGGTGTTAATGAAGTTTTTATCAGGGTTCCAAAATAATTTTGGGTTGTGTGAACCACATTTGGAGATAGTGATATAATGATAGTATTTTTTTTCTTTTGTATTTATACTGTTTTTTTTTTTGTTTGTTTTGTTTTTTTTTTACTGCATTTCTGAGTGTTCTGTAGTTCTGATATGCTAGTAAAGTATTGTCATTTTGTATCAGTCCTTCCACAGGCTTTGTCTCTCTTAATCATTATTCATTTGATTTCACTACTAAGCCAGGGAGATGTGCTGCATTTCATTGTTTATCAACATAAGTGTGCTACCATATTCAGAATCCCAAGGAATGCCTGATTAAAGTAGGAGACCGAACCACTGAGAAAGAAGAAATGTTAGAGGTGTACATTTACATGACAGTAACAAGGTGATAATACCATGGACATTAAAATACTTTCTAGGTCAAGATGAGACAGCAGTTGCTGTTTCCATTTTGGTCACTTAGATTGTCAGGTAGGATACCAGAGGACTTTATGTGTGACAGGTTAGGTGCAAGGATGCCAACTAAAGTGCTTTATATTCCTATTGTGATATCTATTTTAATTGGTTCTGACAGCAACTGCATCAGGGTAGAGAGATTTAAAGAAAGGTTCCTTAGTGTATGGCTAGAATATTAGCTGCCAATCAATGTTAACGTAACTCAGAATTAGGGTATCTTGTTTTATGTTTGAAGCAATGTGGAACAGGATGTCTTCTAGGATTTTTATAGCTTATGAGGTTTTAGGAGGAATGCAGCTTATGGATAAATGTAAAAAGATGTTGGAGTTAGGTAGAAAAATTTACTATGAAAAGTTATGATTTATTAAAGGTTGGAATGGGGGCAGAAAAGGGAAAAAGAAGTTATGTTCTTACAATAACGTTACATCTGTGATGTTGATCTTCATTCATTCATTACTGATGGATGTTGGTTCTGTCCTCGGAATCGAGTCAGCCGTTATAGCAAGACTGTGCCAGCCAAAAAACTCTCGAGCTAAGCTTTTATCCATAGTGCCCCTCTCCATATTACCACAGATTGTGTTTGCTCGTAAGGAAAGGACAGAGTACAGACAGTAAAGTGGAGGCTTTTTCTGAGCAATTTCCTTATTATAGGATAGGACCATATCCGAACCCCCAAGAGTTTTACAAAGGAGGATGGTGGGTGGATTGTAATGAATGAATGAAGATCAGCAACACAGATGGAACATTATGGTAAGAACGTAACTTCTTTATCTGATGTTGTTAATCTTCATTCATTCCTTACTGATGGAACAGAGTCCCTAACTACCTTGTTTCCTGGGTGGCCTATGGAAGAATATTTCTGAGTACCATTGAGACAAAGGTGGTTCTCCCCCTTGAGACCTTATCCAATTTGTAATGCGCGATAAAGGTATGAGGAGAAGTCCATGTTGCTGCTGCACAAATGTCATCCATGGAAGCCTTTGCATGGAAAGCAACAGAAGTTGCCACTGATCTTGTGGAATGTGCTTTGATCTTAGAAGGTAAAGCTACCTTGTTACATTGACAAATAAAGGTAATGGAATCTCTCAACCATTTAGATAAGGTAACTTTGGACACTGGCCTTCCTAATTTTGGACCTGAGTATGCTATAAATAATTGGTCTGACTTACGTATGGATTTAGTTGTGTCTAGGTAAAAACACAGTTGTCTGTGAACATCAAGCAAATGCAAGGAATATTCTCCTTTAATGGAGAAATTCAGAAATAAGACAGGTAGATCAATGGTTTGGTCAATAGTCAAATCAAAGATAACCTTACGTAAAAATGAGGGATTGGTCCGGAGTGATACTCTGTACTTATGGAAGGTCATGTAGGGGCATTTTACAGACAAGGCTTGTAATTCAGAATATTCTTCTAGCTGAAGTAATGGCCACCAAGAATAGGGTTTTCCAGGATAAATATTTTAAGTCACAATTGCTGCAGATTCAAAGGGAGGGCAAGTTAAGGTTTGCAGGACCAAAGTCAAATTCCATGGCTCAATCGGTTGTTGGGGGGGGGGGGGTCTGATATGTAAAACTCCCTTCAAAAAGGATTTACAGAGCTGGTGAGAAATTAGGGATGAACCTTCAAAGCCATTGTGGAAGTTAGAAATTGCAGCTAAGTTTATTCGAATGGAAGAAGCTGCAGCTCCTGAGTCAAGGAGGCTGGACAGATAATCTAAAACCATGGACAGTGGTGCTGAAAAGAGTTTTATTATTTTAACTAGAGAACCACTAACAAATCTCTTCCATTTGTCGAGATAAAGTTTTCTGGTGGATGGTTTATGGGAAGCCAGAAGAATGTGCCAAACAGGGTAGGACAGGTTGTGCTGCCTGGCAATCATTGGACGTGTAGGAACCAAGCTGTCAGCTTGAAGTTCGATAAATTTGGATATGTTAATCCCTGTGGATGTGACAGTAGTTCTGGTGTTGGATCCAGAACCCAAGGAAGCTGTATCAGATGAGCCCAAAGTACGGGAAACTAAATTTGTCGAGGCCAGTAAGGTGCAATGAGGATTACTTTGCTTTTCAACCGATGAGCTTTATTCAAGAATTGTGGAAGTGGAGGGAAAGCATAAAGAAGTCCTGTGTGCCAATCGTGTACAAGAGCATCCCTCGGGGACTCCTCTTTTGGGGAAATTAGGGCAAAGTAGCTGCTGCATCTGTGACTGTTGGGGGATGCAAATAGGTTGCAGCAAGGCTGGTACAAGCGTTCGAAAATCTTCTTCGCTATGACAGGATTGAGGGACTACTTATGAGGCAGGAGGATGCATCTGTTCAGGTTGTCTGCAATCAAGTTGGAATCCCCAAGAATGTGCATTGCTATCAGAAAGCAGTTGGAAGCTATCTCCCACTGCCAAATTCTCATGGCCTCTCGAAGCAATGGGTAGGACTTTGTTCCACCTTGTTTGATGTACCAGTCTACTGACATGTTGTTGGACTGGATTGCAATCGTTCCTGAAGGGAGAACACATTGAAATGCTTGCAACACTAGAAGCACTGCCCTCAGTTCTAGAACACTGATATGCAGATTGTACTCTGTGGGTGACCAAGTGCCTTGGACAGTCTTTCCCTGGTAGTGCCCCTCCCACCCGATCAGGGCAGCATCCCTGGTCACTACGGCCTTGGGCTGAGCAGGGGAGAAAGGTTAACTCCATAGGTTCTCTTCTGGGTTCATCCACCAAATCAGGTCCTGTTTGCAATGATTTGTTATCCTGATCTGAAAGGACATGGGAAGATTCAAGGGGGACCATTGTGTCAGCAAAAGCCACTGAAGAAGTCTCATGTGCAGTCTTGCTAATGGGACCACAGTTATGGATGCCACCATAGACCCTAGTAGTTGAAGGACTGCCCGTGCTGGTACTTTGTCCTGACTATCACTTGGAGCTTGATCTGAGTCACTGTATCCTGTGAGGAGGGAGGCAGACCAGGCAAGATTGGGTATCGAACTCTGCCCCAATAAACTCCAGTCTTTGAGTTGGAATTAGCTTGCATTTATCTCTGTTTACTGTTATACCTAGGTATTCCAAGAGACGTAAGGTATAATGGGTTGCTAAGATTAGTAGATGCTTGGTTGGGGCAGTGAGGAGCCAATTGTCTAGGTATGGAAACACTCAGAATCCTTGCAGTCTCAAGTGAGCGGTTACTACTGCCATGCATTTTGTGAACACTCTGGGGGCTGTAGACAGTCCAAATGACAGTGCTCGAAATTGATAGTGATTGGCTGCCAGCCAGAAGCGGAGGAATCTTCTGGATCTCTTTTCCATTTTTATGTGGTAATATGCATCCTGAAGATCTATAGAACAAACCCAATTATCTTTGCTCAGAAATGGGAGACTAGACTGTACCATGACCATCCATAATTTGGCTTGTTTGATGAATTTGTTTAGGATGCTGAGGTCCAGAATTGGCCTCCAGTCCCATGTTTTCTTTGGCACTAAAAAGAACTTTGAGTAAAAGCAGGATTCTATGGAGGGACTGTTTGGATGACTCTTTTTTTAAGCAGCTTTTGAATTTCTAAGGTTGCTGATTCCCTTTGACTGGGTGGAACATCCGCGGATGCGCCTCAAATGCCTTGGGAAAATACTGAAGGGAATGTGATAACCTCTGGTGATGACCGTCTGCACCCAAGAATCTGTGGTTATTTTTTTGTCAGGCAAAGTGGAGCAGAGAAAAACGACCCCTGACTACCTCCAGAGGCAAGCAATCAGGCCGCTTCTCAGAAGCGCTGATAGGGCTGCCTGGAGAAAGAGTCTCTGGATCCCTGGTTACGTGGACCCCCTCTGCCCCTGAAAGGGTGTCTTCCAGCTGAGATCCCCCCTTTACCCTGGGGGGAAAACTTGCCATGTGTGTCATGGAAAGGACGTGGGACTTTCTGTACCACATTTTTCCGCTCCTTTAATTTCTGGAATAGGATCGTTGAGGTGTGGAAAAACATACACCCATGTCAGACAAGGTCTTACCATCCTTTTCACACCTGGCCAAAGTGTATTTTACCTTTGGGACAAAAAGAGAGGAGGCCTCTATGGGGGATTTATGAAGGAAGACTTAAAAGGATCCGCGAAGTCACAAAGGCGTATACAGACGTGGCATCTGGTAACAATGCTCGCGCTCGCTGTCCTAGCCGTCCCTTTGGTAGAATGGACTCCAGGTTCGCAAGCTGTGAGGCAACTTTGTCCTGTACCTCATCAGACACTGCACCTGCCAGGGTTTCTGAGAGTTCTGAAATCAGGTCTCTTTGAAGTCTCCGAGTAAAAAAATGCCAGACAGTTCAGAGACCGGATGGCAAAGGTCACTGAATAAAACACCTGCTTCCTAAGTCTGTCTATTGCCTAAGACTCCCTGTTTGGGGGATGGACAGTAGACCTCTCCTCGGCTAGCTCTTTTTTTTAGCTGCCGCCACAACCATAGCATCTACGAGAAGGCCTTGGAATGGTGTGGGTTGCTTTCTGGAGGGGAAAGAAATTTGTCTGGCCTCCAGGGGATAGGCTTAATGACATCAGGACTCTTCCATGCACACTGCACAATGAGTTGGACAAGTTCATCTGCAGGTGAGGTCAACCAGGAGGTAGAGGGTTGGGCCCGGAAAGCCTGCAAGAATACGGATTCCTCAGAAGAGGGGGTGGTGGACTTCCAATCACCTCGCTGCTTCAAGATTACCAAAATGTCTGCAAAGCAGACATCATCAGGGGGTGACCGTGGGGAACATTCCCCTTCATTGTAGTCCATATCTTCGGTCAAAGATTCCTCTGGGGAATCAACGTGTTTCCTCTTGCACGATCTCTTGCGAGGAACCTCCTCGAAGGGAGCATCAGAGGAGGATCCTGCAAAGGGTGAACCTTGTTGAAGGGTGTATTGAGGCTCCCAAGCCCGGTGTCCAAGAGTAGTGGGCTGCATCAGCTACAGCTCAGAGTAAGGGAGAGGACGGATTTCCAATGCCAGGGGGACCAACTGAGAACCTGCAGAGGCCAATGCCACTCCATCACCTGGAAAGCAGGTCCTCCCAAAGAGGGGTAAGAGCCCAGAAGAGAGAAGGACAAACTTGGAACCGGGGTCACAACCTACTCCAAAGACCCCATTACCAGAGAGGGAGTCCTGGGAGGAGGCGGCTCTGTCAAGGCGACCAGAACCATAGCAGACGTGTGAAACAGAGATGGCGTACTAGGGAACTCGGTGCAGACAGGCCAGTCTAGGTCCCGAGGATGGCCATGCTCAGGAAGAGTCAAAATTCAAAGTGTAGTCTCCGGAACCATGGTAAGATCTACCATTGGTACCGAAGGAGCTGGAACCAGGGTCAGCGCTGGTGACGAATGCTCCAAAATCTGCAGATAGAAAAAGGTTGATGGAGGAAAGTATTGTGGAGTCCTTGCAGAAGAACCCTCAGCTCTGGATGGGAGGGAGGGTTTTGATGGAGTAGAAATTCCTTCGGCCGCCAAGAGGTGATCCACGAGCCTCACTACATCAAGTTTGGAAAGACTCTTGGTGGATCAGGTGGACATCCCCAAAGGTGAAATAGGGCGCTCCAAAAAATGGGTCCGCTAAGGGGAGAAAATCTGGTCCAAGCAGTAATTTCCCCTTTGGCACCAAGGTCGAAGGACCAATATGAAGTACAGGGAGGGGGGAAGTGATCGGATCTGGAAAAAATATTTTTGGTGCCGAAAGGTGAGTTGGAGTCGGTGAAGAAATAGTCAGAGCAGTGGTCGGTGTGGGCCTAGGTGCTGAGGAAGATGACTGCGAAGTCGTTGGCTGCCTTGGAACCAAAGTCAGTGCCGAGGATGAAGGTTTAGGCCTTGGTACCGTGGGTATTGGTAGCTTGGGAATTTTAGCCTTCGGTTCCGATAGTTTGGATTCAGTACCATGAGGAGAGGAGAGTAAGGATTTGCTCGTCTTCTTGTGTTCTCTCTTATGAAGGGGTGAGCCCTCCGATTCAGAGATCGCCTCCACAAAAGGAGATTTCAAAAGTACTTTTAACATTAATTTGTTTTTACACTCCGCTAGCGTACGGGAGCTTAAGCCTTTACAAATATCACAAGGGGTTTTTACAGAAAGGTGAGGAACCCCCAAACAGTATACACAAGATGAATGGTTGTCAGCATTGGGCATCTTCCTATCACACTGATCACAGCGTTTGAAGCCCATAGTCCCTTTCTTTTCTGCCATAACTCCAAAGCCAAAAAAGTCATATAAACAGACAGGTAAAGAAGTTTTTTTTTTTGTTATAGATAGAGGGAGAAAAGGGAAATAAAATTACCAACAATGGTAATAAAAAATACCCAAGAGGGTAAGGGCAGGGCCTGTACCAGCGATGGTACAGAGAGTACCAAACTTGCTAGAAAAAAGGTAGAGAGAGAGAGAGATAGAGGGACACGTAAAATTACAAGAAATGCACGATAAAGCACCAAAAGGTTAAAGGTTTAGAGAAAAGCAGTAAACAGTTTGATATTATTGAAAAATGACAACTCACTTAGCTGAGAGTTGGTCTGGACACATCTTACTTCATACCCAGCAAACAAGATCTAAGGTAATATGGAGAGTAAGGAATGAATGAAGGTTAACAATATCAGATCAAATGTTATACTGTCTTTAAAATCAAGGAAAGATGCCCACCTGTTCTTTCAGATATTTTACCTGTTCAGATCATTCTTTAGTCATGTTGGAGTATTTAGTCATCAGAAACTGTGGCAGAACTAGATCATCTCCATTTATGTTCAAGCTTTTGTTCCACTCTTCTAAGTCCGCAAGAAACAGCATCAAACCAAAGGTCAAATAATACAAAGTGAGGAAAATACATATGTGCTACACATGTCGGGAAAGGATCTCATAGCACTATTATAGTGAGCAACTCATTAAGGATGTCGTTACTAGTCTCTGAATGAAAGCACCAGAAGGCAAGAATGAACTGTTTGTTACAACACTTATATACATGCCTTCCATGGGTTCAGTATTAAGTACATGTAAATGGGGTAGATTAATTTCCATACATAACCACATACTGCCTGAACAATAAACATGATCCACCATTAAGCCCAAAATATCTTCTAGCTGGTGTGCTGCAGAGATGAAACTACCGAAGTAAAGTGTAATTTCTTTACAAACAAAGGAACACAAGAGTAAGAGCCAAGGCTACTTCCCAGACATTAGGACTCACAATGAAGTCATGCAAAACCAGTAAGTTTGGGGACTCCAACTCATTGTCAAAAGGCATTCTGTAAATTCCTAGAAAAATGCCATCACAAAAATGGGAAGAACAATACAAAAGGAAGACTGCAAGGTATGTTTCAGTACACAGGACATAATCAAAATAGTTAATGTGTCCATTCCACACTTTGGTCATCTTATCATGTGATCTGTGAGGATACCTTCTGTAGTGAGTAACAGCTGTGATTGCTTGTCTTATATCCACAGCACAACAAAATTCTGAATTTTCTCAAATGCTCATGTTCAGGAATGTGTCTGGCACACACCAAGCCTCTGTGGTAATCACTGCAATCTGCAGGACATGAAAACTCAATGTGCAAGAATATTCACTGCACATATTTGCTTTGTATATAGGAAAATTCAACCTAAGCTGCAGGATGGAAGACCATCAAGACAAACGGAAGTAGTGGGAGGGTAATAATCAACTTATGCAAAGTACTTCTTAGAAGATCAAATGATATGGTAAGTACATTGCTGTTATAGCTCAATTTGAAGGCTTCCGCAAGAAGTAACAGTTAGGAAGCAATACAAATGTAAACCTCCCAGGATGTTGGAGATGAGGAAGGCCAACATTCAATGACTAAAATGGCAAAGTCTATTAAAATTTCTACACGTGTGTCAAAGGAGAAAAACAAATGCTCTGTCCTCCTGAACTCATACACTATTTCAGGTACAGCTCCAGCTAATGGTGCACATCCCAGATAAGGGCTCTCTCTTTCCTGGATTATGCTCCTGCAAAGGAAGCAAGAAGATGACTTGACTGGTTACAAAATGTTTTTTAAGGAATATATGGGTCAGTCCCAATGGACACTTGATCTTTATGAAATAAGTTCTTTACAATAAGGTCTCGAAGCTTGAAATACATGTGAGCAGAATTAATGGTTACAGAGATCAATGTTTTCTAAGCCAAGGGCTACATGGCTGTTGTGTCAGCATGTTTGAATGGGAGTAGGGTCAAACTTCTTAATTATGGGCATCAGGACACAAGGAAGAGAAAAAAATATTTAAAAGCATGAAGAGATGCAGAACCCCTTTATAGAACTATCAAACCAGCCAACGCTGGATGAAAGTTTCACTCTCCAGAAGTCTGTGTTTTTCAGGGATACTTGAAATATGTACCTTGACAATACAATAACTACACCACAAGTCATACAAGTGCCTGAGATAAATCAGATTCACTTAAACTAGCAGAGGCATCACAGGATATCTTTCTGACCAAATAAAGAACCTCTTCCACTTATCATGCATATGTTCAATAGCAAAAGACTGCCTAACAGCTTCAATCACTTCCAAGACTTTCACTGGTTTGAAAGAAGTACAAGACTGAAATAGAGAGGAGCCAGTTTGCACCCCAAATGATGGAGACTTGCTTGACTTATAATAGATTAACTTTCTGTACTGTACTGCCAGTAACCTATTAACCCTTATGGCGTATTCAGCCAGAATTTCCAAATACTGAAAATCAGAAGGCCAGCACTGTGTCTTAGGAAGTCCACATGCACTGTCTCCATCCCAAAGGATGTAAACGTCTATTAAACTGATACTCCAGTCTATGGGCCCACTATCACACCTCCATCGATTCATTCTCTGCACAGTTTAAGAGTACACACTGCTCAGCTTGTTCATATACCACATTAAGGCCTAAATGTATGACTAGATAAGGGAAGATTCTAGCATCAACTCTTCTTCCCAAGCTCTGAAGACATGAAACACTGCCTTAACTCTAGATGGTTTAACCTCAACTCCATGGTCCTGAAAAGTCCACTTTCCATGAAGATTGGAAGAGCCTGGAGTGTCTCATACTCACATTAGCTACAGTCTATCATCAAGTCCTGTGACAAATTTTGCTAATGGAAGAAATGTCCACATTAAAACTAGGGAACATAATCTGACATTTTACAGCCTAGTGAAAAATAGCCTGATACTAAAATATGCAAGAAGATATGATTACTTTGTAGCCACTGACAACTCACAGTCCACTAGACCTCTCAAGCAGTTCTCAGTTCCTGAACTGTTACCTCTTGTATGAATTAATACAATTGCAACTATTACAGGCTTTCTGGATGTAACTGTCACTATTAAGAGGTGGCGCAGATTTCATCACTTCATCTACTGAATCTGTTCCAGAGAAGGGCCAAACAAAATCTTTGCTCGGTGAGCTGCACCAGCTCTCATCACTGGAGCACTCCATTCAAAATACTCTGATTTAGAAGGTTTATGTATCATTTTGGTCCAAAAAAAATGCATGACTATCTTTGGACTCGCACCATCCCTAGCTCATGTTATTTCCCCCTACTAGAGACCATTAAATATAAACAAACTAAAAAGTACACAAACTATATAACACACACAAATATTCATAGATTAAATGAAAAACTTACTACATCCATCATACTAACAATACATTTTCTATGAGACCCAATAATTAAGAAAATTGTGATTGCATTTTTAAATCAATTAAGACATCAACCATCTTTGTTTTTGTGTCGGGACAAAGGTTAAACCTTTGCTAAACAAATTAACCATGGTCTCATCAATACTAGTATCAGAAAAATTATACACCTTGAAGTCTTGGGCCATATTAAATACTATATTAGGCTTCTCATCATCTGTTCAAGTTTTGTGTAATACAGCAGATTAAGCAACAGGATAGGAGCGGACCTTGGACTATTCAGCAGGAAAAGGCTGAACTGGTTTGGCAACTGCAACTGCATTCATGTGTATGGCCAGGATTAAATTATTACTGCACTCTTAATAGTATACTTAAGTTAAGGGCATTAGCTAGGCAGTAAGTAAAAACATAGGAAGTGAATAAGTAAAGAATTACTACTACTAATAATAAACAATAATAATAAAAAATAGAATATTATTCATAATATTTTCATTTTAGCCATTGGTTAGTGTGTTTACATTCATATTGTGTCTTTTCGTGAGTATTTTGCAATCACAATTTTATTAATTATTGGGTCTCATAGAAAATGAATATTTGTGTACACATATAAATGTACACATATAAATATATAAAAATGTTTTATTGTCTGCAATATAATTATTCATGGAGCATGTTGGCTTAGATGATTAGACATTGTATCAGTATTTTAGCAACAAGTTTTTATATGAGTCACATGTTTTTAAAAAAAAGCACTGAATATGTCACTTCCTCTTTGAAAAGGAAATGGTGCCATTTTAAATATATAAGAAGGAAGGTTTTAGTTGTTTGTTTTCTGATGAAGTTTGCTATTTGAGACAAATGAAAAGCACTTAACAGTAAATAAAGAAGCCATTTTATATCCATCACTGTTATTTATTTGGTTTTAGTTATAGAGAACATTAAATATTCAGAGGGTCCATCCACTAACCTGAAAGAGAGAGATTTGTGCATTATTTTATGGTAACCTTGTTGCGGATGGCCCTTTTTTATTCACAAGGCCATAGACTAATTAGCAATAATGAAATTCAGAGATGCCATAAAGTTGTGCATGTTTACATAGGCATTTATTATTTAAGTGAACTAGTTCAAGCACCCTGCTAGAGGCAACACAAAACAAAATACAGTACGCAAAACACAAACTGACACTGTGGATATAAACATGTAGTTATGTTTGCAAGGATACAACACATGGAAAATGTTTAGATAAACTGGCATATTGAATACAGATATGCAATTTATGTTTAGACAACAGTGAATTCAACACTAGCTTATGATTTTACAGCAATATCACTAGAATCTATTATGACCTGATGCTTTAAGGTAGTCTTTTTAAACAGACTCTATATTTTTGTGCTTTAATTTAATAAGGTAAACTGTTTTAATGACTATCTACAATTATTTGATGTAAAACATTTCAACTTAGATAGGTGCTGTGACAATTACTTGTAAAAACAGAGCAACTCTGGTAGAAAATTTACTTCACAGGCTATGACAAATGTAAGCAATTTAAATGTCCATTATTAATCAAGGTTCTAGTTGCTAAAGATCTTGGCATGGCATACCTACAAGAGACATACACAAATGGATAGATCTCCATACGCTAATATCAACAGATTTCCATCATGAGAGAAAGTTCAGATGCACAAGTCCTACTTACCTGTAAAATGCAGTTGTATAAGAACTTAAACAACAGTAGATGTCATTCTGATCACTGTTGCAGTTTTACAAACAACTGAGTTATCACAGCTGATGTCTGACAAGTGTACCAAAGCTTAACCTTCCCTGGGTCATACAACTGATGTAAGAATTCAGCTCAAGAATGTAAGGGTATGCAAGGTGGACGTATGAGCACAGATCCTTAGAAGATCTCCAAGTCAGTTGCCTGAAGAACCCCGATAGAGTGACTGGTTAGCTATGAGGGGCCCTTTGGTCCTAGGGTCTTACTACACAGGAGAACGAAGGGATAGAAAAAGTTAACCACATAAGAAGGGAAGGGTCACTGCAACGAAGATCAGTAGGACACCTACTGTTATGGCTTACCATATGTTCTTACACAAGTGTGCTATGTTCTGTCTGAAATCATTGTTGCAGTATTACAAATAAGTGAGTGATTCCCATAACTAGAGCTGGAGGAAATGTGTGGGGGATTGGAAAGTAGATACAGGAACTATCCAAGACACCAGAGAGAGGACTGACTTAGCAAAGGCTGCCCTTGAACTAGAAAAGGCATAACTCTTATAGAGTTTAGTGAAGGTGTGTACAGAAGATTAGCTCACAGCTTCCAATATGTCCCTGGCATCCACTCCTTTGTAGAAAGCCCCTGAGGATGCCACTACACTATTCAAGTAAGCTCAAGAGCATGAGGGCAAGGATTTGCCATGCAGACAGTAACCACTTAGAGATCCAGCTTGCAATGGTTTGCTTGGAGACTGGTTGGTCCAGCTTTGAATCCATGAATGAGACAAACATTTGAGCCAACTTATGAAAAGATTTGTTCTTGTCCAACTAGAACCTTACCTGTTGGTGAAAATCTAGTGTGTGTAGGGGTCTTTACCCCAATTTATGTGGGTTGGGGAAGAAAGCAGGATGGTTGATGGCCTTTTAGAGAGACATCACATTCATTATTTTTGACATGATGGAAAGATTACCTCTTAGAGTCATCCTGTCTTTAAAAAAAAATGGAGGAGGAGGAATGGCCATAACCACGTGTAATTCAATGTGAAGTGAGCTCCAGAATCAGAATAGCCTTCCAGGTGCAGAATTTGAAATTAGCTGAGGCTGCTAGTTCAAAGGGAGTCACATTAAGCTTCTCCAGCATAAAACTGAGGTCCCAAGGAGGGGGATCAGGCTTCTTTGGTGGCCTAAGATGCAGAACTTCTTTAAGAAATTGTTTGACTTCAGGTCTGGACATAAAGGAGGGCTGAGAGGCAGACAAGCAGAGATGGTGGACAGGTGTGCTTTAATGGAAGAGTAGGCCAAACCTAAATTCATGAGTTCACACAGGTATTTTAGGATGGAAGGCACCTATAATTTGTTAGGGTCCTAGTTATTCATATGGTACCAGAAAGAAAACCTCTTCCATTTGGCTATGAAGGATTTTTCAATGGTGGGTCTCCTGGCTTCTTGGGGAATCTTAACCATTTCTGCTGAAAACTGGTGTCTGAAATTAATCAGAATCCTAGCTTCCATATGCTTAGGTTGAGGGATGATAGGTTGGAATGTAGTAGTCATCCTTTCTGTTGAGTTATGAGGTCTGCCTTATGTGGCAGTCTGTAGTATTTAACATTGGCTAGATGAAATAGAAGAGGGAACCCATGTTGTCTTGGCAGAAAAGGGGTGACTAGTAAGAGTTTTTTCTTTCTTTTTGGATCTTTAGCAGAATCCTTGGAAGGAGAGGTAGTGGGGGAAGGTATAGGGGAACTTCCCTGTCCAGTGAAAAGAGAAAGCATCTGTCTTCCAGGCACCGGGGCAAGGGTTCCTGATGCAAAAAAGGGGATGCTGTGTGTTGCTATCTGAGGTGTCTCCCATGGTGCAGGATGTCCAGGAAGACTCATCTATTCAGGGTCCATTAATGAGGGCCCTCCATGGCCCTGCATAAGTGTCTAGCAACACACTGCCCTGTGAAGGGGATGTACATGGCAAGCAAGGACATACTCTTTTTTTGGGTGGCATGGTTCCAGGCCCTTGCGCAGTTGGTATGATCTGGTGCCTCCTTGCTTATGTACCACATGACTGTTGTGTTGTCTGTGTATACTCAAAGATAACCTGGCTTTGAAATATGTCATAAGACCTAAAGAGTGAATCAAGAGGATTGAGGAAGACTGGAATGTATCCAAAACTGTTTCCAGAATTGGGGGGACAGGTAGAGGAGCTGGAATGCCCATTTCCATGAAACTGTATTATCTTTTCTGCACCTCTGAAATCTGTCTAGTCTTCCACTCAGAATGTTTCATTATGTTTATAATTGTCTCTCCAAATGAAGCTTTCTCAACAGGAGAGCCACTTGAAGTGGAGTCTTCATTTTCAAAAGGAATCTGACCATGGGAGTGCATTTGAAAGAAGTATGCCAGATAATGCTCAGAGCCAGAAGCATCTTATTTATGGATCCACAGTAATTTTATGGAAGTATGGAAGGAGGAGGAGGAGGATGGGAAGAAAAAAGATGGATGTTTCATAGCCATAATGGCCATGAGAAATGTTCATCCATAACTTTTCCCTAGATGGGGGAAGAAAATGCTTTGTTTTTTGCATTTCTTTTTTGGTGTGATGTCCACCTGCACAATGTCAGAAGGTACTGAACCCTGAGGTTCCTCTATTAACTTAGCTGGGATCTCTTCCCTAACTAGAATGTCTGGGATGCCTTCCAGGTTCTCTGTCTTCAGGAGAAGATTCTTCAGTCATAAAGCCCTCTGATGCCATATAGGCCATCACAGGATATTGCTAGAGAGTGGAGTCAGATGTACTGCAGGTTCTGGAACCACAGCAGGTGGATCGAAATCAGAAAATGTAGACCTACTATCCGGCTTGGGCCTTTTGATTTTTTCTTCAGAGGTGGAGGCATGTCTGGGGAAGTGGGATATGCCATCTTGGATTGGGCCAAATGCTTCAGATGTTGGGTCTCCAAGAAAATGAAGCTAATTGAGACTGCAAAGTCTTTTGAACAAAGGAATGGCAAATACAACAGGCCTTGTGGTCATGTTCTGTACCTAAGCAGAAGAGAAACTTGTATGCAGATCTTTGTAAGGTATTTGCCTACTACATTTGTACTTACCCCCTCCTAGCTGACATCTAATACGAATATATTACAAGAAAATAGGCAAGTAATGGAAGATTCCCCAACTGGGTACTTACTTGTCTATAATGAAGCAACGGTACCAACGACCAAATGCTGAACAGTCCCAGTGGATATGTGTCCTGCATTTGGACTACCAGTGAGATAGGTGTGACGCCCGTGCCCTGGCCCAGCAATCAAGGAGCCTCAATCCTCACCACGAACACCAGTGAGGGGCATCTCATATAGGAGGAAAGGATAACAAATACACACAGTAAAGTGCAATTTCCCTTATGAGCACACAGAGACCACAGTCAGTTCGGGGCTGGTCTCTCGCTTGCTCTCCAGGTCCCCAATAAGACTCCCCACTGGCACAGCTACAGGGTCCAGATCTCAGCCTAGTGGGTAAGCTAAAACCTCCAGCACCCTCTCTGTCCAACCAGTGCTTCGTGTCCCTACCCAAGTAGCTGACACACACACACACACACACACACACACTTTGAGAAGAGTTTATACAACCACACAGACACTCCTGGAGAAGGCTGGCACAGGTTCACCAGCTGTGCCCCTTTTTCCCCAGATTATAAGGTAGTACCAGCTGCCACCACCCACTAATATTATCAGCTACTCAAGGCCCTTAAAAGGGTGTCCAATTATTACTGTGCAATATTATTATCCAATTGGTAGTATAGCCCAGAGCTAAAGCTACTGGAGTGGCTTTGTTCAATTTTACCAAAGGCATGCAAGTATTCCAAAGATCTTAAATTATCTCTACAAAAATAGCCATAGTTGAAAGGGTTTAAAAATATTTAATAACAAATAGTCAAAACACAAGACAATACTTTTACTACACAGTGCTAGTCAAGAGTTCAGAGATCACAGATAAATACTTAATTCAGTAGTACAGTTCTGACATCACAGAAAAACACTTAGTCTAATCTTTCTAGTTTCTAGCTATTTCTAAGACAAAACACAAGTCTAAGATAAACTTACATATAGAGCAAGACAGTGCTGGTGAGTTGGATGGTCAAGACAAAAATGCTTAATGCTCTCGGATTCTCTCTGTTTTTAACATCACATTCCTGGTTCACATTACATCATTCTTCACACTTCCATGGGGTTCCCAGGCTAACAGGCTACATTCTTTAATAAGCTCACACCAGGTCAGGAAGCAAAGCCATTAAGGACATTTATGCATGCAAATTCTGGCCATTAACTCTGGCCTTAAAACAATAGCAAGAATTCCTTCATCTAGACCGGCCGGAGCCATGTTTACATCAAAGGGTCACAACATGCTTTACTTGGTCAGCAGACTGCACTGTTGTTACATTTTTTTCAGTTTCACATGTAACACTACTTGTACCATTTAAAACAACAAGCCTGTGGTTTACATTAATATTTACAGACAACAGCATTATTTCCAAAATTCTATCTGGCTAGGCTGGCAGCCTTCATCTACCTTCACCCCATCATCATAATAGGCATAGTATCTATGCTTATACGTCTGCCAATATACCCCTAATCTTGCGACATGAGGTTACACATTGGATGTATGACTTAAGGAAGGTTAAACTTTGGTACCCCAGCCAGCCATTAGCAGATATAATCCACTTGTTTGGAATACCACAACACTTATTTCAGACAAGGCATTAGATGTTAGTACAACACACTGTCTTATTGGAATATGGGTATGAGTGCCCTGCTACCCTCCCCCTGGCAGTCTATCAAAGCTCAGAGTTCCTCACACTGCTTGTCCATGTGTGTGAATGGCCAATCACCTAGAAGTACTTAGACTGCCTTTTTTAAACCCACAAACAGTTTTCTAGGGTCCAGCAGGAAGAGAAGATAAAAATGCAAGCTTTGTGAACATCTACTTTTCCAAACCAAAAGCCACACCCACACATCCAATGATAAGATTGCTGAAAACATGCAGAGGCAACTCCAAAGTCAAACTATATACAGCCAACAAAATGGGGATGGTGGGAGGGTACTGTCAGTAAGGCAGCGTGTTCAACAAACTGTTACAGGCAAGTAGGACTTGCGCAACTGTACTATGTTCAACAACCATACTACCTTACCGGCATACTGGTAGAGTCCTACAGCTTACCCAAAGTGGGAGGACAAAGAATAAATGTCCAGAAGCCCCCGGAAAATGGCCCTCACTAAGACTGCTCTGGATTTAGAAAAGGCATCCAGTGTGTAAGTGCTTCATAAAGGATTGTACAGAGGACTAAATTGCTGCCTCTAAATGGAATTCTAGACCCTGGATTTGCCTTCCATAGTGGGTGTAGCAAAAGCAATACCAGAAGATGATCAACATGCAATGTTGACCTCTCTTTGCCCCTGTGAAGGAAACAAAAAACTTTTTGGCCTTCCTAAAGAGTTTTGTTCTGTCAAGGTAGTACCTGAGCTGCCAACGCACATGCAATGTATGAAGTACTCTTTCCCTTTCCCTTATTCTTTGGTTCTGCAAAGAACACAGAGAGCGTAATGGACTGACAAAGTGAATTCTAAGACCACCTTTGGTGTGAAAGAAGGATTAGTGTGCAATACAACTCCATCCCTGTGGTAAGTCAGGTAAGCTTGCTCCGCCGTGAGATCCTGCAGCTCAGAAACCCACCTTGCACATGTCAGAACAATAAAGAAAACAGTTTTCCATGTTAAGGCCTTGAGAATAACTTAAGCTGCTGGTTCAAAAGTTGGTAAGGTCAATTTTTCTTGAATATAGTTGAGATCCCATGAAGAAGGAATTTTTTTTTTTGGGGGGGGGGGATTGTATACAAAAGTCCTTTCATGAACTCTTTTACCAAAAGAGAAGAAAGAGGGAGATCCACTTGCAGACAAGCAGAGATGACCACTAAATGCACCTTAATGGATGCATATGATAAGCCATCTTGAAGTAACTCACACTAATTTTCAAGCCCAGCTGGATATTAACTTGAATGAACCCTGTTTATATTTTGGCAGCACTTAGAAAACTTCATCCATATGTAAACATAAGATTTTCTAGTTGCAGGTTTTCTGGTCTCCTTTAACACCTGCTGCATATCCTCATGAAGCAAACAGAGTCAGCACTGAATCATCCAAGCTTTATTTGACGTTTCTTGAAATTAGGGTGCACCAGTCACTCCTTAGACTTCATAAGCAAATCCAGTGTGAGGAAATCTGTTCATTTTCTTTGACCAAGAGCAGTAAAAGGGAGAAAGAAGATTGCCTGTGCCAACAACAGATTACCACAAAGATCTTTGACATTTATTTCTGAACCTTCAGAAGTACCTTGTGAATCACTGGAAAGGGTGGCAACACATACAGGAATGAGAATGTGCCTGCTCTCCAAGCATTGCTCCAAATACATATGGAACAAGATTTCAACAGCTGTATGCTTTGATAGAAGGTGAACAAATCTGTTTGAGGTGTTCCTCATATCTGAACTAGATCCTGAAATACCACTGGCTTGAGCTGCCACGTGTGTGGGTCTGCCTAGGATCTGCTTAATCTGTCTGCCTCAAAGTGTTGCTCTGATGGGCTGTATGATGCCCGAATAGTCAAAAATGCTATGAAGCCAGCTCCCAGACTATTATTGCCAATTTCCACAGAGGGTAAAACCTTGTCCCCTTGTTTGTCAAGGTACCATATTATAGTGGTGTCGTCCGTAACCACCAGAAGAGTCCATAGGTGGTAAATGACTTTCAAGACTGGAATAACTGCCAGTATTTCCTTGATATTGATGTGCTTCTATGCATCCTTGAGTCTACAAGTGGCTTAAACTTACACCCCTACTTACTCCTCTCCTCAAGCAAAAAAAGACAAATCTGTCTGGAAAGACTGCACCAGTACTGGTGGAGAGAACGGAAGTCCTGCGATACTCACTGTGCTGTCCACCACAGCAACAATCATCTGATAAAAGGCAGCACCAACAATAGGGATTCCAGGAAATGAAGGTGCTGAATCCAACAATTTCAGACATACCACAGAGACTTGGCAGTGGTATCATGAGAATCATGGATGCCGTAAGTCCAAGAAATTTTAGAAATTCTTTTGTGCAGGCAACATAACTCCTGGAGAATTTCAGGACAAATCATCTGGTAAGACAGGATCTTGTCTTCAGGAAGAAAGGTCATTCTTTTGTTGGAAGTAAAACTAAAGGCAGCAATGCAGCACTGGAACTGAAATGCAAAAAAGCAAAGGTGTGCACTAAACAATATTGCCGCTGTAGACCACTTCAATCTTTTTAGTAGATGGACAAAAAACAAAGTAAAAGAACATTTAACACCCAATTAAAAGTGATGCATTTTCATCCCAACAGTTGGCCTTCAGAACATAATGAAACAACCCCATAAGAACAACTACTACTTGAAGACATAGCAATTAAATAAAATCTATTGTAATTGGTTCATTTTAAATAATCAGTTTAAAAATAACAGTAAGTTAATCACTCTTAATACATGCATAGGTTTATAGGTTAGTACTAAGCTAACTGCCCTTGCGAGCCATTTTAAGCCTAGCTAATTATCCCTTGTGAGACTCAAACCCTGCACCTTGTGTTTGTAAGGCAAACACCTTCACAATTAGGCCACCCTCCCAACCCCTTTTTTTTGCAATACATCCAATCTAAAAGTTGAGGTAATTCCTTAAAAACTATTAAATCTTAATATGACTCTAATATAACTTACAAAATTCTTAAAACAACAAACAAACAAAACAATACAATTTAAAAATCAAAAAAGACTGTCTATAAAATGTACGAAAAGTGAGTTTTGAAAAAATCCTATAAAATGATGATTAAAATAACTACAATGAACAATACCTAAAAAATTAAAACTTGGCTGCCCTTAATTTCAAAACAGGTAATATTGAACTGTGTTCATTACTGCCCAGATGTATAGTTGCATTTAATTTGAGCTGCCAGTATAACAACTTACGTTCAAGTTCCGTTTTCCAGCTGCCACCCCTAAAATCTATTCCTATAGTGTCCGAAACTCCAAATTTAAATCTAGTACATTCAGTACATTTTAAAATATGCTTATATAAAGCACTGCTGGTGTTTCTGTTTTTGATGTCATATTTGTGCTCATAAATATGTTTGTTTAATTTTCTGTCAGTCTTACCAATTTAAAATTCATCACAGAAAGAGCATTTTGCATGTAAATAAGAAGTTATGTCTTACCATAACGATCCATGTGAATTGTTCATCTCGCCTTTGTTCTTACACACGGTTCAGAGCCGATCCTCAGCTCCGAGTCGGCCGCATCGCTAGCTCGCATCTTCGAGAAAGCTCGAGGCACAGTAATATCCCATGATCCTCTGGTGCTAACCCTCAGATCTAGTTTGCTATACCAGAAGAATCCCTCTTAGAAATGTGTCTAAAACACTTATGAACAAATACTACAAATTGTCTGGAACCCTACTGCCAGGTAGAGGATAAAAGATGCCATTACTGATGTTAATAACATGCCAACCATACCTAGAAAAGGCTGAAAAGGAATCTAATTGAAAACCGTTCTCCCAGACCGTAAGACAGGGGATGGACGGGGGGAATGTAAGAACAAAGGCGAGATGAACAATTCACATGGATCGTTATGGTAAGACATAACGTCTTAATGTGAAATTGTTCAATCTCGCCGTTTGTTCTTACACACGGGTAGCGTCCCTAGCTCCTTTTTCCTGGGTGGCTCAAGGGAGAACATTCCTGAGTACAGTGGAACCAAACGTCGCCCTGTCCCTGGAGCTCTTGTCTAGCTTGTAGTGGGCGATAAAGGTATGTGGTTTTGCCCAAGTTGCCGCTGCACAAATGGTATCTAAAGGCAAATGAGCGGTATGGGCTGAAGAGGTAGCAATCGCCCTTGTAGAATGAGCTCTGGGTTTGAAAGGGAGTTGCTGTTTGGATTCAGAATATACGAAATTTATGCAATCTGAGAGCCATTTGGATAAGGTAACCTTTGTTACTGCCTGTCCTTTTCTTTGGTTAGCATATGAGACAAATAGTTGATCTGACTTTCTGTACTCTTTTGTCCTATGTAAGTAAAATCTTAGTTGTCTGTGAACGTCCAACTTGTGCAATGTGTATTCCAGCTTATTGGAATGATTTTTAAAGAAGGTAGGCAGTTCAATAGATTGATTGATGTTCTGAATCAAACAAACCTTCGGAAGGAAGGATGGATTGGTGCGCAAGGTTACTCTATCTGGATGAAAAATCATGTACGGGGGTCGGATAGATAGAGCCTGTAACTCTGAAACTTTTCTGGCGGAAGTGATGGCAACCAGGAAAAGTGTTTTCCACGAAAGCAATTTTAACGGAGTTGTGGTTGTTGGTTCAAAAGGGGGTAACATGAGTTGTGACAGCATGAAATTAAGATTCCAAGGTGCTATTGGATTACAAAAAGGGGGACGGAGATGAAAAGTACCTTTCATGAAGGCTTTACAAAGCCTGTGGGACATAAGAGAACCATCCTTACGGCCAATATGAAAATTGGATATAGCGGCCAGTTGAACCCGTATAGTGGATGTTGATGCTCCTTCTTGAAAAAGTGAGGTAAGGAAATCTAGTATCTTGTGTACTGGGGCCCCGAATGGATCTATACCTTGTTTGGAGGCCCAGTGCGCAAAACGGTTCCATTTGCTGATGTACAATTTTCTTGTAGATGGTTTGTGAGAAGATACAATAATTTGTTGTACTGCAGGAGATAGTAACTCCAACCTGGCTAAGATGGAAAGCGGAGCAGCCAAGCTGTCAGTTTGAGGGACTTGAGGAAGGTGTGAGGAACTCCCGACGAATGTGTCAACAGATCTGGCTCCGGGTCCAGTATCCATGGATCCATGGTTCCTCCACTTGATGGGATTGAAGGAAAGGAAACCAGATTTGTCGAAGCCAGAATGGGGCTATCAGTATTATGGTCCTGTCCAGACGTTTGGCTTTCTGAAAAACCTGGGAATTAGTGGAACAGGAGGAAAAGCGTAAAGGAGACCCGGGGGCCAATCGTATACCAGTGCGTCCCTGGGGACACTCCCTGGGGGGGGTAACAGGGCAAAGTAGCTTCCGCATTTGGCATTCAAAGGGGATGCAAACAGGTCGCAGCAAGGCTGGCCCCATCTGCGGAAGATCTCTTCTGCCACTTGAGGTTTGAGGGACCACTCGTGAGGGGAACAGGATGGCTCTGCTCAACCTGTCCGCGATTACGTTGGAAGTCCCCGGGATGTGCGTTGCTATCAGAAAGCGTCCAGTGGACTTTACCCATTGCCAAATTCTGAGGGCCTCTCTGCATAACGGGTAAGATCTGGTTCCCCCTTGCTTGTTTATGTACCAGACCACTGACATGTTGCCTGTCTGAACTGTCACTGTTCCCCGAGGTAAGGACTTGTGAAAGTGTTGCAATGCTAGAAACACTGCCCTCAGCTCTAGAACACTGATGTGCAGATTGTACTCCAAGTTGGACCATTGACCTTGGACTGTTTGTCCCTGAAAGAATCCCCCCCACCCTATCAGGGAAGCGTCCGTGGTTAGAGTTGCTACCGGACTGGGTAATACAAAGGGCCGTCCTAGTGTTAGCTCTTGACTGTGTATCCACCACAAGAGATCCTTCTTGCAATAATTCGTGATCAAGATTTCGTGAGACAGTGGAAGTTGTAGATACGACCACTGGACGAATAGCATCCATTGAAGGATCCTCATGTGCATCCTGCCTAAAGGAACTACAAGAAGGGATGCTGCCATCAAGCCTAGCACTCTTAATACTTGTTGTGCAGGGACTCTGTTGTTGTGAAGAAGGAGTGAAATTTGATGCCTGAGGTCTGATACTCTTGATGGGGGGAGAGTAACTTGAGCCAGGGAAGTGTCTAGCTGTGCTCCTATAAATAAGATGCAGCTGTGGCGATAAGACAGATTTTCCAAAATTCACCGTTATGCCTAGTGAAGAGCAAAGACTGATGGTGTAGTCCCTGGCTTGTAGAAGACGACACTTGGTGGTGGCGGAAAGGAGCCAGTCGTCTAGATAAGGAAACACCCAGAATCCCTTTCATCTCAAGTGAGACGCTACTATTGCCATGCACTTGGTGAACACCCTGGGGGCTGAGGTGAGACCAAAGGGCAAAGTGCGAAACTGAAAATGACTGGCTCCCAGCCGGAAGCGCAAGTGATCTCTGGACACCCTGGCTATTTTGATATGGTAGTACGCGTCTTTGAGATCTATAGAGCACATCCAGTCGCCCTTTTGCAGAAAAGGGAGGATTGACTGAAGCGTGACCATCCGGAACTTTTCCTTTTTCACAAAGGTACTTAACTTGCTAAGGTCTAAAATTGGCCTCCAGTCCCCTGTTTTCTTTGGAACTAAAAAGAACCTTGAGTAAGTTCCGGATCCTATTTGGTCCGCTGGGACTGGTTGGATGACTCTGTTTTCGAGCAACCTTCCTATCTCTATGGTTGCTTGGTCTCGCAGACTGGGTGGAACATCTGGGAGTTTTTTGGAGTTTGGTGGTATTTTTATGAAGGGGATGTTGTAGCCTCTGGTAACTATGCTTTTTACTCAGTAATCTGATGTAAGATTTAGCCAGGCCTCTGAGTATAAAGCCAAGCGACCCCCGACTGCCTCCAGAGTACGACAGCCGGGCTTGCACTCAGGAGTGCTGGAAGGGTTTTCCAGAGAAGGTCTCTCTGTCACCCTGATTTTGCGGACCCCCTCTGCCGGCTGGGCGGCGTCTTCCGTTTCTTCCCCCTCCTCTGCCTCTGGAGGGGGCGTCACTTTGGGTGTGTTGAAAAGATCCCTGAGTCTTTTGGAACCACATCTTTCCTCCTCGTTGCCCTTTAGGGTAGGGTCTAGATGGAACGGAAAAACGGACCCCTACGGCAGACAGGGTCTTCCCTTCTTGTTCACACCTCGTGAGAGTCTCCTTTACTTTGGGCCCAAACAGGGAGGCACCATCAAAGGGGCCATTGGCAAAGGAAGACTTAAAGGCTTCCGCAAAGGAGCATAAGCGCAACCAGGATTGTCTTCTCAGGGCAATCGCTGAAGCTGCCGCTCTACTCGATCCTTCGGCTGCGTATGAAATCAGCCTCATGGACGAGTTGACTATGGAATTTAGGGTGTTAAGTTGCACTGTCACTTTCTCGGTGACAGCAGCATCTGTGTGTCCCTGAAGAGTATCTCCTAATTCCTTAATGAGATCTCTTTGTAAACACGTGAAATGCGTAAGGTAGTTGAGCGATCGGATGGAAAAAGTCGCCAAACTAAATATGCGCTTCCCATATCTGTCCATTGTCCTACAATCCTTATTAGGAGGATGGACAGAGGAAGATGATTCAGACATCTCTTTCTTAGTGGCCGCCGCCACCACCATAGTGTCTACGGGAACTCCTTTTGTAATATAGGCTTTATCTTGGGGAGCTGTCATGTATTTGTTGGGTTTACGAGGGACTGGTTCCACTGTATCAGGTGTTTCCCAAGCCCTCCGAGCTACTAGATCCATGAGATCGTCAAAGGGAGGAGTCACCCAGGAGGTAGAAGGTTGAGTCCCAAATGCCTTCAGTAAAACCGATTCATCCGCAGAAGGGGTAAGGGTTTGCCAGTCCCCTCTTTGCTTCAGGATTTCCAAAATGTCTGCAAACAAGACATTCTCAGAGGTGGACCGTGGAGACCCTTCTGTTTCATCTAAATCGGTATCAGATGTAAGAGATTCCTGTGAGGAATCTATGTGCCTCCTCTTGCACAGTCGTTTCCTCGGAACATCCTCAGCGGGAGCTTCTGGGGATGCATCTGAGGAACCAGAGTCTCCATGTGGGGACTTCTGAGGCATTGGGTCTCGACGCTTGGTAGGTACCGAAGGCACAGAAGCAGAACGCGGACTTTTTGGGGAAGGAGATAAAGATACCGATGAAGTATGTGTCTGATCCGACAAGACTTTCCTCATGATGTCAAAGGCACCGGTGCCCCGACCCGAAGATCCGACCCGATCCGAAGAAGGAGGTCATTTCTCCAGAATCAGAACCACGGGCTCCGACACCGAGGATGGATCCGAACTGATCTGAGCCGAGGCACCGAGAGGAAGAGTCAGAACCGAAATCTCGGTTCGACTATCCCCCCTCGGAACCCAGGAAAGATGTTCAGCTCTGAGACTCTCCGGCTGGTTCCGAAGGAGTCGAGGTCAACGGAGCCGATAGCACTACTGGAGGCTTCGGCACTGAGGGCTCTACAATCATCGGTTCTCCGACTCCTAACACCGATGACTCGATGGGTCTCAGAGGAGGAAGTGTCGAGGGAACTGGAATAGCTTTGAGTTTCGAAACCAGCTGGGACGAAACCTCGATCAATTTTGACAATGCCGAGTTCTCCATAAGCTTCTGTACCACTCGGTCCACATCGGAGTCGGAAAGTGGCCTCAAAGAATGGGTCAAAGGGATCGAAGCCGTCACCGAGCGAAGAATAGTAGACGGTGGTACCTCTGATACTGGCTCCAAGACCTGAGCCTCGTGTAGAGATAAGGTCTCGACACCCGGCACTGAAGTCATAGGAGCCGGTGTCCGAATCTGAAAAGAGGTGCTCGGGGCCGATGACTTGGGCTCAGACACTCTTGAAGACTTCGACCCCTTCGAAGACTTTGAAACCTGTTCAGCCTTGTCCAGGGCCTCCTGAAACTCAGGTTTGATCAAACCTCTGTCCACCAACTTCCTGCGTCTTTCCAGCATGACCCTCCCACTAAAGGAATGACAGATGAAACAGTCTTCCTGCAAGTGGAGAGGGCCAAGACAGTAGACGCAGGATGAATGGTTGTCAGTAATGGACATCTTCTGTCCACACTGACACCTTTTAAAACCACTTTTGGTCTTTTCTGATAAAGATTATAAGAAATATAAAAAATTATCAATATATAACAAGAAAAAATAGTAAAATTTCTACTGGCCCGAGCCTCTCGATGCGATCTGCTGCTAGCGGCAAACTAGATCTGAGGGTTAGCACCGGATGATCATGGGATATTACTGTGCCGCGAGCTTTCTTGAAGATGCGAGCTAGTGATGCGGCCGACTCGGAGCCGAGGATCGGCTCCGAACCCGTGTGTAAGAACAAACGGCGAGATTGAACAATTTCACATCAGCTTGTTGTGTTGAACAATTCCCGTGCCTTAAATATACAATAGTCACATTACTGGCACCTGCAGAAATTTTATTTCAAACTAAAATATCATTACAATAACTACACCTCCCACATTTGCTTGTGCCTTTAGTCTCTGCAATGTAAGTGGTGGTTCCTACCCTCTTTTCTAAACAACTCTTAATATTTCTACTAGTCTGGTAGACAAAGTGTGGTTCATCCCCAATAACAGACAACAAACCAGGGTTAGTACCCAACACATTACAATTTCTCCTAAAAATATCCTTCACATCACTGATTTTTTCCAAATAGTTCAAAAAGTACAGTTTTGTACCTACCATAAATGTAAATGTTCGAGTGTTCACCCTGCTGCAGTCATCACACTTGGGTTATCCTGCCGTCAGGCAGTCCCGCAGTCGGCCCGAATTCCAAAGTCTTGGTCCGGCGTCGGTTGCTGTTGCTTCTTCATTGACGTCAGTGCGCCAGGGGTATATAAGTGGCATCCAACGCCATTTTCTTCAGTTTTTCTTGCCTCAGATGTCAGGTGCCACCAATAGGTAGGCAAAAAAAATATATATATATATATATATATATATATATATATATATATATATATATATATATATATATATATATATATATATATATATATATATATATATATATATATATATATATATATATATATATATATATATATATATATACACATATAGCTATATAAAAAAACAATACCCCTAGGCACAAGCAAATACACCACAGAGGTAGCATAGGATAGAGTGGTAGAGATAAGTTCAGCTAGTTCAGAGGGGATGGAGGGAGGGTAACCTGGACTGCAGCAGGGTGAACACTCGAACATCTACATTTACGGTAGATACAAAACTGTACTATGTTCATCGTGTTACCCTGCTGCAGTCATCATACTTGGGTTGAATCCCAAAGCTAAGGATGGGAGGTGGAGTCAAACAGGGTTAGAAGAAGCTAGTAAGCCCTGCAGAACTGCAGTGGCAAAACCAGCTCTAGTCTTAGAGTATAGAGGTAAGTGATAGTGCTTGGTGAAGGTGTGCACTGAACTCCAAGTAGCAGCTTCCAGAATATCCTTTGTTGGCACTCCTCTGAGAAAGGCCACTGATGTAGCTGTAGCCCTGGTGGAGTGGGACCTAATGTTAGCAGGTACTGGTTTCCCATGATGTGTGTAGCAGAATTGTATGCAATGCCCTATCCATTTAGAAATGGTCTGTTTTGAGATAGCTTTTCCTTGTGATCCTGTAGCATAGGCTACAAAAAGCTGGTCAGTTTTTCTGAAAGTCTTAGTTTTATCCAAGTAGTAACATAATTGCCTGTGAATGTCCAAAGAGTGCAGGAGTCTTTCTCCTTTGTTCTGGGGATTTGGGAAGAAGGTGGGCAAGTGAATGGTTTGGTTTAGGACCACACTGGATACCAACTTTGGCATAAAGGAAGGATTAGTTCATAGAGAGACTCTGTCTTGATGAAAAATGATGAAAGGTTCCACTGCCATTAATGCCTGTAGCTCTGAGACTCTTCTAGCTGAGGTTATTGCTAGTAGTAGGGCAGTTTTCCATGAAAGAAATTTTAAATCAGCTGAAAAAGCTGGTTCAAAGGGTGGCAATGTAAGCTTTTCCAGAACAAAGTTGAGATCCCAAGTAGGTGTTGGAGCTCTCTTTGGTGGTCTTAAGTTCTTAGCCCCTCTGAGGTACTGTCTTAAGAGTGGATGTGAGAATAATGGAGGATAATGAGCTGAAATTTCTGAGGCGTGGATCTTAATAGATGAAATGGAAAGTCCTTTGTGTAACATCTCAGTTAAATATTGCAGAATCTGAGGGATGTTTGGATCAAGGGGATTTAGGCCTGCGCAAAATCTTTTCCATTTGTCTGAATATGTTTTCCTGGTGCTGGGCCTCCTGGCCTCCAGAATGACATCCATAACTGCTTTGGGTAAATGTTTTGGCTGGTTGTTTAGGTAATTTGCCATGCAGCCAGGTTTAAAGTCTTGAGCTGGCTGTGTAGAATCTGATTGTCACGATGGGTAAGCAGATGAGGAATTTGTGGCAAAATCCATGGTGGGCCGTGGGCCATGTTCCTTAAAATTGGATACCAATGCTGGAGTGGCCAGTCTGGTGCAACGAGTATCATTTGTGGCCTCTCTAATCTGACTTTTAGCAGTACCTTTGCTAGAAGAGGCAGTGGAGGGAAGGCATACACTGTTAATGCTTTCCAACTGAATGAGAGGGCATCCACTTTCCAAGCTAGTGGATGGAAGGTCCTTGTGCAAAATTTTTGAAGTTGGTGGTTGTGGGGTCTTGCAAACAAATCTATGTCTGGGCGTCCCCATCTTTGAGCTATCATTGCAAATACTTGTGGATCTAGTTTCCATTCATGTGGATCCATGATGTTTCTGCTTAGGTCGTCTGCCAATGTGTTTTTCTTTCCTGGCAGGAATTGTACTTGTAATTGAACCTGGTAAGACAGTGCAGTGTTCCACAAGGTCATTGCTTGCCTGCATAGAGGGTAGGAATGTGTGCCCCCTTGCTTGTTTATGTACCACATGACTGTGGTATTGTCTGTCTTTATTATTAGTTGTCCTGGGTGTAAAAGGTCCTTGAAAGCTGTTAGGGAATTCTGTACTGCTAGCATTTCTTTTTGATTGATATGCAGATGCATTTGATCTGCAGTCCATTTGCCCTGAATGCACTGCCCTGCCATGTGTGCTCCCCAGGCATAGTCCGATGCATGTGTTGTCATAGTTTGCCTGGCTGTGGGTAAGGTGAACGGTTGACCCTTGTTGAGGTGACATGCCTGTGCCCACCATAGAAACTCCTGTTGAAGGCAGGGAATGAGTGGTATCATTGTTTCCAAGCTGTGGCTGTGCTGAGTCCATACACTTTTCAGGTACCATTGTAATTTCCTCATATGCAGTTTTGCAAATGGTATTAGTAGTATGCAAGATGCCATGAATCCCAAGGCCTGCAGAAATTTTCTTGCAGGGAGTTGGGCCTTTGTTGCCATTATTTTGAAGTATTGAAACAGCTGTTGTTTCTTGTCTGGAGTGAGATAAGCCATCTGGGCCGTTGTATTCAAGCTGGCACCCAGGAATATTATGTTTTGTGAGGGCACTAGTTTTGATTTCTTTTCGTTTACTGTGTACCCTAGGCAACTTAGAAGGTGTTTGACAAATGCCAGAAGCTTTAAAAGAATGTCCTTGCTTTCTGCTTAAATAAGGCAGTCGTCCAGGTATGGGTATATTTGAATTCCTCTTTGTCTGTAGTATGCAATTACTGGTGCCAGGCATTTTGTGAAGACCCTGGGCGCAGTAGATAAGCCAAAGGGCAGTGCAGTGAATTGATAATGCGTTGAACCTGCAATGAAGCAGAGGTATCTTCTGCAATTTTGTCTGATAGGGACATGCAGGTATGCCTCCTTGAGGTCCAAAGTGACTAGCCAAGCATTCTTGCCCAGCATGGGAAGAAGCTGCTGTAGTGTTAGCATCTTGAATTTTGGTACTTGCAGATAGGTGTTCAGAATTGAAAGATCCAGAATGGGTCTCCATGCTTTGTCCTTTCTTGGGACTAGGAAGAGTCTTGAGTAAAATCCTTGTCCTTGCTCCTGTGTAGGTACCTGTTGAATGGCTCTCATGTTCATGAGGGCTGTAATTTGTTTTTGTGCCTCTGCCCATTGATTTGGTGGCAGGTTTGGCATTCCTTTGATCCTTGGTAAGGTATGAAAGTGGAATCTGTATCCTTGAGAGACAATGTTTAGAACCTATTTGTCTTTTGTGATGATGTGCCAGTTGTCTGCAAAAAATGCTAGTTTTCCTCCCAAGGGAGTTGCCAGGAGAGATTTGCTTGGTAGTTTGAGGATAGAGTCATTGTGTTTGTCTTCTGCTAGCTTGGGGCCTGTCTTCTCCTCCTTTCTGGGTAGCAGAACCCCATTGGCGAGGTTTGTAAGGGCCCTGTGACTGACCTCTGCCCCTTGGGCATCTGTATTTGCCCCTCTGTGATCTGTCTGAAGCTGGAAAGGACCAGTTTTTTGTTGGCCAATTTCTGCTGAAACGAGGGGGTTGTACCTGCAAAAAATCCTTGACCGTTTGCATAGACTTTGCCTTATCCTCCATTTTCTTTAAAACCTCTTCTGCTTTGACACCAAATAATACATCCTGCTGTAAAGGTGCATCCAATAATTTTGCTTTAACATGGTCAGGGAGGGTTTGTTCTTTTAACCAAGCATGTCTACGTATGACAGAGCCAGTAACAGCTGCTCTACAAGAAGCTTCCAATGAATCAAATCCGCATTGTAAAGTATGTTTGCCCACCTGTTCAGCTGCATGCAACAGATCCTACATTTCCTTGAATTCAGGCTGTTCAGAATGTGTGCTCATTTTTTGTTTTAACTGAGACATTAGGAATTGTTGATATTTCAACATGTGAAACTGGCAATTTAATGCTCTCATAGCCAGAGTTGCTGAGGTGTATATTTTCTTTCCCCATCTATCTAGGGCTCTGGAATCCCTTTCAGAGGGCACATGATTTTTAGCCATAGAATCTTTTGCTCCCTTAGAACCCTGGGAAATTGTTTCTGGGTCAGCTACAGGGCTTTTATAAAGGAATTTGTGTGAGTCAGGTACTCTGTAGTATCTGTCTGGTTTGGCTGGAGCAGGAGGTAGAGAGTCTGGATTTAAACTAGACTCCAGATAAACATCATCCACAATATCTAAAACAGGAGGGATAGCAAGAGGTCTGTGCTGGGGTAGTAAAAGGAACTCTCTGAGCCTTTTCTTAGAATCTGAGTAATCCTGGCCTTCCCAGTGGAAATGTTCCCTCATAGTATGTAAAGTTTCCCCAAAAGAGTAGTCTTCAGGGGGAGATGCTGAGGGAGTAGAGTCTTCAGCATCAGAATCTTCATAAGGTGGAAAAGTGTAATCCTGTTCCTCAGAAGTATCTGAGGAGATAGAAACTTGGTCAGAGGATGCATAATCCTCCTCTTGTCTTGGTCTTTTATCAGGAGGGGGGTGGGAACCCCTGATAAGGGTAATCAAATCTTCAGCCATCTTAAGCATCTGTTTCTTAGGCATAGGACCTTGAACTGTAGACTGATGTACAGTTTTCTTAGGTTTTAAAGGAGTTTTAAGCTTAGCATAAGATTTAACGGTGAGTGCAGTCGGACTGAAGACACCTTCTGCAACCGAAGGTGTTTCCACTGCACCAGTGTCTAGTTCTGCTCCGGTGTCGGAAGATGACTGCATCAGTCTAGTAGACTCTGCCTGGGAATCCGCAGCTGTCTGGGGTTCCAGTTCTGCGGTCGTCAGGAGCTGCATAGGCGCCTCATTGAAAACCGGAGAACCGACGACAGGCCCAGCTGAGGCCTCGGGGCCTGGCTTAACCCTAGGCTGCCTGTCCTTATCCTTGCGTTTTTTATGAATGGCGGTCGTCAGCTGCTCCGATGGCATGATATAATTAAATTTCCTACCAAAGTAATGCCGTGCGAAGTCAAAACGGCGTTTGATAGTTTGTTTATTAAACCTAGCGCAAAACCGACAACCTGTGACGTCGTGGTCTGGGCCTAGGCAAGGAATACAAAAGGAGTGGAAGTCCTTATGAGGTATTTGCTTCCCACATGAAATGCAATTGTTAACTTTTTCTGACATCGGACTGAGGCAAGAAAATGTTCCCCAACGGGGTACTTAGCTTTATTGAAGACTTCGGACTGAAATTCAAAACGAAAATCTCAGGTGTCGGCTGACCGGCACTTGCGAACTGCTTCTGCTTCGGGCACCGCGCGGCAAGAAAGACTGAAGAAAATGGCGTCGGATGCCACTTATATACCCCTGGTGCACTGATGTCAGGGAAGAAGCGACATCAACCAATGCCGGACCAAGACTTTGGAATTCGGGCTGTCTGCGGGACCGCCTGACGGCAGGATAACCCAAGTGTGATGACTGCAGCAGGGTAACACGATGAACATCTAAAGATTTGTTGAAACTAACTCTCCTTGGTGCATTAACTTAGTCACCATCAAAACCAATCTGTAAAAGTGGCTTATACTATAAGCCCCATTCTTTGCAAACGCTGTCTTTTATGCCATCAACCATAGTTTTAGGGTAACCTCTAACATAAAACATGTTCCTTAGCTTATCCATTTCTGATAAAAGCATATATATGCTGGATGCCATTCTTGCTACTCTTATTAGCTGCCCTTTAGCAATAACCCTCTTACAAGAAAATGGGTGCAACTACTAAAATGCATTACGTATTAGTAAAGGTAGGCTTTCTATATAGCCTGGGCTCAAAACCCTTGTCTTTAGTATAAATACTGGTGTCAAGGTACTTGATACTATCATTGCTGTAGTGGTAGGTAAATTTTAAAAAGATGGTAGAAGCAGAAAAAAATTCAATAAAATCATTCACCATTTCAGTTTGCCCAACCCACAATACAAAAATGTCATCTAAAAAGTGCAAATAAAGTTTGACATATTTAAAAAACTTATACCAAAAACTGTACTGGATTCCCATTCTTTCATTATCAAGTTAGCATAAATAAGGGCGCAAGCAGCGCTCACAGCCACCCCTTTCTTTGGTCTATATAGTTCTCCTTCAAAAGAAATAAAATTGTAATCAAAAACAAATTCCATTAGATCGGTGATAAAACTAACTTCAGAGTTAGCAAGAAAACTGCAGCCATTTAAACTGTCACAAAACAATTCAAACCCTTCACTTTAGGGGATGCAGCTAATTAAATCAATAACATCTAAGTAAAACAAGATTATTGGTCCAAAGCTCATTACTCAAATGACTTAAGTCCCATGAAACTTTCAAAATATGCTGGTAGTGAGAAAAACTTGGTTGCAAATGCCTATCTACATATGTTGTGAGTGAGTATGTCTTAGACCCTTGTGCTGCCACAGTGGGTGTAAAAGGTAGGTCTAAGATGTTCTTGTGGAGCTTAGGTATACCGAATATGGTTGGAAATTTGGGTAAATGTTGGTCAAAAAATTATAAAAACTTGAAGTCAACATACCTTGCATAAGCGCATCCTTCAAGAATATGTCAATTTTCCTGTATGCAGTATTAACCTGACTGATACAGGAGGTCTTGTAAACCAAATAGTTCTGAAGTATATTAAACATTTTTCCCAAATAATCAATATAGTCATAATTACCCCCCCCCCCCCCCAATTCAGGTTTCATAACTCTGGTGTTATGATTCTTAACCAAACTGTCAAGTAAAAACTTTTCATTTTTAGTTAAATTTGGTTTAGTGTAGTTGTTTTTACTGTGAATTCCATACAAATTTATTCACAAAGCTTTTCAAATATTTGAACAGTAGGGTGTGGAATACCAACAAATGAACTTTTCTTTTTAAACACATTAAAGTCACAATTGTCATTCCTGGGGCCAAACTGGGTAGCTAAATTCAACTTCCTAATAAATAACTTAAGTTCATGAAGAGCATCAACTAAATCAAATTTACGGGTGGGTACAAACCTAAAACCTTTCTCCAAGAGTGAAACATGTTCCTTCTTTTATACAGATATTATTATAGTTAAACATGTCAAACCAATTTAATGTATGAACAATACCATCTTTAGTTAACGTAACTACCTGTTCCAGTGTTTTCTTTTTGCTTGCTGGGTCTGATTGTCTGCTTGTTTTCTGTACTTGGATTTCCCCAACCTTGCTGACGTCCCCTCCTCTCTACTATTCTTTCAGAGCATCTTAAGGGGAGAAATTCTAAAGGGTCTTTAAATACAAAATTGTCAGGTTGGGTAGACAAGGCTGCTCCAAAACATCACCATAATCATCTTGCTCTAGTACACTGTACACTGGGCTTCAGGTGTCTGGCAAAGGCTCTTGCCTCTCCTAGAGTGCCTTTTTTAGGAAAAGTTGTTTTGTCTTTCGGCTTATCCCGGTTAGGGGTCGCCACAGCGGAACTCCGGTCCGCTAATGTTTGGTAGTGGATTTTTATGTGCCGAGTTACCAGCCCTGACGCACAACCTTCAATGATGGCATGCCCATTCACGCATGCCTCCACACAGAAGATGCTCTAGCTGAGAATCGAATGGGACAACGTCTTGCTGTGAGGCGACAACACTACCACAGCACCACTTAAAGTGATTAGGTTAAAACTACCAGCTTAAAAATGTCAACAAAACACAAATAAAAGGTCATGCTGCTAAACATTAGGAGTCTAAACATGAAACTGCACTCTTTGCAAGCATTCCTAATCCTGGAAAATGCTGAGATCTATGCAGTCACAGAAACCTGGTTCAAAGCTGCAAAGAGCACCCCAGCCTAAACTGGTTACTCATCCTATCATACACTCAGATCCCAAACTGTGGGCAGTAAAGCCAAAAGAGGTGGAGTTTCAATATACATTAAAGACATACACAACTCCAGGCAGGTCAAACAGTATGATGCACAGGAGACACTCCAGGTGCAGTTAACCATTGACAAGACCCCTATTCACATCACATCATAGCTACTGGCCCCCAGATCTGACACAAGATGCCCAATCCACCTATTTGGACCTGTTCAAATCTATTAAGATTCAAACTTTTACCCTGATCCTGCGTGACTAACTTCCCAAACACAGACTGGAAGAACTACTCATGCCAGAACACAAATGCCCAGAGATTCCTTGATTCTGGCAATGCAAATGCCTTGAAACAGCTAGTCGATACCCCCACAAGAGGTGATAATATCTTGAACTTGGCATTAACCAACATGAGTAACCATTGCAGCATCCCTTAGTATCATTCTCCCTGTTAAGATCCAAACAGAAAGCGGTCTCTTTCAAAGTCACCCCCCCCCCAGCTAGGATCAGACAAAAACTTCTCCAATGCTGAATACAGCCTCATGAGGGATGGTATAAACAGCTTCACAGCCCCCTCCCCCTCTGTAGGAACTGGCACCAATATCCAAAACTACACCAAAGCACTATACAAGCATTTATATAAATGCATGGAATCAGGAATACCCGACAAAACAAAATCATCCTCCGCAAGGAAGAGTAAACCTGTATGGTTGACATCTACAATAAATAAACTCTATAACAAAAGGAAAAAAAATGCTGTCCAAGACCAAGAAGGAGCAAGTGCCCAACTGGAAGCAATGTCCCTTTAGCCTGACCAAGCAAATAAGAGCACTAGTGAAATCCTCCAAAGCAAACTTCGAGTCTAAATTGGCCACATCTGCCTTAGACAATCATAAAACCTTCTCCACATATGTCCGCAACCTCAAAGAAAGCACCCAGACCTGTTCAGAACTGGTGGTCAAGGACACCACATATACAAATGCCGTAGACCTATCAATCTTGCTGGCTGACAGTGTCCTCCCATCAGTAAATCAGGACATCCCCAGTACCTGCCCCCATTATATCTAGGAAACAGGTCATCACTGCTCTCTCAAAGGCAAAAAATAGAGCCTCCATGGGACCCGATAACATCCCAGGCTTCATCCTACATAAACACAGGCAGGAACTTGCAGCACCATTAGGCACCCTATTCAACCAAAGCCTGAGCACTGGCTTCATCCCAGCTGAGTGGAGGATAGCCATCATCATCCCTTTACACAAAGGTGGAGTGCCCACCGATCCGGGAAATTATAGACCCATCAGCCTAACTAGCCTGATCTGCAAGGCCATGGAATGGATTATAAAGGACCTCATTAACAAGGACATTGGCAAACTCTAAACACTTGATCCCACACAGTTTGGCTTCGTCAAGGGAAGGTCATGTCTGCTAAACTTGGTCCACTTCTTTGAGACAGTCACCACAGCCATGGATGATGGGAAGACAGGGCTGGCCAAAGCCTTTGCCACTATTCCCCACTCGGGCATAATAGATAAACTCTCTCAACTAGGTATCAATCCATATGTTACCAGATGGGTAGTAAACTGGCTCACTGATAGAGCCCACCTAGTCAAAATAGGGGAAGCCACCTCAAGCAATAGACCCGTAAACAAGCGGTGTACCCCAAGGTTCTGTTATTTGGGATATACTTTTTCTGAGGTGCAGGCCAAAACCAGTGGGCTATGGCTGACCAAGTGTGCAGATGACTGCAAGCTGGGTGCTGTCATCAAATCCCATAGTGATGTGGACATCCTCCAAGAGGGTCTCACTAAGACAAATGACTGGTGCTAGAAACATGGCCTCAAGGTGAATACCAAAAAATGCATCATCATCCCCTTTGGGGAGAGTGACATCCCCACAAATTATCACATTAATAACAATGTCATAAGCACGCAATCAGTTGTGAAGTATTTGGGCACTCAGGTTGATAGCAGCCTGACTTCTGACCACCATGTTGCTTCCATTGTACAGAAAGCCTTCTACATGGCCCACCTCATAAGTGTATCTCATCCAGGGACAAGGAGGTCATAACATCCCTGTATTCTTCCCTTATAAGGCCCATTATTAAGTACAACTCCCCTTTTAGTATATACCTCGCAAAGCACATGCAGTGGCTGCAGAGACCACAAAGGTTCCACACCAGGAGGATCCAGGGCCTCAAACACCTACCATACACAGATAGGCTAAAAGTCCTATCCCTCTACTCAGTTTCATACAGACTCCTCAGAGGTGACCTCAGTCTGACATACAAGGCAATCACGGACCACACCTTGATTAGACTGCTGCATATCCGCAAGTTAAGCTCAACTCGAGTAACCCACATGTATGGCCTCAACCTGGTCTGTGACATCAACAAGACTTGTTGGCAGGACAGATTTTTGTCCAGAAGACTCCCCCATCTATGGAATAGATTCCCTCTGCATATCAAGCAGAGTACCTCTTTACACCTTTTTAAGTGAAGCCTGGATAACTGGATGGGAAACAGAATATATACCCCTGGGATTCCACCCTCGTCCCTGCTGGACAGTGGCATCGGGTGCTGATTTGTCTAAACATGGGCTAAACTCTTGGCTAGGCTTATAAGGGCTTCAGGGCCAATAGCCTAGTAACCTCCTATGATCTTATGTTAGGAATCTCATATTTAAGGAATGGGAATGGTTCAACACAACTAGTTGTTTACATAGTAAATTGCTAATTTTGTGATGCATTTTACATTGGTATGACTGAGAGAAAACTGAAATGTATTTATGAGCACAGATATGACATAAAAAACCAAAACACCAACCTTGCCTTATCTACACATATTTTAAAATGTACTGGATTTAAATTTGGCATTTTGGACACTGTAGGAATAGATTTTAGGGGTGGCAGCTGGGAAACAGAACCTGAATATAAGGAGTTGCACTGGTAGCTCAAATTAAATGCAACTACACATCCGTGCATTAATGAACATACCTCAATATTACCATACCATTTTAGGTATTTTTGATTGTAATTATTTTAATCAACATTTTACAGATCTTTTCAAACTTCACTTTTCACACATTTTAAAGATGAAGTCTTTTTTGAGTTGGGCGTTGGGCTGACAATTCGGCACCATAAAAATCTACTGCCAATCATTACCGGACCGGAGTTCCACTGTGGCGACCCCTAACCTGGAAAAGCCAAAAAGACAACAACAACAACATTGTTTTAACAATTTTGTAAGTTATATTAGTCATATTAAGATTTAATAGTTTTTAAAGACTTACCTCAACTGTTAGATTGATGTATGACATGTATTAAGTTTGAGTAACTTATTATTTTTAAACTAATTATTTAAAACAAACCAATTACAATAGGATTTATTAAACTGATATATCTTTAAGTAGTAGTTTTCCTTACGGGCTGTTTCATTATGTTCTGAGGAGGTCCAACTGTTTGGATGAAAACGCCTCACTTTTGATTGGGTGTTAGACATTCTTTTACTTTGTTTTTTTGTCCATCTATTAGAAAGATTCCTATGTTGGACTCAGTGAAGCACCCCAGAAAAAAACAGTCTTTGCAAGGGTGTCAGACTTGACTTCTGGAGGTTTAACATGAACTCTAGCTGGGACAGTAAAACCAAGACCTTCTCTAACAATTCGAAACACCTGGAAGAAGAAGAAGAAGACTCTTTTCAGATCAACAAGTCATCCAAGTAAAGAAAAGGTATACAATCCCAGAGTCTGACAGTGGGCCACTACCAAGGCAAGTTATTTGGTAAACTCTAAATGTACAGTGGATAGCCCAAAGGCCAATACAAAAAACAGATATCTTCTGAAATCATGAGCAATGGGGATAAGACGCTATGTATCCTTCAAGTCCACGATCACCATGAAGCAGTGGTCTGGCAACAGAGGAAACAAGAAATGCCAAAGATCATAGTGGTAATCTGCCTGCATGCTAAGCATCTTGAACTTGGGGGCCTTGATAAACATATTCAAAAAGGAAAGGTGCAACACCAGTCTCCATGACAGCTAATTTTGTGAACCAGGAAAATTCTGAAGAAGAAACTTCTCATTCCTTCTAAAGGGGGGACTGGTTCTATGACCCCTGAGTCTAGTATTTGCCAGAGAATAGGAGGGAATAACAAAGTCTGGTCTGGTGGGGGAGGGGAATCTCCCTTGAATGGATGGGGATGTTCTTTCCACTTCTACTTGTAGCTCTAGCCAGTGCTGTTGAGCACCCATATGTCAGAAACCACTGAGAGCCTGACTGTCTTGTTGAGAGCTAACGTTCAAGACATGGCACATAGATTGGAACGTGAGAAAGATGGGTGTTGCACAACGGCATAATCGTAAGGATGGGGATTATTCTTTTTGGGGAAGGAACCCCTCCTGTTACGTTTGGCGGAGTTCTTGTCTTGCCATTTCCTTTTAGTGCTTTGATTTTTGTTCGGCTGGAGCTTCTGTTTGATAGGCTGCCAAAAATGATCCTGCTTATAGGAAGAAAATTGTGACTATGAAACATTTTTGACACCCCTTGCATCAATTTACCTCTGTCATATCAGCATTTAAGGATGTGATTAGCTGTTTCCAAACACACAATTAGACTCAACTGGAGTATTCATAATCTCATTTTTAACACATCAGAAAAGTTCTGGCTGTAGAACCAAACATACTTCCTTATCACCACTGAAGATGCTGCATTTCTAGAAATAGTATCGGGCCCTTCTAAGGCACAGTCTAAAGCATATTTTGACACTTGTGAAACATTGGAAGCAGCAATTTTGTCTAAACTATACATACACCTCTAGACAAACTTACACATAAAACACTGGTGATTAAACAGTTTAGAAGTTAAAATGCTGGACTGGGCCAGCTTCCTTCCCTGAGATTCCAGACACTTGCCTAGTTTATCTGAAGAGACTGGATTTGAAGAAGAAAGTCTTTTTATGAGAAGAGGTTGCTGGGGACACAGAAGAAGGGTCCACGGATAAGGGGGTTTGGAGACCAGGCATGGTTGAGCATACCCTGAATTTCTTAAACACTTTTTTTATGGACTGCCTTAATAAGCAGAGGAGAATTACAAGCTTTCCTAAAAACATCCTTCAATGCTGGGATCAATGGAGGAAAAAGTCCCCATGTCTGGGGCCTAATCCTTCAAAAGATCATAAACCTTGCTGATTTGGGGCAGCTCATGACTGCTCCCAAATGAATACATCTCCAAAATCTTACCAACATTTGGGAAAAAGAAAACATCTGTTTGTGTTCCTGAACCTGTTCAATCTCACAGGAAACTGACTGATCAAACTCTGACAGTTACAAAATATTACACACTGGATCACATTCAAAATCAGGATACTTAGAGATCCAATGGTGGTGAAAGAGCAGGCATTACTCACAACCAAGATATGCACCCTGCAATCAACTGCTTGAACAATGGATTTCTGCCATACAACATGGTGAGTCTTCTCTCTCTTTTCCGCATTTAATCCACTAGTGAGAAAATCCATGGGGGGATGCATATCAATACTGATAACAGATTCTGTACCTCTGACTTCTACACCTAAAACATTTGGTTCTCCCATACCTGAGTCAGACAATGGTACAGCCCTGGAGGATGTGTCTGACCGTCATGTCTCACACAGTCATGGTACCAAAACCACACCAATGGACCTGGAGGTAACAGAAAGCGAGTGGTCTGATAGCTTGCCCATGGCTACTGCAGAGTCACAAGCCATAGACTGGGTCATATTTTTTCAATGTCTATGTTTTTAGGTGCACAAAGGGTAGACAGTTGGAGGTAGGGGCACTGTACATGAGTCCATCAAGTCAGGAAACAAAAACATCTGTCCAGATCAATACAAATGCCATCTAGACAGTCAGCCCAGTAAAACAGACAAAATCCACTACTCTCCCTCTAAATTGCAATCTGAAGTCTACTTCTACACTAATATTACACTAAATACTGCACTAAGTAAAAAGACAGCAAATTCAGTAACTCATTTCAAATCAGAAAATGCATGTCACAAAAGTCCCCAATTTTAATACTTAAAAGCTAGTTTCATCCATATATGAACAGAAACAGCAAAAATAGCCTTAGACAGTGAATTAAATACAAACATATGAAAATTTCTTGCCAGAAATGTTTCACATACAAAACGGCACCAAAATCATGATTTAAATGAATAAAATGTTTAAAATGCTATAAAGCTTCTCAATCACCTCAAATAATTATACCCCCCCCCAAAAAACACTGCAAAAACAACAACTGTTCCAGTCAAAACTTTCAAAAGAAAAAAAAGCTTTTATCAAAGGAAATAACAGAAGCACTTAACTTGTGGTTCTGGAAAGATGAAGCAATGAGAGTGCCTGCATTAAAATGGCCTTAGTACAGAAACTCATTTAAACATTCACCACTGGCAATAAAACACATTAAAAGGGGTTACAAACTCCACCAAACTGAAGAACTAGTTTCAAACAAACACTATAACTCTTGTACTGTAGCAAAATAAAACTCAAATCACATGCAATTTTCCATTCACAAACAAAATCAGCAGAATACACAATACAAGTACTAACAGAAAAAGATGAGTAAGGAAATAAAATCCAAAAGGATTTCTTATCTGAGCTCAACAGCTGAAGGAATCCAGAGAAAGGCGGACTCTTCCAGGATATCCTTTTCTTATTTTGGTACTAGTAAACTGAAGGGGTCTTGTCTATGAGTTTGAAAGGCGGTCCCATTACTGCCAGGTGATTGGTCCTTCATACTCACAGACAGGCAGTGGGAATTGCCTCTGAGTTTTAAGAGATTGCCAGAGGGAGGGTAGCAGGGCACTATTACCTATATCCCAGTAAAGCACTATTTTTGTTGAACATCCTAGGACCCTATACATCGTCTGCAGTCTCATAAAGATGAACTGGAGCTTTTTTCTTCCCAGAAGATGAGAAGTAGCTACATATACCCTCTTCTTCACTCGCTTCTTCTACAAGTAATCTATTATGGTCTTCTATCACTATAATTGCATGTTCTTACCGAGTTCTACACAAATGGTATATGTCTTCAACTTACAGTTTACATCAAACCAAAATACACACACCAAATAGTTCTCCTGTTTTGCAATTCGTCTTGTTGCATGAACAAAGATTAAAGCTAGTATTACGATTTTCAACATCTTAATCCCCAAAGAGTTGAATATATGAAATAACTTCTAAAACCATATTAAAACTAGAAGGCTCCATGAACTTCTCATCCAAAATATGGTCTTAAGTCTTTCTTTCTACTGTTTTTTTGTTGGAAAAATGAACATAATGGACACCACAAAGAATATATGAGATTATGGATATAGTCCTTATAGAAACATGTTCAATTCTGTTCTGTACAGATGATAATTGACCCACAAGTACTTCTTGGAAAGGAATATTCTGGTTTTGTTCTTAAAATATTAAAAAAAAAATCAACATACATAAAAACAGTGCAAAAAGTTGATCTCTGTGTGCAGATACCACAGCAGTAAAGAACTGAGGAAGACTGGATGAGGAGTTCTCCTGTTATGCATATGACTGCATGAATGTGTCAACACTGATGCGATGGCAGAAGACAGACCCTCCACTGATGATGATGTATAAGACACTTCCATCACAGCACCAGTCTGTGGTAAGAAGGACTAAAGTCAAATTCCTACTGAATGAAACTGACTTGTAGAGATTTATGAAAGACAGAAAGGTAACTACTAATGTGCATGTACGCTCAATTCCCAAATTTGTGTGCATGAAGATCACTGTGGGTATGCCTCTAGTGTAAGCTGAAAATGGAGTCCTTGGTCCACTGACGAAAATGCTGTTTACAATTTTCTTGAATAACACAGCTTGCCAGAAAAAATGTTCCAAGAATAAAAACATACCAACACATTATCAGAAAAGTTCAGGCATCACTTTATTTTAATTGCATTTCAGAAGGAATGTATGCAACAAGTTTCAGTGATAAATGTTGAAGAATGAGTTAGATTATTATAATTGAGGAAAAAGGAAAGCATTCACACAAAAGACCAGTTCAAATCTTTCAGGTACATAAAGTAATCTAAGAGTGCCATTACAGGTAACCCTAACAATCACACACAGACCATTGTGTAAATGAACATGCCGTTCTGACTACAAACCACACCAACATGTTCTATTTGCTTAAGTGCAAGGAAGCATGAAAGACACTAGGTTAACTAGATTATTTCCATTAAACACTGTAAAATAAAAATAACTACTCTAACAAAGACAGTTTAGAATTTCTCACCAAACTGAAGGTTTGAATTCTGCTGCTGTTGTATGTGAGCGTTGGACATTCGGAGTCCTTCCTCTATTCCTGTAAAGAAGTTAACAAACTGCATTGACAAACATTCTAACTGTTCGAAATGGCTACATAAAATGGAGTTTTTAAAAATTCTACAAGAAATGGCATTTCAGTGAATTTTCATATGTGACAACGTCTTCATTCACTTCTAAATTTCTTTATCTTGCCATCTTTTCCACTTAACCCGGCTGAGAGGGAAAGAAGGATGACTTCATATTTTTTGGCTACAAACATGTCAGATGGCTCTGCAAAAAGCAGCTGGAAAGCAGCAGAATAACAGTGCAGAAGCTACTCAAAGGCATTAGAAATGCTGAGATCAAACATAATTCATGTCATGCAAGAGTCATTCCTGATCTGGAAAGCAGAAATGATCTGGAAAGCAGAATCAGACTAGAGAAACAGGAATGTTTTCCAAAGCCAGAAGCAAGAAAATATTAATTGTGTTCTTCTTATTGACAGCCTAAATGCAATAAGCACTAACCCATACCATAATTACATGACAGAATGAGATCAAGCAAATCAAAAATATTTAAGAACTCCTAACACCGAGCACATGACTTAGGTTTAGAACAAACTATTAGCTTGTAGTCTTCAAAGATTCAGAGTTTGCTCTGAGTAATGTCATCATAGTGTGCTGAATGTGTAAACTTCTATGCCTTTAAGAGAGTTAGAACCTAAAGCAAGATGCTCTTGTTCTCATGGTGGAGTGCATTTGCAAACATCCAAGATACTGTCCTACAAATGACACAATGATTTTTTCCTAAAATGCAAATGAAGGAACCTGGTTTGTACAAAAAATACACTATAGTACTTTTCTCTTATGATTATTTACATACTTCTGCTATTTGTTCTGTATTTTAAGTTAATGCAACAACTCTACAGACATACATTAGAGAACAAAAAGAGTTTTAAACACAAGAGTCAAATGCTCAACAAGGAGGGATTCTAAAGTGATTGCAGTCTACAAATGCCTTTCTCTGTTTGGATTCATCTGTACTGGCACTGACAGCAACAGGTGTTGAAAATAAAAAAGAAAACAAAAAGTGTGCAGAAATAATTTAATGGCACCTCTCATCATTTCACAGACATGACAAAGCATTTAGGAGCTGCATCTGTCCATTAGTAGTACTGGGGAAAGTGCTTGAATATGGAGAGGGATGAACTTTGTTTTATGTGAATGGGGAATCTGTTCTACAACAGCTGTACCCTCTGTGAGATATAGCTGTCCCTCCAAACTGTTTTGTTAATGTTGCAGAAGAGGTTGAGATTCCTAGACTGAGTATTTCTAATGTTATGTGATTGCTGATGTGCAGTAAATCCATCAGTAATGGGTCGGAGGATGCTCTGTAAGCCAGAAACAAGAAAACCCTTAGCAGTCTGTAGGATACAGAGTATAGTGCCAGACCTTTGAGTTGGCCCATGTAAGACATGCTGTTTAGGCCTTGTATACTTTTAGTAAGGTATCTCTGTGGGTGTTCCAGTTGTTGCATCTGCTTAGACAGATTCATGTCAAAGTGGGAATTATATTCAAGACTGAACTAATGCCAGGAGACAATGACATCCACAGATATATAGATGCAATCCCTTTGTTTAAAAGCTGTGCAAAGTAAATGGGCTTTTTTACAACAATGGACACATGTTGGTCAAAAGTTAGGTCACTGTCCCCATAAGTTCACAAATCCCAAACAACTAGGTCACCTCTTAGGGGCATAGTGTCAATGCGGTAGCTCCCTGGGGTACATGACTTCCTAAAGGATATAATAATGCATTTTTTTTAATTTAGTTTCAGTCCATGATATTGGCACCAGATATTTATTTGGGACAAATCTTCCTGCAGAATGGATAAGCCATTTTGGGATTTAATAACTGCTCTTAGCTTGCACTGAACTGCAAACTCAGTAAACTTAAACTTCACTAATATATATGCAGTTCGGTGTACAATATTCAAAATGAACATCAGAAAAATGCCTGAAGTACCACCAATACTGTTACTGTTAGACACAGCAAACTGAACACAAGCACACAAAGTACAATTTTCAATGGCTGCTCAAAAAAAAACCCAATCAATTAAGGGAAAGTCAATTACTAGTAGAAAGTAACATAGGAATGATACTAGGGACACAACCTCAGGAACCATAAAATGCATACCCATGTATAACTTCATGTATACATACATAAAAGTTCTTGACACCCATTACAAGCATTGACTAATGTTCATCTCCCATACTGAGAAGGACTATACACAATAACCCTGGTATATATCTACATCTATCATCCATTTGTAAAGACTAGCCTTAAAGGAAGATAAAGCAGATTCATGTGACAAAACCCCGGTATCCAAAATACTGAAAATGAAAACAAAAATGTTTTTTTTTTCTTTCTGCAGGGGGTTTGTCCCATCCCCTGACATCTCTTGCTAATTGTATACAGTAATGCCAAGATTGCAATGAAGCAAGGAAAGGGCCAGTTCCCCAGTCTCTGCTGTATGAGAATCACACACTGTAGATTTTCCATTTATCCTTATACGTTGAAGGTTGTGCGTTAGGCCCGGCAAGCCAGCATGTAAAACTCTACTGCCAATCATTAGCGGACCGGAGTTCCGCTGGCGACTAAAACGGGAAAAGAAAAAGCAACACACACACTGACATTTTAGTTTGACATTGTCTCTCTTGACATTTACAACTGTTGAGATACTGTCATGCACCCAGACAAAGTAGTACTTTCTCATAGGCTGGCGAGAAACCTACTCCTCCAGTGAGTCATCCTTATTTGTTGGTGTATGTTTAGGTCACTAGTACAAGTGTTTGTAGGCATACTGCTTTTGCTAAAAAATAGGACGTCAAACAGAATGGGTCTTTCATGGCTTGAAATAACAGACACAGACCACCTCAAAGCAGCTGTTAGGTTAGACAGTATACAAAGAATTGTGCTAATCTATCAAGAGAGTTGAAAAAATTAAGGACTCTAAATTCCTTGGTTAAAAAGAATCATTAGGGCCATTCCAGTTGAATGATATGCTTGGATTTCTGTGTACCAAATCGGGCACTATATTCAGTGATGGGTCTGATAAGGGAAGAGTACCAGTGGCAAGATGACTTCTTTAGATCTTGATCATATTCCCTTAGGAATTAAATAGGTGATTTCCTGACTATGGTGGAAACATGATGATTGAATAAGACAGAGATGTCCACATAAGTCCATAGGTCTCCAATGACCATATCTGCCTGAAGAGGAGCACCATTTCTAATATATGAGGTGGAAGCAGCTGTTTTGCTATGCTGTACTTTTTTTGCAGTGGGGTTGGCATTCTTCAGTACACCAAGTGTATATTCCAACCCTTGTTGGAGTGGTTTAGTTCACTGGAGCTCTGGATAATACTGCCTAACTTGCAGCAGTCAGTAAATATGGTCAAGCACACTTCTGGGATACTGGTTTAAACAGCTGCAAAATAAATGCCAAACAGGAGAGGGCCCAGCACTGATCCATGTGGTACCACACTAGTTACAATTTTATTTTCAGAAAGGGTACTAACAACTTTCACAACCTGGATTCGACTGAACTGCCAATTTGCAATCGAGCAGACAATGGTGCAGTTTAAGTTACTTTTGCCTAATTTTTAATAATACCAGCAAGGAGATAGTTTCAAAAGTCTTGGCTAGGTTGACATACGCAGTGTGCATAGAATGCCCACTATACAAAGATTGTGTTACCAAGTTCATAAGAATGTACTCCTTCACAAAACAAAAGGGTGTCTAGACCAGTTAAAGATGCCTATGTCTGTATAATGGACTTCTGCTATGATACTTTCCATGGTTTAGAATATAAGGCTAGAGAGGCTGATGGGCCTATAAATATATGGGTATGTAAAGGGGCCATCCAAAAATGAATCCAAGTATCTAGGATAGGAATAGAACCCACACCACACCATTTCAGTGTCAAAAGCGAAAGATGCCCGTTGAGCCACTGTCACTTTTATAACACAAGGCCTTCCAATAGATGTCAAGTCTGTGCTCCTTTTAACAGGCAGTGCCAAATGCAGACTCAATCACTCCAGGTACAGAATTTTGTAGTAGACTCAGTGCCACAATATGTATGACATCTCTGTTGTAGCTATGATCAGTAGCCCAGATTTTTTTTATTTATTTAGGTTCAGTGTGTAGGCACACTTATTTCAAAGTATATGAATGCTTACAATTCCAAATCAAGTTACATACACTCAGCAGGTCAGCAACTTATCACATTTGTGAAAAAATGATTGCTGTTTCCAGAAGTGGCTTTGTCATCAGTATGCAAAATATGTTTCTGAAGGACAGACTGTGAGCGCAAGTATTGTGCTTCTTTCCTAAAAAAAATAAAAAAATAAAAAAGGGTGCTTGCTTTGCCACAGCTAGAAATCCTAGCGCCCTTATGTATCAGAACCTTAGCTTTCTAAGAAATGCAGTTGTGCACCAGTCCTCTAACAAGGTTGTAAGACACTAAGAGGTCATAGAAAGTGTTTACCATACTACAGCCTCCTGAAGCTGAAATCTGCCAAGGTAAAGTAATAGTGGGGTCTCAGTCCACAATTCTCAACTGTACCGAATTCCTCAGTACTTACTGGTTTTGAGGTCAAAATAATGGGGTGCCACGAATTCCTGAGTGGCCCCTTTAATTCCCTGTTTTTTTTTTTTTTTTGGGAGAATTTTTGCTGATGTCATCACATGCAAGGGAGTGTTCGTGAGTAGACTGCCAGCCTGTCGGAATTCGTCTGAGGGCTCAAGGGGGTGTGTACTGCTGTCCGTTTCTGTTTATCTTTATGGCAATGTGTTGCAGACATTGCAGGCAAGCCGTTCATTACTACAGCAGTATCAGTCGATGGACTCAGACCGGTCAATCATGAGAAAATATATCACTAGTGCCAGTTCTTCCCCTGGCTTCTCCAGGTAAAAGACAAAAAGAAAATGACAATGCAGTGTGCAATGCTTCATGTGCGTCTGTGTTGTACTGTTATCTGTTAGTGTTACTAATTTGCTTCTCAGGTTAAGAGCTATAAATGTGTACTACATACAAATTGAAAGCATAATTTATTCATGGCGCTATAATTTTTCCCGCAAATTTAGGCTTGCTCCTGCAAGTATGTATATTATTAAGTAACTCAGCAAAATCTCCAAGACTGGGATTAATTGGGAGTGGAACCACAGTGAACTCACGGATTCTTTTTTTTTATTTATTTATTTATTTTTTTTTGGGGGGGGGGTGCTGTCAGGTGCCCACACTGTTAAGTCCTAACAGCATTCAGAGCTAGTATGCTCAAGTCAATTAAAAATAGTTATGATGAAGATTTTCTCTCCAGTCGAGAATAATCCATAGAAAGAACATTTGGCTAGGCAGGCTATTTTGTAGTCATGCAGACAGTTCCCCAGTGATATATTATGGTATGCTGCAGGTGGCATCCTGTCAGAGGTCATAGACAAAATGCTTACACAGCTCATGTGCAGGGCTCAAAAGAGCCACACCCCTGGCATCTGCATAAAATAAGCAATGCTCTGCCAATTTACTAAAACTATGCACTGGACTCGTGCCATGTCTGCATGTGTTAGCCCCTGTATTTTATAGTGGTAAATATAGTGAGAGGTCTGGCATGCTTTCACTGATTTGCAAATGCATTAACATAGCACTGCCCTGCTTATAGCTAGGTGTGTGTGTGTGTGTGTGTGTGTGTGTGTGTGTGTGTGTGTGTGTGTGTGTGTGTGCGCGTGTGTGTGTGTGCGCGTGCGTGTGTTTTTGTATGTAATGTAGTTAAACTATAGTCTTTTAGTCTACACTTTTGTGACACGGAGAGGAGAGAGAGGAAGCAGGTAAGACTGTTTTTACAAAATGGCCCATGCATTTTCATTGCCATCCTGAAAGTCCGTCATTTGCTTAATCACATAACACTGCTCTTAACTTCACTTCAGTCTTACTATTTACTAATGAAAATGCAAAGTCAAAGCCCCACTCCATGATCATGTATGCCAGCCCTTGTCTTGCTGAAGGGATCGGTGTGGTGGGGGAAATGTTTCATTTTGGTGTTTGTACATATTTTTTGAAAACATACTGCTGAAGGGATTAATGGAGGTCTGGGGGAAATGTTTCCTTTTGGTGCTTGTGCATTCTTGAAATTACTGAAGGGAAGGATTGCTGCGGGTGATGTTTCATTTTAGTGCATGACTGATTGTGCATACTTGAAACTACTGAAGAGATGGATCACTGGGGGAAAAGTTTCATTTTGGTCTTTGTACATACTTGGAAACATACTGCTGAAGGGATTAGTGGGGGTCTGGGGGACATATTTCATTTTGGTGTTTGTGCATACCTGAAACTACTGATGGGAATTAAGCTTTTGGCTTTTTTGCTATGGGTCCGTTTCTCATAAAATTGCAGTTTTCTGGCAAATCACTGGCAGTGGCAGATCTTTGAGGGCTGAAGTCATAAAACGGCAGGCAGCAGACATTACATTTGATTTTCAGACTTCATCCTTCAGAAAATTCATGCTATGCAAAATCTGTTATTTTGTCAACAGTCTATGTTTGGAAGAGCAGTATTTAAAAAGTGTCACTAACTATTTCTGTGCCTTTGTTTAGTCTCCCATTATTTGTGGCTTTGTCCAGATTTCTTGCTTTAAGAGATTGAGAGGTTTGGCCATAATACCTGCAGTCATATAATTAAATAATTAATTGTATGAAGCTCTGCATCTGTGCCTTTTGCCGATTTTAATTTCAGTTTACCCATTAGTGACTAATGATGGAATGCATAATATTGCAGTTCACATATCTCACAGACTGTTATGGGGTGCTGGGTGGTGATTAATAGCATAACATAATGAATAAGAAACTGCAATGTAATGTTAGTTTTCTAGATGACTTTTGAAACTGTATTATTACACAGATCTAAGAACACATGGTGTTTCTTATTGAGGCAGGCACCCCACCCTACAACTTTTTATAAGTATATTCATGGAAAACATTGAATTATATTAAGTTATCAAAAGAACTTTTTTGCAAGTATAAAGTAAAAGATTTTAACCATCCAGTGAGCTTTGTAGCTGAAATTGGTAGCAAGCTGACAGTAATTGTTTCATATTTTACCCATAGTTTGTGTACGCTGTGGTTGCTAATAATATTGCACCTGTGTTGCTTCAGATGTTAATATATATAAAACAGTTTTATACTGGTTATATTTTGCGTTATTTAATATTAACGTAGAAGGCTGAATTGCAGTTAATTTTATTTTTATAAAAGAACATTTTATTTTAGTTTTGCACAAGTTCAAAGTCTGATACAAGTTTAAATATTAATATAAATAAAACAGTATTGCTCTTCTGTATATTTTGTGTTTCATGATCATATTTTGTCTGTTCTTTAATCTGCATTTAAAAGTGTGCATGCCACAATTCCACCGAAGTGGGCAGGGTTACATAATTATGTATGCAAACTGTATGTTAATCAACATACAGGTTTTTGGCCAGTTGTACTTATTTTTATGGGCCTTTGACCAGATTGTTGATGCTTCCAGGTTAAGAGGTATGGGTATCACTTTAATATTAGACAGCAAAAGATGTCAGCCACCCAAGAGGAAAAATAGGCATTAAACAGAAGTGGAAAAAATAGCTTCTCTTTTTTGTCATTTTGGTATGCATGAAAACTTAAGTTATAAAGAAAATTATAGTACAGTTTCACATTTTATTATTCTTCCTTTTCCAGTACAAAGTGGCCAACATATAAATGTCGCACTGTTTGACTAAAGCTGACCAGAAATGCAGGAATCTGAAAGGCAATGCAATCTCTTCAGTTTGTTCTACAGCATTTTCTAGACAGTGACAAGATGGCTAATAGATGATGCATAACCCTTACGTTAAGTGGAATGACAACCCAGTTCAGATCACTAAATAACACCTGAGAAAGAAATTTAAAGTGGAATATGGCTTTTTACAGAGTAATGAGAAATGTTGGAGAGAGGGAGAGGAACACTGAACAAGCAAAAGAGCACACAAGCAGGTAAACAAGAATTTAAAAATTAGAATTTCAGTACAAAACACAGTAGGCGGCTTTCAAGCCAAAGGAAAAAAAAATATATATATATATATGTATATATATATATATATATATATATATATATATATATATATATATAAAACTGGGGTGGTGGTGCTGCGGTAGCGTTGTCGCCTCATAGCAAGACGTTGCCCCGTTCGATTCTCAGCTAGAGCGTCTTCTGTGTGGAGGCATACATGAATGGGGCGTGCCTTCGTTGAAGGTTGTGCATCAGGGCTGGTAACCCAGTACGTAAAAATCCGCTACCAATCATTAGCGGACCGGAGTTCCGCTGTGGCAACCCCTAACCGGGAAAAGCCGAAAGACACAAACAATATATAAATACATATCAGAAATAATAACAGTTCAGCTAAGACCTGTCTGATGTGGAAATATGAAGGACTACCTGGATTAAATTCATTAGAGCTGAGCAGAAAAAAGTGGTTAGCATTACCGGCTACACTATAAAGGGTTCCAAGTAAAAAAAATGTCAGCTGATGCACATAGTTGCACACAGAATATAGAAAGTATGACATCCAGTTACGTACCACTGAAAAGTTACAAAGGCTAAAAAACAACTAACAAAGCTGACAGGCTGGTAAAGAACGCACTAAAGCACCAACGAATTCAAAAATAAAAAATAAAACTAAATTAACACCACTGCTGAAAGCACGAAAACTGTGAATAAAACACAAACAGCAGCAGGTACAATTGGTAAGCGTTTTCACAGTCATAAGACTTGTTTCCTCAGACCTAACATATAACACTTACTACCATCTATTTAAAACCCTGTCTAGCCAATCAAAAAATAGATTCAATTTAACAATAAAACAAATCATTAAAATTACTCATGAAAAACACAACACTCTATATAAAAATACATCTAGGACAAAAGTATAACCATTGCTAATGGTTACACTCCTGTTATATTTAATATGACAAATAACTAAACAAAAATAAAGGCTAAAAAATACTGTAGTACAGGATTATGTCAATTTTGTGCTAAAATAACATACTTCCTTGATACACTTCTTAAGGCACTGAAATGTTTGGAAAAAAAAAACAAACAAACATAACTGACAGAGAAGACATAATGAAAACAAAATTTTAAGTTATTAAAAATATCTATGCAGATCAGTGACCAAGGACCACCGACCTGGGGACTAGCCAGTAGATATAAAGACATGACTGACGTGATCTAGTGGTGACATTACAAATTTAATGTACCTTGTGCATAAAAGAGGACTTCCCTAGTGCTCAGGCTAAATTTCCCTGTCAATCTAAATATCAACCTTGGTATCCCCTAAAAAAGTGAATAGTGACTCAATAGGCTCTCTCTGGTCACATTACACAAAATGTCATACGAAGAAACCAAAATAGCCAAAAGGAAGCAGAATTTCCTAAATGGGATGACACAGGCTACAAAAAACTTTTTTCTATAATAAATAATATAGTCTATAAAGTTTTTTTTTTTTTTTTTTTTTTACATAGGAACCAACGAACCTACCATAGAGTCAAAAATCTCTTCACTCTAATTATATGACTAAATATTTTCTTCAGTGAACATGCTCTATTTGTTGACTGAGGGATGTATACAAGAAAGGGGGGGGGGGTCCCATGTCTCAGTGTTAGAGCAAATCTGATAAGGAGGAAAGATGAAACAGACCCAGCACATGAACCAAAAGCACTAATCCAGTGGATGTCAGATCCTTCCATGAGTGGAACTAAACTGCCGAGTTGCAGCCCTCCTAAATAAAAGTACTAAATTTTATTTTGTAACTTGCTGTTTTTTTTTATAAACATTTGATTTTCCAGTTCTAGACTCAGACCAAATTTCTGTTTCTATAAAGGAAAAAAAAAAACTCAGCAAAGTTATCACTAAAACAGCCAAGTGGTTTTGTGTATGGCCCCAAAGACAATAAAGTTATTACACCTTATTACAGCTCCTCCTGCTCTTACTGGTGGACTGAAATGACAGTTCAGTGGCAACTATTTGGGCTGCTAGATGAAACAGCAAGCAGCCATTCCCATTGGCTCAGGCTGTATAAGGTGACTGGTGCCTGAGGCAGTCTAAATCAAATGTGAAAGCACTGACAAATGGGAGATGGGACTCGGTGTGTGTGTGTGTGTGTGTGTGTGTGTGTGTGTGTGTGTGTGTGTGTGTGTGTGTGTGTGTGTGTGTGTGTGTGTGTGTTTTCTTTACTTTATTGTGCCTTTGTTTAGTGGGATAGCCCATGTGGGTTTAGCATACACCCCTTTTCAGTGAAGGTCAGGTAAGAAAAGCTCTGTATATTGTACAATCATGAACGTTTAAACACAAATTAGCGAATTATACACAATATATAATTATGCATAAAAGAGATTAAGCACAATCAAATCAGAAATTATACTTAGTACAGGAATCTACATCTAACATATGTTATCACATACATATAAGAAGGAGATGTTTATACAGAGAAATAGTTTACTAGCAGACAAATTACTTTATAGGAATACATTAGTCTCAGTAAAGTTCCTTGGTGTAGTAAAATAATTTTTTGTGAAAAATTACGTCTAAGAGAAAAAAATATATATTAAGATGACAGTAATAGAAAGGCACAGACAGAGTAGGAGAAAACTACTGTAATGAGAAAGAAGTGAGGAAAGGAGTACTTTCAGGATCTGTTCTAAAGATAAGAACAGATAACATACACTGGCATCATGGCAGTCAGCCTGCTGAGGTGCAGGAGCAGATCCATTTTTCTCTCAAGTAACATTTTAATTGTTTTTTTTTTTTTTTTTTTTTTTTTATGGGATTTTCATTTTGGTCTGTTTTCAGAGCTAAGGGGATACAGTTCCATACTTTTGAAATTTTGTTTGAGTACAGAGAGTCCCCTGCAAAAAGTACAGTTGTGTACACTTAGCATAAAGGTAGATGTTTGAGTGTATTCACTGTTGCAGTCATCACACTTGGGTTATCTGCCAGCAGGTAGCCCTCAGTCAGCTCGAATACCTGAGACTTAGTATTTTTCTGTCGGTTGCTGTCGCTTCAGGACTGACATCAGGTCATCAGGGGTATAAAAACAGGCAGCCAACGCCATTACATCAGTTTTTCTTGCCCCAAATGTCAGGAGCCTCCAAACAGGGAGTTAAGTTATGGTGGAAAAACACCACCAGTAAAAAGTAAATACCAATAGCCCTGTAAGGGGTGAGTAAGAGAAATAGAAAAGGAGAGAGAGAGTGAGAGACAAGGGGGCTGGAGGGTGGAAAACCAGGACTGCAACAGTGAATACACTTGAACATCTACATTTATGCTAAGTGTACATGACTGTACTATGTTCTTCGTGTTTCACTGTTGCAGTCATCACACACGGGTTGATTCACAAAGCTGAAGAATGGGTGGAGGCAGTCAAGAAGAGTTGGGGCTGGCTAGTATGCCCTGCAGGACTGCTGTTGCAAAACCCGCCTTGGATTTGGAAAAGATAGGCAGGTGGTAATACTTGGTGAAGGTGTAAAGAGAACTCGAAGTAGCAGCTTCCAGGATGTCCCTGGTAGGGCCTCCCCTGAGGAATACTGTAGAGGATGAAGTTTCCCTAGTGGAATGCATTCTGACCCCCAGAGGGGGTGGTTTCCCATGGTGTTTGTAACAGAAATGGATACAGTGCACTATTCATTTGGAGATGATTTGTTTTGATATAGCCTTGCCCTCTGCCCCTGGTGCAAAGCTGACTAGTAAGTCAGATTTCCTGAACAGCTTCATCCTATCAAGGTAGAATCTAAGATGTCTGTGCATATCTAATGAGTGCAGGATCCTTTCCCCCTTATTTTGAGGATTAGGGAAAAAGGTGGGCAAATGGATAGATTGGTTGACAACCACACTGGACACCACTTTAGGCATAAAAGTAGGGTTACCCTGTCTGGATGAAAAATAATGAAGGGTTCACGGCCATAAATGCTTGTAGCTCAGACACTCTTCTAGCTGAAGTGATGGCCAAAAGCAAGGCTGTTTTCCAAGACAGGAATTTTAACTCTGCTGACGCTGCAGGCTCAAAGGGGGGGGTAGCGTGAGCTTTTCCAATGCAAAGTTAAGGTCCCAAGCAGGGGTGGGGGCTCTTCCTAGTGGCCTTATGTTGTTAGCCCCTCTCATAAACTGTTTGATGAGAGATAGAGAGAGAGAAGATAGGTGTCTCAGTGCTGTAATGAGCAGAGATGGCAGAGGCATGGATCTTAATGGAAGAGAAGGATAGCATCTGTGGAGTACGTCTGCTAGGTAATCCAGGATGAGAGGTAAGGAGAGCTGTGCTGTGTCTGCTCCTTCAGAGTGAATCCAGGAACAATACCTTTTCCACTTATCAGCATAGGATTTCCTTGTACTAGGTCTTCTGGTTCACGAATGACATCCAGCACCTGCTTGCTTAGGCTGGCCACTGGAGGAGAATTCAAGGAATAAGCCAGGCAGCGAGGTTCAGGGTTTGCAGTTGTGGATGCAAGATCTGTCCCTCCTGCTGAGTGAGGAAGGTTGGGATCTGGGGTAGGTGCCATGATGGCACCGGTGACAGACTGCGCAGTAGTGGGTACCTGTGTTGGCATGGCCAGTCTGAGGCAATCAGGATTGCCCTTGGTCTTTTCTGTCTTATCTTGAGTAGTACTCTTGTAAGAAGAGGCAGAGGGGGAAATGCATAGATTGAGAGGTTTACCCACTGGAAGGATAGGGCATCCACTTTTCAGGTCTTGCTGTGAGGTACCCTGGTTCAGCATTTGCTGAGCTGGTGATTGTAAGTGGAAGCAAATAGGTCCACCATCAGGGTACCCCATTTCTGGGATAGAAGACTGAAGGTGTTGAAGATCTAATTGCCACTCGTGTGAGTCTAGGAGATTTCTGCTCAAGTCGTCTGCCAGAGAGTTTTGTTTGCCTGGCAGTAATTGAGCTTGCAGATGAATATGCATGTCCAAGACTGTGTTCCACAGGGTCATAGCTAGCCTGCAGAGTGGGTAAGAGTGGGTTCCTCCCTGCTTGTTGATGAACCATATCACTGTGGTGTTGTCGGTTTTTATTAGAAGGGGCCCTGGTGAGAGTAGGGATCTGAAAGCTGTCAGAGCATGCTGAACAGCTAGCTTCTCTTTTTGGCTGATGTGCAGATGAATTTGGTTTGGGCTCCAGTGGCCCTGAATGCACCTGCCATCCAGATGTGCCCCCCAGGCAGAGTTTGATGCGTCTGTGGTTAGGGTCTAGGTGGCGTGGGGTTGTGTAAAGGGAAGTCCCTTGTTGTGGCTGCATGCTGCTGCCCACCAAAGAAACTCTGTCCTGAGACAAGGTATAATAGGTATGACAGTTTCCAGGTCCTGAGAATGTTTGCACCAAAGACTTTTTAAGTACCACTGAAGTTTCCTCATATGCAGTCTGGCATATGGAATTAGTAGAATGCAGGAGGCCATGAACCCTACAGCCTGCAGGATTTTACTTGCAGATAGCTGGGTTCTGGTGGCCATTTGAGCGAAGAAGCCTATCAGATAGGCTTGTTTTTCTGGAGTAAGGAATGTCATCTGGGATGCTGTGTCCAAGCTTGCTCCCAGGAATACAATCTTTTGACTGGGGACTAGTTTTGATTTCTTTTCGTTGATAGTGTACCCCAGGGAGGTTAGAATGTCCTTTACAAATGTCAGGTGCTGCAGCAGCTTTTCCTGACTGTCTGCCTGAATCAGGCAATCATTCAAGTAAGGGTATATTTGAATCTTTCTCTGTATGCAATAGACAATGGCTGGTGCCAGCTTTTGTGAAGACTCTGGGAGCAGTGGATAAGCCAAAGGGAAGTGCAAAGAACTGATAATGCATAGATCCTGCCCTAAAATGTAGATATTTCCTGCATGAGTCCCTGATAGGGATATGCAGATAGGCGTCCTTTAGGTCTACGATGGCTAACCAGGCATCTTTGGACAGCATAGGGAGAAGCTGCTGTAGAGTGAGCATTTTGAATTTTGATACCACCAGGAAGGTGTTTAGAATAGATATATCTAAGATTGGGCACCAGGTGCCCTCTTTTCTGGGTACCAGGAAAAGTCTGGAATAAAAACCTTGGCCTATCTGTTCTGCAGGAACAGGTTGAATTGCCCTCATGGAGAGCAGGGATTGAACTTGGTTTTGTGCCTCTGCCCACTGGTTTGGAGGAATGTCTGGGAACCCTTTTGGGGTTGGCAGCATGTGGAAATAAAATTTGTACCCCTGGGTAACTATGTTGAGGACCCATCGATCGTTGGTGATGGAGGTCCAGTTTTTTGCATGGTGGGGAAGTTTTCCTCCTGGGGCACAAGCAATTGGGCAGAGGTTAGGAGTGGAGTTGAGAAGTCATTGTGAATTCTTTCCGTAAGGGGGTGGCTTAGCACTCCCTGTTTTAGAAGTGGAGGTACTCCATTGCTTAGATCTCTGCATACCCTGACACTGTAATCTGGGGGGTCTGTTTCCCCTAGGTCTAGTTTGAGATGGCCTTGAGGGGGCTGGAAAGGACCAATGTTTCGAGGGGCAATGCCTACTGAATCTTGGAGGCTGCACTTACAAAAAAACTTTGACTGTCTGCATTGTCAGCCTTTTCTTCCATATTTTTTTAAAACCTCTTCTGCTTTGGTGCCAAACAGATTGTCCTTGTTCAAAGGAGCATCCAGTAATTTTGATTTGACATGGTCTGGCAGGGTCTGCTCCTTAAGCCAAGCATGCCTTCTAAGTACAGAACCTGTGACTGCTGCCCTGCAAGATGCTTCTAGGGTGTCAAACCCACATTGCAGGGTATGCTTGCCGACTTGTGTTGCAGAATGCATAAGCTCATGTAATTCTTTATTTTCTGCACAGTCAGGAAAGGTAGATAATTTTTGCTTAATAAGTTCCATAGTATGTTGCTGGTATTTCAGGATGTGGAACTGGCAATTCAATGCTCTAATGGCGAGAGTTGCAGAGGTGTAAACTTTTTTACACCATCTGTCTAAGGCTCGGGAATCCCTATCCAAAGGGGTGGGATTCTTAGCTATAGTTACTTTTATTCCTTTAGGCCCTTAGGAGATGACCTCTGGGTCAGCAGTAGGATTTTTGAAAAGAAATTTGTGAGAGTCAGGGACTCTATAGTACATGTCTGGTTTCCTTGGAGCAGGGGGTAAAGTATCAGAAGTTAGACTGGATTCCATAAAAACATCATCCAGAACATCCAGAACAGGAGGAATAACTAAGAATCTGTGCTGTGGTAAATCTAAAAATTCCCTGAGTCTCTTTTTGGACCGAGGATAATCCTGACATTCCCAGTAGAAACGCTCTCTCAAAGTATGTAGGGTTTCACCAAAAGAAAAATCCTCTGGAGGGGTAGCAGGATGAATGATTCCTCTGCATCTTAATCCTCACAGGCAGATAAAGGCATATCTTCATATTCAGAAACCTCAGAGTCGTCTAACTCTTGGTCAGTTAAAGCTGTTGGGGACAGGTCTCCTTTTCTCTTAGCAGGGGAAGGCTGGCTTCCCCTAATCAGCATGATCAGGTCTTCTGCCATTTTAAGCATTTGAGATTGTGGCAAGGAAGCAGGCGCTTGAGCTTGGGTCATCAGTTTTTTAGGTGTAGCTCGTACTCTTGGCCTTAGAAACTCGGTAGTTTTAGAAAGAACTGAAGATGCAAAAGTAGTCGTCGGTTTATGTCAAATATCAGTAATGCGAAGAACTTACTCGGAAGCCAGTGTCTGCAAAGCGGCTCCAGACTCATCCAAGGTAGAGACATCCGCAGGTTCCGTAGTCAAAGAAGAGTCTCTGGGCATACCAGACTTCAAATAGGTCTTGGCAGTGGCCTACGAATCCATCAAAGCGGGCATCAGGGGCAGTAAAAGCACCTCACTGAGTACCGGCGAACTAGTGACTAGCTTAGAAGCATCATCGGCAGTTTTGGAGCTGTGCGGTCTGTCTCTGTCTTTATCCTTACATTTTTTTCAAAAGATTGGTAAATGGGTGGCTTACTGAAGCCATTTCAGAATAGGGAGATCAAGACCGAAAGTATTTAGCTACAATAAGGGCCCGATGACAAATAGTTTGTGCATTGAACAAAGCACAAAACCAACAGCGAGGTATATCATGGTCTGAGCCTAAACAGGTGATGCAGTAAGAACGGAAATCTCGGTGTGGTATTTGCTTTCCACAGGCGAGACAATTGTTAACTTTTTCTGACATCGGTTAGAGCAAGAAAAAAAGGATCCCCAACAGGGTACTTACCTTTAGAAGACTTCAGGATGATTCAATTTGGAAACAAAACTCAGGTAGCAGCCGACCGGCACTCCTGCGAACTGCTTCTGCTTCGGGCTCCTCGGCAAGAAAGACTGATGTAATGGCGTCAGCTGCCTGTTTTTATATGCCTGACATCAGTCCTGAAGCGACAGCAACCGACGCAGAAATACTAAGTCTCTGGTATTCAGGCCGACTGAGGGCTACCTGCTGGCAGATAACCCAAGTGTGTTGACTGCAACAGTGAAACAGGAAGAACATCTGTAAGATTTTTTTAAGGTGAGCAGAGATTTGCTTTTTGATCTTGGTTGACCTTCAGATGAATAGAGTTTTAGGACTCTTTTTTTCTTCATGGTTGGACAGTTGTCTGGTTTATACAAGATTTTGTGTATGCAATACCAAGTTGAGATAAAGGTATGTAGTGGGGTAGTTCTAACCAATTAATTTCCCTGAGTGCTAGACAGTGATGTGACAGAGTGATTGACTGCTGCAAATTTGGCAGTGCTGTTATAACATTGTACTAGCTCTGCCAGAAATGTGGATTACTGGTTACTGAAAATGGGGTAAGCATACAGAAGAGAGGGTAGTAAAGTAAGCAGCTACTATACATTTTCTGGCATCATCAGTAAAAAATTATTTTACTCCGTATAAACAGCCTAGTTTCTGGTTTGTTTTCTTATGGCTTGGTTAATGTGTTTATCACATTTCACCTGGTCATAAATGATGACACCTATAAATTTAGAATGGTCAAATTGTTTGATCTTAGTGCTGAAAGCAGAGATGATGGTAAAATATGTCTTTTGGTTTGATTTGAGTTTGGGAGTAAATAATATTAATTTTGTTTCACAGAGATTTAGTAAGACATGATATTTGTTTAGCCCAAATTAAATAGAGGACAACACATGCTGGATTATGAGCTGAAATTTCAAGGATTAGTCCACAAAGGTAAATTGTCTTTAAAAGAGACTAAATATGTTTTTGTTGTACTATATGTTCTGCAATTTAGAAATATACAGGGCAGATGTAAGGAAAACCCAGTGTGACAAAAGAACCGAAAGTTGTGATAAGTGCGCACTGAGCAAGATAAGGAACTGTATCCTTAATCTGTGGTCCAGAAAGTGAAATGCCTCCATCTGGCAACATACACAGACTGAGCAGAATCATTTTGGACAGCCAGAACAACAACAAAAACCTTATCCTTAACCATAAACCTAGAGATCACAATTAAGTTACGATACAGTCATGACAATGAAGCATGCACAAATATAACAGTCTTGCTGCACTCATCTTAGACAAGTCAGGTTGAACAGGTCTTGAGGAAACTGGGATGGGTTTGAGGGAAGGGTGAGTACAGATTCTGGAGAAGAGAACACACAACCAGCAGGTAACAAAGAGCTGCTATGGCTGCCACCTTTGGAGGCTTCAGATATGCCTTCAGCAAAACCCACCAAACCAATATGTGGAGGAGAAGTGGAGATGATCTCCTAATTCTATGACAGGAGCAAGGAGCCTAGCCAAACTGCCTCAGGATCTGCCCTCAGACAGCAGAATCTTAGCAGTTTTGTGCAGATGCCAATGGTGAAGAGGTCAATTATGACAAGACAGACATTAACAAAATGATGCATGAACATGGAAACAAAAACATCACTCATCCATCTGAGTCAGTGTCCGCTCAAAAAAGTGCACTAAAGAAATCAAATGTACATTTAGGAGATGGGGGAAATGACCAGACTTGTTTTTCCATGCAGATGAAAAACTGTGCAGTTCAGATTTTCAGATCATGTGGAAAGCTTTTTCGTGAACTGAATGACTGATTCTTTGGAGACGGTGTGGATGCTATCAAATGAGATGCAATCTTGGGAGCAGAATGAAGACTTGTACTTGGATGGAGATTTGCCAGACTGGATAGCGGCTGAATTTGATAACCTTAATTTACAGAATTAATGCAGATGCTTCCATATTTGTGTCTGATTACTTTAGACTTGACGTAGGTCTAACTAGTCTGCTCATGGCTTGTTCTGATGTCCTGAGTGCTTTTACTTCCTCTCCACAGTGAACCATTAGCATACAACAGCAAGCTCCTATCTTCATTCACAGAGTCTACCAGACCCCCCCAGCCTCCCTCCATGTTTAACCTGACTCCCATCTGGGGGCAATGAAGATATCAATTACACTTCTGCAGCATTACACTGCAGCTGGGGAGTGTACCATATCTCCCACCACCCAATAGCAGTCTTGTGAACTCTACAGTTACTGACATGGGGAGGTGCATAAGCATTTTATAGATTGTGCAATCTCCCAAATGAGCATCATATTATTTATGTAGCACAGAGTCCCACTCCCCAACTCATAACACCACCAAGCCTAGGCTGCCTACCTCCACCAAGGATAGATGAGCTGATGCTGGCTAACTACACTCATCCTCCCCATACAGCCCTTCCAGTGCCTGTGTCTTTAATCAAATATGGGTCTTTGGGAAGGGAGTAACAGCTTTACCGTTCTTCACCACAAGGCAGATTTTTTTGGGGTGCTTTTATCTTTAGAACTATCAAATGTTTCTGATAGCAGAAGTAATTCCTTTGACTTTAAAGTGGGCCATGTGTATACAATACTCGGAAACTTTATCTATGATTTGGACACTACAGAGAGTTACTGCCTTACTTCTAGCCCACTCTTTACTGGAAAAGTGACCAGAAAAGTGATGTCCAAGCAGCATGTTGCCTTTTGTGATGGTCATGGACAATGGAATTAATTTCAGTCCAGGTTCTATGGACACCACAGCTCTGTAATAGCCCTCACTCAAGTGAGTTACAATCTCCAGTTGACATAAGAGTAATATATTATTCAATACTTGTCCCCTCCTTGCCCTTTCTGCTAGGCACAAATTATGACCTGATCCTCCTGGATTGTCTAAAGACCTAGTGTGGAACCTCTTTCCCAGACCTTCATTGGTTTGCCTCATAGCTCTCAGGATTAACTCAGACGGTTTTCTCTAGGGTTCATTTTTTCTTAGCTTGTTATATTAGCTGCAGAGACCCACTGAGTTCCATTTTTGGGTCAAAGTTTTTATTTACATGCATGCTTCCCCTTAAGGGCTTAGTTTAGTGGAAGCATTTCCAATATCATAGCTACACTGATAATACTTCTCTATATTTTTCTTTTCCTTAGCAGCAAGTGGACCAATCAGACCCTATTGTGAAATGTTTCAAAGATATTCTTACTTGGATGACAGCTACTGGTTGCAAGCTCAACCCATCAAAAACTGTTATCATGGTCTTTCATGTCACTTTTAGGCCCCCCCACAACTCAAGTCATTCCCCATCATGGTTTCACTACATGTGGTGAACAACTACTTCCTTGAAACATAGGACTGCACTCTGTTGTTATGATTCTTAGACTGTTTCCAATTCAATGACATTCCATATCATTCACTTGGTGGCCTCAAAGGAATGGTGCCCTTGAGAAACTGTTTCATGGTATGATTTGAAAAAATAAGTGGGTGAATATGCAAGCAAATTAAGATGACAGACACATGGATTTTTATGGAAGCCTAGCATACGCCAGAGTTCTACAGTTCTGCTGGAAGGCAGAAGAGCTGTGGCAGCCTGTCTTGGCCATGCAACAGTGTAAGAATCTTAGCCATTTTTGGAATTTATAATTTTCTGGTTTTTGGTGTCCTTTCTTCCTTGAGATTTGTAAGACATCCTAAGAGAATAGGTGTCTAGAAGATATAAGTATCATATCATCCACAGTGACAGTTTCAGTACATCCAAGAGGGGGTGTACAGCAGATCTTTTATTCAGTGTGAAAAGGTTCACTTTCAGAAGCAGCAACCATAGTTCTTCCTTAACCATGCTGTGGAGAATGGATAACTAGTGTTGTCTGGGCCAAAGGTGGGCTACTGGGATCACACTTGGTCTGTTCTCCTTGATTTGCTGAAGTACCCTGGGGATGAAGGATACGGGAAGAAAGGCACAGAGAAACAGACCTGTTCAGGGTAACAAAAAGGCATCTATCCTCCAAGGTCTTTTGGCCAGGACTCATGAGCAAAACATTTCAAGTTACCTGTTGTGTTCTGAAGCAAAAAGGTCTACGTCTGGCACACCCAAACTGTATGTCAGGCATCTACACATAAGGCTCTACAATTAACTTGCTGAGTGAATCTGCCAGGCAATTTTTCTGTTCCTGGTAGATAAAGGGTCCCTGTCATACCTCTTAACTGTCCAGATTTCCACAGAATGTTTAGATTTTTGCCTCATACTTTTGCCCTGTTCTTCATAAAATGTTGGTTTTCTGGCAAATCATTGAGGACTGAAGTCAGAAAATAATGACAGACATTTGACTTTCAAACTTCACACCCTACAGACAATCCATGCTAATGAAAAAACTGCATCTCACTTTTACTTACCACAGTGTCTCTACATACTTGACCCTAACCCTTCACACAAAGAGTTGAGCAGACAGAGGTTCCTCAATCCTTTGGTCCCCATGATCAGCTCTACAGATGCCTGAGCTGCTAAATGAAGTACTGCTGCCTGGTATGTAGTCACAGCTTTTTCTGTCTAAGCTAATAGAGCTGATCAGTCTCTCTCAAATCTGTTCTAATGTAAATATGTCCCAAGGCTAATTCTCCTTTTACATCAGAGGGATGATCAGACTTTTCCAATGAGAGAAGCAGGACAGTCAATGTCTGACCTAACAAATCCTCAAAACTACTGCAAAGTAGGAGTTATCCAGGTGGAAAACTACTGCAAAGTAGGGGTCATCTAGGAGAAAAATGTACTATCCCTGTACATTAGTCACATAAGGGAGAGACAGAGGGAAAAAGGGTTTCTAGCCCTAAGCATATGAATATGAATCTCTTCCCTGTAACTACATGGGAAAGGCCCATGCTGAATGGTTATAGGTGGAACAATGAGCTCATGAAATGCTATAAAGCAAAACTTGAAGATTTTACCAGTTGGAAGGCTGTATTAGGTCCACTGCAGCTGACAAGTAGCAATACTAGATGCTATTCAATAGCACCTAAATGACCATCTCCCACTCAGCAATAAAAACTACAGAAGTCAAATGCTGGGGCAGGACTGGCCAAAAGTCCACCTGGTATGAGAGAGAGGAAGTAGGGGTGAGATCAATCACTAGCACACTATGTTGGGCTCCGATAGAAGTGAGTTAAGGGGTGTGAACTCCTAGGCCTGAGTATAACCTCACTAATGTATCCTGGGACTCAAGGACTGAAAATGTGAAAGAAATGCCACATGATCAATTACTGCTGTAGTAACATTCTTCCTTCAAGGTGTCACACTGAAAACCTGGACCCAAGGCACATATCTCAGATCTTGCAGTTATCTGAGGATGATGAATGGGATGTTGACCATCTTGACAGTGGGGAAATCCAATGTAAGCAACGGTTCAAAAGTACATGTTGGTGAGAAGTGTTTGGTGGAGGATACAGGCTTTAGCCTTTGTTGATGTTGCCCTCCCTAGCCCTAATCCAACCTGGGTCCTACCTAGTTTTGTGAGTGATAATTTGACTGCTTCCAGTACTGGGGTCTCTTCATTGTCACCATTCTATATAGAGTGAGGGAGGCTTCAAGCTTTCTGTGGGCCGATGGGTTAAAGCATCAGCACTTTAGGAATTCCTCAAAACCAAGCTCTAAGCCAAGATAAAAACTAAAACTCCTGAACTGACTCTGTCTGTTGACATGAAAAAAGAAAGAACATTTTGTAAGCATGAAACATAAGAACTTTCTTATTACTGACACTGGAATGAGCTACAAATGATAAAGGTAGCTACAGAACAGCACATCCTGGGAACAGGTGTTGCCTCATATACCAATATAATGGCATTCTGGTGCTGTGCTGCAGGAAGTGCAAGATCAAGTAAAGAACTAGCTGGGAAAAGGGCTCCAACAAGTTGATCCCAAATGTATATCTGTTGTCAAGGACATCTTTTAGTAAGATTCTAGTTTACTGATAGAAAAAAAAGTAAATTCCAGAAGTTAGGTTTCCATTATAGTAAATTGCTAAAGTGGTCAATAAACTAGACTAGCTCTAGTACCAGGCACAGATGAAAAGTCTTTTTTTTGCTTTAATAAAATGTGCCAAAATGTTAGAAGAGGAAAAAATAAGGCCTACAGAGTCAACACAAGTGATGAAGCCAGTTCCTTGGTAAGCCACTCATATACAACTCCAGTTCATCTATCAGGCATCTCTGAAATTTTGTTATAGCCTACGTTCTATTGGTGCCTCTGACAGTGTGTTATAAAGCTCCAAAAACCTCTATGTGAAAATCTCTCATATGCCAATGGTGATTTCCCACTTCCAGCTGTCATCTATATTTTCTTGTCCTCCCATTATTCCTCTTCACTTCCATATGTCTCACCTATCTCCTTACAGTAAACTGCATCCTTATATTCCTCTCTTCTTAAAGTAACCATGTCAGTTTTTTGAAGCTTTTTTCATATCCTAAACTGCTTAGTCTCCCAACCATTCTAATAGCTACAATGTATATCACTCTACAAGCCTTATCTTCTTTTTTGTACACAACTGCTATAACTGAACACAATATTCCAGAGGTAACCTTCCAACTGTCCTACATAAAACAAAGGACATCCTCAGCAACCCTCTGACTAGCGTCTCTAGACAAAATACATATCCATCATACTGTTGGTCTTCACCATTCTCTTATGCTGTGATTCCTGATTCAGTCTCATGAATTATTACATCCCTCTCTCCCTCAGATACGTTTCTAGTCCTTTTATTGCCTCCCCTACCATCATAAGCATTTTCCATGAGCTACCTTATTGAAGTGTTCAGCTGTGTACTTTCTGCAGAAAATTTCAGCTTCTATCAGAAACCTTGAAAGCTCCACAGGATCTAAATGGAATGTGACACCCCTCCCACCCACCATATATATGTAAATACTGCATCAATCCTGGTATCAATTAGTAATCAGGCAGGCACTGTTCTCCAATCTCAACGATATACATGGGATAAGCAAGTGAAAAAGAAAAAGTGTTAGTAATAAACCTAACATTATTTCACTTGGTACCTGCTTTTATACAGCAAGATTTCCTTAACAAAATCTTTGCTTTTCTGTGTCATAAGCAAACTTTCTATCCACATCAATATACATGTCTCATTCTATACCCTTTAACTCTCCAACAAGTCCATGGAAAATAGGATTTCAAAGGCTTTGTTGAAGTTTACATACAGTATATTCAGTGTTTAGTTTTTCTCATCTCTCTCTCTCTCTTGTAACCCACTCTCTAGAAATATATTAAGTTGGAGTGGCAAGGTCTCTGCATATGAAGCCATGTTAATGTTCACATGCAAGAGACTTATCATTCAGAAAGTGTAATAGTTGCTGTCCCTAGAATAAATCTGTCTGCTTTATACAAAATAATGCACAGCAAACACATATTGGTAACCAGATTTTACAATCATGCTAACCTACTGCTTTAAAATATATCACATGACATTTCTTCCAGAATAGAGTTATAAGATTATTTATGTTTGTCAATCAGATGAATTAAATGAGTTATAGTAAAGTATATGTTTGGAACACAAATTTTTAACACAGATTATTATGCTGCTGTTAAGTAGATTTTCAAAAACATTTAAATAAATGTTTCATTTTTTATGCCTTCTAAAATAAGACATTTACTTACTACAAGAAACTACATCATTTAAACTCATTATAACTGACATATTTTATGAACAGAGTATTTTTCCTGAATCTGTGGTGTGTCAGTGTGATAACCTTGTCAATGTTTATACTAACTGCTTTCAGTTTCTCTGTGAGAATTCTGTGATTTGAAGATTCTGAGGTAACTCAAGGACATTGTGCATAAGACAGCCCACATCCCAGATTGTCTCTCTTAACATTTTGGCGGGAAACAACAGTTAAAGAATCTATTCCAAAACTGATTGATTACTTGATAATAAATTTACAGCATAAAGTTTCTGATAAAGGTAAACTTTCATATATACATAAAATTATCAGACAAGAAACTTTTTACAATGTAGATTCATACTGGAATTATTTCACCTCTATTAATGGGGACCCACCAACTCAACAAGATAAACAATATATATTGGAATCTGCTTATAGAACTACATCTTCCATTGTCTGGAGACTTTATACATGGAAATTTTTACATAGATCTTTTTATACACCTTTGATGATGAATAAAATTAATAATAAAGATAATCTATGTAAGAGATGTAATGTAGAAATTAATGCTGACTGGGCTCATATGTTTTATGACTATATGAAGTTGAAAGAATACTGGAAGTCAATTAATGAATTTTGCAGGCTTTTTACAGATAATTTCATTATTTCTAAGTCTCTTATATTATTCAACACACGGTACCTCAATGTGTTAAAAGATTAAGCTTCCCTTGTTATGGTCTATCCTAGCAGTGGCTAGGAAAATAATAACTAGAAATTGGATTTCAGATACACCTCCTTCGTTCAATGAATTTAAAAATGTTATGAATATAATGTGTCATATGGAAATAAGCACAATTAGAATGAGAACAACTAGAAAAACATCACATTTTATTGTATGGGATAATTTACAAAATTTGTTAAAAAAATTCTAATTTCAATAGCACAGTATTTTAGTTTAATTAATTGATCTGATTGTAGTGGATGTCTTTGTAAATACTTTAGTTGTTTTGTTGAATATTATAATAATACCTATTTTTAATTATTTGTATAAAATTGTTATGATATTTCTCTTATATGTTAAAACAATAAACTTGTTTTGAAAAAAAAAGAAAGTGTAATAGTCTTTTCTTCAGAAACTTTTTATAGCACAATTTTTTTTTTGGAACCTAGGGAATTTGTCCAAACCTTGTGCTTTATTTTGTTTCAGGCTCTTGCCTTCATCACTCTGGTCACTTTCATTTGGTTCATTTGTTTACTAGGATACATCTGAAATACTTCCTATACTGTAAACACCAAAATGAGTAAGTGATTCAGCATTTCAACCTGACTTCATTTTTAGCCATCATTCCAAAATTCCAGTGCCCCTGTGCCTTGTTATTTTTTCTTACATTCGCCAAAACATACAGAAAGTTTATTTCATCCACTTTTCAACGCAATGTCCATGTCAATCTCTACAACTGCCTAAGCATGCAGGATGACCACTGCTGACTTTTTTTTTAAGGGAAGACTGTCATATTCCATCTCCCTTCACCACTGCACATTCTTCATTCTCTCACGAGCTTTTACACTGTAATTTGTCACTGCTTATCCCTTTCTTCAACAAGGCTGATTGTCTTTTCTATTTTTCCTTTTTTCTCCTACCAACTGTTTAACCATCTTATAGCAGAATGGATATTCTGAATGTTAGGTGTGAAACACTTGCTCCGTTCATTGTTGCTTGTGTCATCGGTTCAAAAACACATTCTCCTGTTGTATTGCACAGGCAGCCTGCAAGGACAAGAGGCACTGAATGACTTCAATAAAGGCATGCAACAAATGTGGAACACTAACAGAGCTTCAACTCCCAACATTCTGCTGTGAACAAGATTAGATATTTAAAAGGCTGTCTGGCACTTATAGATGAGCATTCTAAAATCCTCCTTGTGGTTGGGGGTTAGATTTGAAAGAAACATGTTTAAACTACTCCTCTGATAATAGCTGGTTTACCAATTACAGGAAAGAATCGACTTCAGTTTCTGGGGAACTGCTTAGAAAAAAGACTTCAGCACGAATAAAAATCTTTCTGTCTCTCTTTTACTGTCCAAGTGTATTCCACAGTTAGTATTTTCATTTGCACATAATGTCAAGATATTTTTCTGTTACTTTAGATTGGGAACAAAGTGAACAATCCCAGTTTTCTATCTGTTGTCACGAGGTCAGCAGAATGTCCAGCTATCAAATATATGTACTTAAATCTGATCATACTGCTTTGTGTGTTCTAAATAGATGGATATGGACTCAGACGTGACTATGGCTCAGTATGAGCAAGATGTAACACGTGCAAATGGTGGAGCAGAGTGACCAGGAAAGGAGAATAAAAAGATGTATTTCAGCCCTTCATATCTTTAGCTTACTTTTAATATTCACTACTGAAGTGAAGGATTCGAGACTGTGTGTTTTAAGGAAATGGCCTGACAATGGATTACATGTTGGCTGCTGTGAAATTGTTCTTCTGAAATTATAGAAGCTCTGAGATACAAAAGGTGTGTCTTACTGCCTGGATACCTCAGCACTATAATACTTGACTTAGTGAAACTTAAAACAGATGTTTGAACTCCTAAATGTCTACAGCATTCACAGCTAAACCCTGGAAATTTGCAAGCAAGTGCATGCCTGTTTAGTACTGAGCACTATAGTTCTTGAAGTTGTGATAGCTATGGAATGCATTTATACTGTGGAAAAATATTTGCATTCTGCAGCACAACTCTAGCAAAAATTTTCAAAAAATAGGCAGATAGCCAGATCCAAGGTGGAGAGGGATAAACCCTGAATGCAACCCAGGTGACAATGAGTATTTGAGTCCAGACTATATGGATTCAGTTGGGGATGATGTGAAATACAGCATCTTAACAACTGCCATAACCTGGGGGAGTCTTAAGCACAGGACGATAGTCTCCACTGGTGATACTAAGAGATATCCATCCTAAGCTTACAAATACTGGAGCACACACCAAAAGACACTCTAGTCCTTAACAGTCTTGCCTTAATGCATATCAGGTCTTGGGAAATGGGTCATGCTTAAAATCAAACTCCATATTGTGATTAATATAACCCTGTACTTTCAGACAAAGGGAAGAAGTATTGAATCAAATCTGTCAGGTCAAGAACGACTCCTAGCTTCCAATATCAAACAGCGGCACCAATGGCAGAGATGCTCAACTACAAAGTGGCCAAAAACAGACAAAAAGTGGGTAAACAGCTGCAACAGTAATACTAGCTTACACTCTGATGTGATAACTGCTTATATATGGTATTACTTATTTAAATTATGAAATTAGGATTGTGAATACATATGGCTTTACATGTGATCATTCTTAGAGTCCTGCAGGGTAGTTTAGCTTGCTGTACAGCATTTTGAGTCTCTGTAATATAAAAATAAGCTGAATATCCGAATACTGTATATCTTTCCAACTCAATCATGGGAACCTGCCCTGAAATTCCACTGCTGCACTGTATTGTATACTGTAATTCTAATCCATTTCCATATATATTCCTCCAACATACATTGCTTTTGTTGGTCTGCCGGTATATATTTCATGTTTTTTTCTTTATTTCCTATTATTTAAGCCTCCGGGGCAGTACTTCACTCCGTTTCCAGTGTCATCCCACGCATACTGCTCCCTCTGCACTTCCAAGTGATGGATACTTCTCAGTTCCTTACCAATCTCCATACTGCTGTCATTTCAACTGATACAGTGAGCCATCTAATCTGCTTCCCATATTAACCTGTTTGTTACTTCAGTCTGTACCACAGTTTTACATATACCACACAAAGTCATCAATTTTTCCTTATCATTGCACAATGCCTTACTTAATATGCCCCTCATGCACATCTTTCAGACTCACTTTCCCACTTTGCACCCATCTTATTTTTTTGTACTATTGACTCTCTCTACAAATGTGTTTCACAACTTATTGCCCTCTTCCTCTAACATCCTATTATTTACTCCTCTCCTAATATCATTCCTGTTCATGTGCCTCTAGCCTTATTCCTCTGACCACATATACCCTACATGAATGATTCCACGGAAACTTTCAATTTAATATGTAGCTGGTCTAAGTTCCAATCCTCTGCCTTCTAGCATTATGTTCTGACTTGTCCCTATGCTCTCTATTTCATATTTATCTAGTCCATGTCAAATAAAATGTTCTTTAAAGCCCTATGCCCACTGTTGCACCACACCTTTTACCTGCAACTGATCTACATCTTAGGTTATTTTTTTAGCACCCCGTTTGCACTGTTCCAAGTTCCTTACATTTAATATGCACCTAGTTCTAATGTCCAATCCTTTACTCTCTAGTGTCATCTCTGCTTCATATTAAAGAACCTCTTCCATTTGTACCCTGAACTAATTTTTGTTTTTTTGTATGTTTACCATTCATGGAGGTCAAGCTTTAGTTTGTTTCTATACTGTATCCCTCAGCTGTTCTCCTATACAAATGTTGATAGTGTCAGGTCCCAAAAACTCAAAGCTTTACAGTTTATTTTGTTCTGTAACTCTACTAGGCCATTTGGAAGGATAAGCTAAAGAGTACACTTAGTTTTTCAAAATACTGGCTTGACTTATTTTTTTAAATGTCATGCCGCTGGACAAGATTCTTCGACACACTTGCCACTTTCTCCAAGTTCCCATGACCAGCAAATGAATACTTCCCACATCTGTTTTCCTATACAGCTTCCAAACTATTGTTATAATTTTAATTGCACCCATCATTTAGTATTCCATAAGCCTTACCCCAGCAAACGGTATTTTTTTTTGTGAGTCTCACCTGCTGAGAGGGGGTCTGGTGGCCCGCATTGAGTTATTACGAGCTAGTGCCTCGGCAACTGAACTGTCACTAGAAACACGCTTCCGCTGGGTGGTTTTCTGCAGCTCCATGATTCTGTAGTGAAAAAGCAGATGGAAAAAAAAGTGAGTGAAAGACAGAAAGAAAGAGGTCATTGAATTCTCAGCATATTTACCACAGCAATGGCAACAGCACAACCATGAAGAGAAATATCTTTCTGAAGGGATGTAGAAGGCTCCCAACTTGTTGAAAATAAAAACTTTGCTTACAACCATGCTGCCTTATCTAAAATCAACATCACCCTTCCTGAGAGATGGGGTGGATACAGTGTCAAACTGTTTAGGTAGATGAAGTTTTATCATTCTACAAAATGAGATCTGAACTTTTCATAATACCAAAATATTTTTAATCAGGATAGTCTGTAATTTTGCTTACAAAGGCAGGTGTCAACTATTAAAAGAAAGTGTCTTGAACTTAAATCTCACACACAAAGAAAGACTTTTTTAACACTGGTTCTTTTAACCTGGTTTTGTATTTACTGTTTTTTCAGCTAATTCAATATGCATTACTAAGTCAGGCACTAGTAAAATACTCTTAAGAAAACTTGCAGTTGCAGCCTTCATGCTGTGAAAGCATTCCGGCAGAACACAAATTGTGTGTGACAGCTGTGAAAGAAGCCAGTAAATGGCAACAGTCATCTTTATCAGCAGAAGGCAGAACTGACAGCCATGACATTTGCTGAAAGACCAATAAAGACAAACAGAAAGAAATCTTGGATCTAAATGATATACAGGTTCATTGCATTCCCTTTTGTCTTCTTTGCCCAAGAGATCCAAGGTTTGTCATTTCAGACTGTAGTTTTCAAAGATTCAGAATAACCGTCTTGGTAATAATTCAGTATCTTGCAATATTCTAGACTAACAAGCCAACATTCACATACAGTATTACAACCTTTTTTGTACAGTCATACTTGAGATAAAAGCAGCCTTAGGCATTCCTACTATTTTACAGTCTGAATATCATGTTGCCTTATGGAGCACTGCACAATATAGCATTTCAAAAAACTAGACTCCTGCCAATGCCACATTTCTTTACCATTTAGTATATACTGCCTGCTGAATGTCTTGCTTCTTCACCTGGTACTAGATCAATGTTTTTCACTGTAACACTTTCTTCCTTAATGCAGATAAAACACAGTTTAAAACATAACACAGAGAGGTGGCATCATATGGCTGGAGACAATAGGATTTTGGGGGATGAAGGCATATGCATTCAGCTCAGTGGATTACCTCTAGATCCCATCTATGGAGTTCTGAATACATTTTTTTCTTAAAACTATTAGTTTACTGTAGAACTTTCTTGTCCAGCTCTCACATATTTAATCAAGCTTGATTGTTGAATGAAACTATGTCTTAGAAATAAAGACCCGAGATTTTCCCCAATAACAAATAAAAATCTTTTCCTGGACACGACAAACTGTGCCAGCAAACTCCTACAATTATGTAAGGTATGTAATCATTCTTGTGGAACATTCATTGCAACACTTACCCACCTTTGAATCAATTTTGGTCAGACAGTAAGTTATTAGTCCCTATGAAGTCCAATGTTGATTTTGTGCCTCTGAATTCACCAACATCTCTGCATAAGACATTCATATATATCCAGCATTCTACAGAGTGGCTAGATCTGCTTTTGAGCCATGAAAAAACTGCATGCAAACAAGTATGCTTGCCGCAAGCAAAATCCAAATGCCAGAAAAAAAACTATAGTATTACACAGGAAGAAAAAGAAAATTACCAGTGGACTTAGATTGCTATAGACACAAATGCATATTGGGTGCAAAAAAGGGTAAGGTCATAAAGTAAAAATCTAAATCATCTATGGAAGACAGTTTACCTTGTCCTGACATTTGTCCTAGCTGGTAATGTGGCATCACTCAGCAGTTGGAGAACAAATAGGCCAATACAGTGGGTGAGAGGGCCTTCATAACCAAGGACACTGAAGGTAAAAAAAAAAAAAAAAAAAAAAAAAAAGCCTAAAAAAATTAATTGAATCCAGATTTCTAATGAAGTCCATAATGGTAAATCTCAACGTTTATAAGTTATATATCCTTTCATTAACAGCTCAGGATTCCTTAACTTTCTACATGTGTTTTCCCTCCATGAAGGTTGACAATCAAACTCTTCTTATAAGTCTTGAGTGCTTTCTTTCTCAGAGGCATGGGGGCCCTACACACTCCAGAGAGAGAGAGAGAGAGATGGCTGCAGGAAACTGTCATCCAAACAGGCAAGGAAGAGTCAGTGAAGTTTTCAATGCTTATCTATCCAGCTGCCATGGGAAGGCATCCTTGTTCTAATGTTCTGAACTTCTGGCTTCTCCCCCTTTAAACCATGGTATTTCATGTTTTTTGACAGACCCTAACTGTGCCCTGACCAAGGAACTTCTCATTGCCACACTTGCTCTGCAGCCTTCTGTCATTTATCTCATCAGCTGGGGCAGTATTAGCTTTACCTCATTAGTCCCTAGCCCTATCCTGTTCTACATGACATGAGCACCTAGTCTTCTACACCTGCTAAGGGTGGGTCTACCTGACAACACCGACGTGCTAAAACACCAACAACGAAATCACCGGCACCACAAAACCGAAAGTTCAGAAACACGAAACGTCACATACCCGACAAACCACAATCCCGACACTCAACAAACAAAACAAATCCCCTGTCCAAAAAGCACACACACAACACAAGCACACCAAAAACCTTACAAACCTACACTGAACCTTACATACACAACTATCTATGCACTAACCTTAACCCAAACCCTAACCCTAAGGTCCGTCACTATCGCACACTCACCTAACCCACGCCCTAACCCTAACTCACTTAACCCGCCCCTATCCCTAACGTCTGTCACTATCGCACACTCACCTGACCCGCGCCCTAACCCTACAGACCGTCGCTATCGCACACTTACCTTATCCACACCCTGACCCTAACGTCTATCCCTATCGCACACTTACTTTACATGTCGGTGTTCTCAGTGTTGGGATTCTCAACTGTCAGTCTTCTCCGTTGTCGATCTTCTGGTGTCGGTGTTCTCATCATCTGTGTTTTGAGATTTCGGCATTTTCAGGTAGACCCCTAAGGGTACATCTACTTTTCCACACTTGCTTTCCAAAGGGCTCCCCTTACCGGATTATGAAAGCCAGACTTACATTGTTTCAGTAATAGCGAAAGTCTGTCTACCAAGCTCCAACTTCCATGGGAGCACTTATAGCAATGGGTCATTTGGGATGCAGTCAGGGCTTTATCCCCCTCCACCATAGAGCAGAAGGATGTTTTCTGGATTCCTAAAAATGCTTTTAAGTTTGCTGTGAAGAAAGAAAATGCAGTTGTATAAGATGAACTTACCACGATCACTGCTGCAGTAGTCTTGGCTATAAAGGGTTTTATCCTGCCAAGTATATAACAGCCAGCCAGCTTCCAAAACTTCAGGGGGACCTTACATGTGCCCAAACTATCAAGTAGCTTGACATCAGCTGACTAAAAGACAAGTTTGGGCACAAAGCCCTTCACAGCTTTCCTGCCAGCAGAGAGAGGGATGCTGATCCCTGAAGAACTTGTAATGCATACTGTTTTTGCAAAACCTGCAATATCACTTTGAAGACCTGGGAAGCTTCGGTTTTCACAGGGTCATAGGAGGTTAACTAGGCTAATGGCCCGGGGCCCTTCAAAGCCTAGTGAAGAGTTTCTCCCCAAAAATAAACTTCAGTTAGAACCTGTCACCCCTGTCAATGAGGTACACAGGTGAAACCCCTGGGACATATTTGTGGTTTCCTATCCACTCATTAAGGTTGCGCTTGAAGAAGGTCAGCGAGGTGCTCTGTTTGACGTGTATGGGAAGTCTATTCCAGAGATGGGGCAGCCTCTGGGAAACAAACCTGTCTCTCCAGCAGGTTTTGTTGACATTGCATATTAGATTCAGGCCTTTTGAGCAGGTAGTGCATGAGGAGTACAGACTTATGGATATGGAGCATCTCTAGCAGGGCAGGGTCCAAGATTGCCTTGTAGGCGAGACACAGATACCCCTTTGCAATCTGTACAATATCGAATATAGTGATAGTGATTTGAGCCTGTCTGCATAGGAAAGGTGTTGGATTCTCTTAGTGATGTATTTCAGTGGCCTTACCATATTATTGCCCATACATATACAGATTATCTTAAGTCAGATCTCAGATGCTAAATTTTTATAAAAAGTAGAAGGCCATTCCTCTGGAAAAGTTATTTAGATCTGCCCACTACAGCAAAATTTTCTTGACTGACTGAGGAATAGAAATCACAATCTCTGAGAAATCTGGGCATACATTTCAGGCATTGCTGAGAAACCAATGAGATTTTTTATCATGCATAATCTTGTATAAGGAGGTAGGAGGACGCTATGTAATCTATGGCCTTTATATACAGTTTTCCTTTTATAGCTTGCTGTCAATTGATGTCCTTACTTATATTTTGGATCACAGACTAATTTTTTTTTTTGGTTGGAAACACTCATACAGAGAAATCTACAACTGTATTATGAAATTCACTGTTGTTTGAGAGGAACTGTAAACAATTTATTCATGTTTATTGTTATTCCTAAATAATACATTATTACAATGAAATGCTTCTGTGCTGCATTTATTTAGTTGAATTTATCACTGTTTTTCAGCCTGCACTTATTAAAGAACCACCATATGTTTGTTATTGTGCTGCCCTTAAGTTGTTAGTATTCTCACATTCCCTAACCTCCTTTGCTACTGAACAAGTTGTTATGAGCTTGACAAAGTTCTCCTGAATCTGCCAAAATATTCTCTTATGTCGTGCACTCGTTTCTGTATTTTGTTGAACATTTCTTAGGGTTAGTGAACTTATTTCCAAGGATTCCTAATGCTCCAGGAATTCTGTAAAGCATTTGTTACTGCACTTGAGCTCAAAACCAGTTCCTTCTATATTAGGAGGGCCCTTTGCACTCTGGTGGGAACAGAGCTGAATTCAACCCATCTAAGTGGGAAACTGCTCATATAAGGTTTATTGTGTTTTTATCTGACTGGACTGGCCTGAGGGATTAACTGTTTAAAGGTCTTTCAACCTGCTCGTATAAAAGCATGCGCAAAAGCAGTTCCCAGTGCCTTGTATATAAGCAAACCTCTCCGGTTTAAAATCCTCTACAGGAAACGCTCTCCATTGTCTCCCACTGTTCACAGATGCTTGAAGAGCTGCCAATTTGTGCAGAGGGCAGTACTACCACAGGTCGTCTAACCGGAGCTGCTCAACATTTGGCGACTTTTGCCAGAGGTCTGGAGAGATTCTGCTGAAATCCAAAGTATCTACTGCTAAAATTGAAAAAAATAAGTACTTTTTGAGTTTTCCTTGCACTCTGCTGACTGTATTTTATCATTTTGTTGCCTCATTTTTCTGATTTTTACTGTACTTTTCTGCACTTTAAAAGAAGCCTTTCTTTTTGCCTTAAGTAACTAGTAGATAGCATTGACTAGATTCAGATCTGCTGCATCGAGACTGTATTGCTACACTTGAACACTATTCCAACCATCTTACATTAGGAGGGCCCTGCCTGCACCCTTGTGGCAGAGGTGTGTAGTATGAGCCTCATCTGAGTTGGGATTACTGAAGTGAAGCTCACAGTGTGCTTTCCCACTGCTAGTTTAGCTAAAAATTGTTTCATTTCACCTGTGTTTAAGCCTCACATTTTCGCATAGCTGTGCACCCCTCACCGGGGTTCAGTGGTGCCTTGCATACATGGAAATACCTTGAAAGACAATTTTCTCCTAGACATCTGTTAGTGAATCGTCCCGAGCTTCCCTGGTGCACTGCAGGAAACACAGCTGTGCGCTGAGAAGCACTACCACAGTTTTTACCCTTAACCTTCAACAGAGTAAGCCCATCTGTTAATCCTAGAGCAAAATCTGGTCAAACTAGCCCACTCCACAATAGTAGTTACTGTAAAATCCTGCCATAATGGATGGCCAGTTTCTAACCATTTCTCCGGCCAGCCTGATTGACATGGGCATCCTGAGGCAATGTAGTAATTACCTCATGTATACTGATAACCACTTTTTCCTACAACAAACAAATACAATATGTGAGAGATGTAATGAACTTGGAATCAATTCTCTCATGCAACAGCAAACTGGACATCAAAAAGGTTGTCGGCCCACACACACATCACCTCTCACACAAAACAAGGTCACAACACATAAACCCACACATGCAGAGGTACTCAACAGAAACCTACCAAAAGATCAGAGACCTTCCAAGTGCAAACCACTTGCACACACTGCAAAGCAAATAGAATCCACTACACATAACTACACACACACACACACCAGTGCCGCAGCAAATAAGCCTGTAATGGAAAACACCTCAAAACCAAATGTCCGAGTCATAGGGGACTCCATAGTGAGAGACACAGATGTCCCCCTCACTAGGCTGGATAAGGAGAAGGTCACAGTCAGCTGCCTGTCAGGTGCCAGGATCCATCAAATCATACATGTACTGAAGTCACTCAACAATTACTGGCATGATTCTATCATAGTACATGTTGAGGTGAATGACTTGAGACATACCTCTCTGAACTATTTGAAGAGAGAGACATGACTGAACTCTCAGATTATGTGTCCCAGGCAGGTATGTCCCTAGCCCTAAGCAGCATTATACCCTCACCCAGGATGATGCCACAATATAGACAAAAGATTATTGACTTCAACAGCTGGCTTAGCTTCTGGTGTCAATCTAGGGGGATCCAGTATCTGTCAGCCTGGGATGACATGGTTGACAGACCACTCTGCTTTGCCAAAGCAGCCACAGATGGTCTTCGCCTGTCTACTCTAGGCTTTTGGATACTGTAAAGGAGCTTGCCTCCCCCATAGCACCTTTTGTATGCAATGTCAAAACAAAATTTCCAATGTAAAAAAATCCAGTCAAGTCAAACCCAAGGTTATGCTATTTAATGCTAGGAGCCTAAAAAGGAAACTGTACTCCTGGAAGCACTCCTCACTTTGGAAGATGCTGATGTCTGTGCAGTCAATGATACATGGTTCAAGGCTGCAGACAGCACTCTGGCCGTGTAAGGCGACAATGCCTTCCACACATTCAGACCCTAAAATGAGTGTGAAAGAACCAAAGTTGGAGGTATAGCTATCCATCTTCATTAAAGCCAAATACACCTCGAGACACCTATGGTTAAACAGTACAACTCTCTTGAGCTACTCCAGGTCTGACAAACTATAGGTAAAGCACCCTACCACATCACTGCTAGCTACAGGTCCCCCACCATGAACCAAGAGAAGCACACCACCTACCTGGTTTCAACTATCCTTTCATAAACTGGGTGACATACATGAGAAAGTACAGTTGTGTACACTTACCATAAATGTAGATGTTCGAGTGTATTCACTGTTGCAGTCATCACGTTTGGGTTATCCCTGCCAGGAAAGCCCTTGGCCGGCCCAAATACCAGAGGCTTAGTATTTCTGCATCAGTTGCTGTTGCTTCAGGACTGGCGTCAGGCTGTCAGTAGTATAAATTAAGGCAGCCGATGCCATTGCATCAGTTTTTCTTGCCCTAACCTGTCAGGAGCCCCCAAGTAGGAGCCAGGTTCTGATGGAAGAACCGCACCAGTAGAAAGTAAATACCAATATGTCCCTTGTAAGGAAAGAGAAGAAAAGGGGGGTGGAGGGAAACCAGGACTGCAACAGTGAATACACTCAAACATCTACAGTTATGGTAAGTGTACACAACTGTACTATGTTCTTTGTGTTTCACTGTTGCAGTCATCACATTTGGGTTGATTCCCAAAGCTGAGGAAAAGGGTGGAGGCAGTCAAGGAAACTAGGGGCTGGCTAGGATGCCCTGCAAGACTGAAGAGGCAAACCCTGCCCTGGATTTGGGGAAGAGAGGCAGGTGGTAATGTTTGGTAAAAGTGTGAACAGATGTCCATGTGGCAGACACTAGGATGTCCCTGGTGGGGACTCCTCTGAGGAAAGCTGCAGAGGTGGAGGCTGCTGTGGTGGAGTGAATCCTGATCCCCTTGGGGGGAGGCTTTCCATGTTGTTTGTAGCAGAAACGGCTGCAGTGTGCTATCCATTTGGAAATGGTTTGTCTGGAGATGGCTTTGCCTTCTGCCCCTGTAGCAAAGCTAACCAGCAATTGATCAGACTTTCTGAAGGATTTGGTCCTGTCTAGACAGAATCTGAGCTGTCTGTGCACATCTAGAGCGTGCAGGATCCTTTCCCCCTTCTTCTGGAGATTAGGGAAAAAGGTGGGCAAATGAATGTATTGGTTGAGAGACACACTGGACAGCACCTTGGGTATGAAGGATGGGTTAGTTCTGAGGGATACCCTGTCAGCATGGAAGATGATGAAGGGTTCCACAGCCATGACCACTTGCAGCTCGGAGACTCTTCTGGCTGAAGTGATGACCAGAAGGAAAGCTGTCTTCCAAGAGAGAAATTTTAGCTCTGCAGAAGAAACTGGTTTGAAGGGGGTGGGGTGAGCTTTTCATAGGTTCATAGGTTCATAGGTTCATACTAGGCTATCTGCCCGAGGGCATTTATAAGCCTAGCCCATCGTTTTGTGGCTTACGCCACCCCTTTAGTATGGGGAACTATACCCATTATTTTGCTGTGCCTCTGTCAAGCAGTGACACTGAGGTAATTCCTGGGGTATATCTGCGATCTCCCATCCATTGGTCAAGATTTCTCTTGAACAAGGCCAGCGAGGTGCTCTGCCTCACATGTACCGGGATTTTGTTCCACAGCATAGGGAGTCTTTGGGTGATGAATCTATCCCTCCAGCACGTCCTATTAATAGCCGTGTCGAGGTCTAAGTCTCCCGCCCTTGTGGCTCTGATGGATCTAGATTTTTTGAGGTGAAGCATATTCATCAAATCCGGGTTTGACATGGCCTTGTATGTCAGGCAAAGGTCACCTCTGAGCAAGCTGGAGTTCCTTCAGTCGGGCAGCACAGGACAGACTTTTGAGACCCTTTATCCTTTTGGTGAGGAACTTTTGTGTCCTCTCCAGCTGCTGCAAGTGTCGGGTCAGATACATTCCGAATGGGGCACTGCACTCAATCATTGGTCTGATGAGTGATGAGTAAAGGGAGACCATGACCTCCCTTGATCTAGATGAGAATCCCTTCATGATAAGGTGGGCAATGTAGAAGGACTTCCCAACCACTTTAGCTACATGGGTGTCGAATGACAGACCACTATCAACCTGGGTCCCCAGGTCCCCGATAACTTCTTCTGTGCTCAGTGGATTGCCACCTATTTGGTAGCTAGGGGTAACCCTGTTTTTCCCGAAGGGTATGACTATGCATTTTTTGGCATTTAACTCTAGGCCGTGGCTCTGGCACCAGTTATCTGCTTCTGTGAGACCCCTCTGAAGGATATCCGTGTCAGATGTGTTTTCTACTATGGCGCCCAGTTTGCAGCCATCTGCAAACCCTGTCAGCCACAACCCTCCCGTGTTTGCTTGTACCTCGGAAAAGTAGATGCCAAACAAGAGTGGGCCCAGGACTGAGCCCTGTGGGACACCACCTGTGACAGGCTTTGAGTCTGACATGGCGCCAGCAACTCCGACCCCGTGGGTTCCGTCACTCAGCCAGTTTGCAACAATACAGCACAGCCCTCTCTCCCTCCACAAAGTTAAGGTCCCAAGCTGGGGTTGGTGCTCTTTTGGGTGGCTTCAAGTTGCTAGCCCCCTTAGGAATGGTTTTGATCACAGGGTGTGAGAAAAGGGGCTGTTCAGTGGGGAAATGAGCAGAGATAGTAGAGGCATGAATTTTTATAAAGGAGAAAGAGAGGCCACTGTGTAGTAGGTCAGATAAGTAATCCAGGATGCGAGGGAGAGAGGGCTGTGCTGTATTGGCTCCCTTAGCCTGAATCCAGTTGTAGAACCTTTTCCATTTGTCAGCATAAGACTTTCTAGTGCTAGGGCGTCTGGCCTCACGTATAACATCTAGAACCTGTTTATTGAGGTTGGCAGATTGATTGGGGGTTAGGGAATAAACCAAGCTGCCAAACTGAGTGTCTTCAATTGGGGATGCATGAATTCCCCTTCCCTCTGGGTCAGGAGGTTTGGAATCTGAGGAAGATGTCATGGTGGCAAAGGGGACAGGCTGCACAGCAAGGGGTACCAGTGCTGGTATGGCCAGTGTGGAGCTATAAGAATTGCCCTTGTTTTTCCCTCCTTTATTTTGAGCAGTACCCTGGGGATAAGAGTTACTGGAGGAAAGGCATAGACCAATAGCTTGGCCCAGGTGAAGGACAGGGCATCCACTTTCCAAGCCATGCAGTGATGCTCCCTGGTGCAGAATTTGCTGAGCTGATGGTTGGTGTAGGAGGAAAAGAGGTTGACCTTCGGGGTGCCCCATTTCTGACTTATGAGGGTGAAGGTTCTTCTGTTGAGCTGCCACTCATGTGGGTCCAGAAGATTTCTGCTTAATTTGTCTGCCAGAGAGTTACGAGAACCTGGTAGAAATTGTGCTAACAGGTGCAGTTGCATGGCAGAGGCTGTGTGTCAAAGGGTCATGGCCAGCCTGCATAGAGGGTAGGAGTGAGTCCCTCCCTGCTTGTAGATAAACCACCTCACAGTGGTGTTGTCTGTTTTGATCAGGAGAGCCACTGGGGAGAGAAGGGGCTTGAAAGCTATCAAGGCATGCTGGACAGCCATCATCTCTTTTTGGCTGATGTGCAGAGGGATTTGCTGTGGGCTCCTTTGGCCCATTATGCACATGACGTCCAGGTGTGCACCAGTCTGATGCATCTGTGGTGAGGGTCTGGGCAGCGGGGGGTGGTGAGAAAGGTATTCCCTTGTTGTGGGAGCATGCCGTTGCCCACCAAAGAAAATATTTTCTGAGGCAAGGAATTATAGATATAAGAGTCTCCAGGTTTTGAGAGTGCTGACACCAAAGGTTTTTTAGGTATGCAAGATGCCATGAACCCCAGAGCTTGCAGGATCTTCCTTGCAGATAACTGGGGTCTGGTGGCTAGTTGAGAGAAGTAGGCTGTCAGGATAATTTGCTTTTCTGGTGTAAGGAATGCCATCTGGGATGCTGTGTCCAGGCTTCCTCCCAGGAATATAATCCTTTGGGTGGGCACCTGTTTGGATTTCCTTTTGTTGATAGTGTACCCAAGAAAGGTTAGCAGGGACTTTACAAAGGCCATGTGCTTGAGCAGCTTTTCCTGGCTGTCTGTCTGAATTAGGCAGTTGTCTAAGTACAGGTAAATCTGGATATTCCTTTGTCTGCAAAAGGCAATGGCAGGAGACAGACATTTTGTGAAAACTCTAGGAGCAGTAGATAAGCCAAAGGGAAGTGCAGGGAACTGAAAGTTCTGGGATCCTGCTATAAAATGGAGATATTTCCTGCATGATTCCCTAACAGGAATGTGCAGGTAGGCCTCTTTTAGATCTAGAGTGGCTAGCCAAGCATCCTTGGACAGCATGAGTAGCAGCTGCTGGAGGGTGAGCATTGTGAATTTTGGGATCACCAGGATGGTGTTTAGAATGGACAGATCGAGAATGGGGTGCCAGGTGCCCTCTTTTCTGGACACCAGAAAAAGTCTGGAGTAGAAACCGTAGCCTATCTGTTCTGCAGGAACATGCTCTATTCCTCTCATAGAAAACAGGGAAAGGATTTACTTTTGAGCCACTGCCCACTGGTTTGGAGGTGGATCTGGGACCCCTTTTGGGGTTGGAAGGGTGTGGAAAGAAAATTTGTATCCTTGGGACACTATGCTGAGAACCCAGCAGTCGTTGGTAATGGTGGGCCAGGTGCTTGAGTGAAAGGAGAGTTTTCCTCCTAGGGGTAAGTGAAGGTAGGCAGAGAGAGGGGGTGGGGGAGGTGAGTCACTGTGAGCTCTTACCATAAGGAGGTGGCTTAGAACTCCCTTGTTTTGAAGTGGAGGTAGTCTCCTGCTTAGATCTCTGCATTCCCTGTGGCAGGTGTCTGGGGGTCTAGTTCCCTGGGGCCTGGGCTGGACTCGATTAGTGGGAGCAGGAAAGGACCAGTGCTTGGTGGGACAATGTCTGCTTAACCTGGGTGGCTGGACCTGTAAGAAATCCTTAACTGTTGCATAGATTTTGCTTTTTCTTCCATCTTTTTTATGACCTCTTCTGCCTTAGTGCCAAATAAGTTGTCTTTGTGCAAGGGGGCGTCCAACAATTTAGATTTGACATGGTCTGGCAAGGGCTGTTCCTTAAGCCATGCATGCCTTCTAATGACAGATCCAGTGACTGTTGCCCTGCAAGAAGCTTCTAGGGTGTCAAAACCACAGTGCAAGGTGGGTTTAGTTACTTGACTTGCAAAATGCATTAACTCTTGTAACTCTTTAGATTCTGCACAAGCAGGAAAGGAAGATATTTTTTGTTTGAGAAGTCTCAAGGTATGTTGCTGAAATTTTAGCATATGGAACTGACAATTTAGTGCCCTGATAGCAAAAGTAGCTGAGGTGTATACTACATCTGTCTAGTGCTCGGGAATCCCTATCTGAGGGGTGGGATTCTTAGCAGAGGTTGCTTTAATCCCTTTAGGCCCATGAAAAATTACCTCAGGGTCATCAGTAGGATTTTTAGAAAGAAATTTGCGTGAATCAGAGACTCTACAGTATCTGTCTGGTTTTCTGGGTGCAGGAGTCAAGCTGGATTCCTGGAAAACATCCCCCACAACATCCAGCACTGGGGGGATGGCCAAGGGTATGTGTTGTGGAAGATCTAAGAATTCCCCGAGTATTTTTTTAGACTGAGGGTAGTCCCGTCTCTCCCACTGGAAATGCTCCCTTAAGGTATGAAGGGCTTCCCCAAAGGAAAAATCCTCTGAGGGAAAGGCTGAAGGGATGGAATCCTCTGCATCAGAATCCTCATAAATAGAGAGGGGTTGCATGTCTTCATATTAAGATGCATCAGAGTCATCTGACTCTTGTTCAGACAAAACTACAGGGGACAGATCTCTTTTCCTTTTGTAGGGGGTAGCTTGGCTTTCCCTGATCAGCATAATAAGGTCTTCTACCATTTTAAGCATTTGAGACTGAGGCAAGGAAGCAGGTGCCTGAGATTGGGTTGTCGGTTTCTCAGATGTGGTTCGTACCCTGGGCCTAACTGTAATTTCTGAAAGAATGGTAGTCGCGAAAGAAGGCATCAGTTTGTGTCGAGAATCAGTAGTGCGAAGGACTTCCTCGGAAGGCAGTGCCTGCTCAGCAGCTCCAGACCCATCCAAGGTAGAGACGACCGCAGGATCCTTAGCTGAAGAAGAGTTTTGCGGCATACTGGACTCCGAAAGGGTCTCGGTGGCGATCTGCGAATCCACAGAAGCGGGCATCAGGGGCTGTGAAAGCACCTCATTGAGGACTGGAGAACTGATGATTAGCTTAACGGGAGCATCATCAGTAGGTCTGGACCTGTGCGGTCTGTCTCTGTCTTTATCTTTACATTTTTTTGGAAGATCTGCTATCGGATGGCTTACCAAAGCCACACTGGAGTTCGAGGACTGTAAGTGAAAATATCTAGTTACAATAAGGATCCTACGACGGATAGTTTTGGCGTCGAACAAAGCACAGAAGTGACAACGGGGGACGTCGTGATCTGGGCCTAAACAAGTGATGCAGTAAGAATGAAAGTGTCAGTGTGGTATTTGCTTTCCACAGGCGAGACAATTGTTAACTTTTTCCTGACATCGGTTAGTGCAAGAAAAAAGGATCCCCAATGGGGTACTTAGCTTTAGAAGACTTCAGCTTCAATTCGATAGATGAAACTCAGGTAGCAGCCGACCGGCACTCATGCAAACTGCTTCTACTTCAGGCTCCATGCCAAGAAAGACTGATGCAATGGCATTGGCTGCCTTACTTTATACTACTGACGACATGATGTCAGTCCTGAAGTGACAGCAACCGATACAGAAATACTAAAACTCTGGTATTCGGGCCAGCCGAGGGCTACCCTGGCAGAGACAACCCAAATGTGATGACTGCAACAGTGTAACACGAAGAACATCAAACATGCTTGTCCTGAGATTCCTGGACTTTGTTAATACAAATGCCCTGGAATAGCTATTCTGCACCAGCAAAAGGGGCTCATACGTCCTAGACTTAGTACTCACCCACATGGGGCGGTGGTCACTGCACTGCCCTCTGAGTACTTCCCTCCCTGGTAAGGTTAGACCATAAATCTGTCTCATTTAAAGTAATGATCAGACCAGACACCCCCACAGGAGCGAAAACACTGAAAGATTTCTCCAAAGCAAACTATAGCCTACTAGGCAATGATATAAAAAGTTTCAAACTCCCTGCTAACACAGCCAACAATGACTCCACACCTAGATAACGGTACAGACTCTGCTGTACTTGAATGGATCAAAACTAGGTCATCCCGAAAAACAGACCACCGTGGTGGACCTCAAGTTTAAATAGGTTATATAACAAAAGGAAGAAATTGCTGTCTAAGAACAAGAGGGAAGTTAGCAGAACAACAATATCCTCCACAGCTTGAACAAGCAAATCAGACATCTTGTAAAGTCCTCTAAAGCTAGTTATGATGCTCAATTAGCATCCTTAGCCAAGGATAATCATAAGGCATTCTTTAGCTATGTCCGAAATCCAAGAGGAAACACCCAACTATGTGCACAACTTATAGTGGACAGTGCCTCTCATACTGAACCCGAGGCAACTGCCAACTTAGTAGCTGACAGATTTGGTGAAAACTTTACCCCCCTATCCCCCACCAACCATACCCCAAGCGATATTTGACACCATTCCTCTAGCTAGTATTTCCAAAGAGCAGGTCATAGCCACACTCTCCAAGGCCAAAAACACAGCCTCTATGGGACCAGATGACATCCCAGGCTGCTTATTAAACAATCTAAAACAAGACATAGTGGAACCACTTGGCACTCTCTTTAACCTCAGCCTGAGTACTGGCTTTGCTCCAGCAGAGTGGAGAACAGCAACAGTAATCCCCTTGCACAAAGGAGATTAATCAACTGACATTGGTATCTATAAACCTATAAGCCTAACCAGCCTTATCTGCAAGGCTATGGAAAGAATCATCATGGCCCTTATCAACAAGGACATAGGTATCCTTCAACCTCTTGACCCGACCCAGTTTGGCTTTTCTAAGGGTAGGTCATGCTTACTGAACCTGGTGGACGTCTTCGAGAATGTCAACCAAGCCCTGGATGAAGGCAAAACAGTACATACTGCCTATTTTGACTTAGCCAATGCTTTTGGCATAATCCCCCACTCATCAGGGGATTAACCCATACATCACTAGATGGTTAGCCAACTGGCTCATTTTTTAGAACACATACTGTGAGAGTGAGGATTCCACCTCTAGTAGACCAGTTACCACTGTTATACCACAAGGATCTGTGTTGGGCCCGTTACTATTTAGAATCTATTTCTGGGAAGTCCAGGTGAAAGTAAATGGCCTGTGGCTTACCAAGTTTGCTGATGACTGCAAACTGGGCACAATCATTGAGTCCCCAGATGATGTTAACATATTACAAAAGGGGCTAACACAGATAAATGATTGGTACCAAAGCCCCGGACTAAAACTGAACAGAAAAAATGTGCACTATTATCCCTTTTGGCAAAAAGGAAGTCCATGCAAATTACAATATTGACAGCATCTTCCACAGCTCAAACCCATTGGCATGAGATTTGGGAACACAGGATGATAGCAATCTAAACTTTGATCACCATCTGTCCACACTGGTAAGGAAAGCCATCTATGTTGCACATCTCATAAGTAAGGGCATCACATCCAAGACTAAGGATGTTATAACTCCTCTATACTTGACCTTCATCAGAACACTAGTTGAGTACAATGATCCCTTTTGCATGCATCTCACCAGAAGACACCTGCAGCAGCTGGGGAGACCACAGAGGTTTCTCTCCAAGAAAATTCAGGGTCTCCAAAACATAGTCTACATGGAAAAACGGAAATGTCCTAACACTCTATTCTGTATCCTACAGGCTGCTGAGAGGTGACTTGTGCCTGGCCTACTTAGCAGTCTCTGACCCTGCCCTAATGGAAATGCTGCACATCTACAAATCAAATGGGACAAAAGCCACTCGATCCAGGATCTCAAGCTAGCCTGTGACATTAACAGAACATGCTGGTGAGACACATATATCTCCCAGAGATTGCCACTCCTCTGGAATAAACTCCCAATTCACGTGAAGCAGAGCTCCTCAACAAACCTATTCAAGTGCAACCTAGACAACTGGATGGGAGATCATAAACTTACCCAGGGGTGGCACCCATGTCCCCTTATGGAGACGGGCAGTTGGCGCTGATCATAGACTCCAAAACAAAAGTAGAAGTCACAAATGGCAGACCAGAGTTTATAAATCCACAGGTATAAGTGCTTTCGTCCCAATCAAATCACATAAGGAACGTCATCAGATACAAGGTTTTAAAATTTAAAAATCAAATAGACTTGAATAGGTGGCATCACTTCCTATACCATATTTAAAGGGAAACTGACAAGCAAAATATTTCATTACTGTTTAAATGCATATGTAACACATAAGACACATAAAATGCAACAATAAACACAGAAGTAAAATGCACAAGACAGAGATATACAAATTACTCAAATTAGTATAAAAATATATAAATAAGTAAATAAATGTATAAAAAGCAGTTGTTATACTGTTGCATTCTATCCACACCCCACCATCAATTAAAGTTGTAGAACTCACACTCATAAGGGAAAGTTGGATAAGAGCTGTTTTGTGGAGTCTGTGCAAGTCATCTAAAGAGGCAGTCAGCCTTGTAGGAGATGGCTGCTTGAAAAATAAATGGCACTTGTTTATACTACAAACTTGGATATTAAGCTCACTCCTCGGGTGTTTTTACCCTCCCCCCCAACAAACCTAAAAAGAAAACAAAATAAACAGGAATACCCCCTACACTGGTCAACTACCTGTGTCTACCTAACTGAACTGTTGAATTAACTAGTGTGTATGTATCTGACGTAAACTACTGGATTATTTTAAATGTACATTGTACCCTACACTTAGCGAGCAGTCTAGCAGCCTAGCGCAGCCCTTTACCTCCCCCCTCTGGCCGGTGGCTTTTTTTTCTCATAGCTTTTTCAATAAAAAAGCCTATTATAGTCTCGGTCTCACAACCCCATTTCACCACTAGGTGGCAGCAAACTCCCACTACAGTGCAATGCTTGCTTTCCTGCTTGCTGTTCCACTATCTAACCAAAGCTATCATCTTTTAGTACACCAAACCTAAAAGTAAGGGCATATAATAAAGGAGATAGTCTGATATGGGGGTACAGGGCAGAGATGGGCTAACTCCCACCCCAGTATACCTCACTCTAGACTATACAATGCCCCATTACAGAGCCCCCACTGATAGTTTTTTTCTGCTGCTCTCACTTCTACCTGGCTCTTCCCGCTCCGTGCGCCCTGTGGGCTCACTCCACTCCCCTGCCCCCAAATTCCACCCGCCTCCAGTGCCTGTACTTTTATCCCCCCCCAACCCCTCCCTCACCACACCCACCCTGCAGGTAACCACTCCCATCCACACCCTGACTACAACTAGCCACTCACATCCACAAACACATGCTTACCCCACACACTCCATACACTATGGCTACCCCCTCCACACACACATTAATATTAACCAGCCTTCCTATCCCCCTCTACTATCTAACCCTCCTTACAAGTCTCCCTAACACACACCAATCTCTAAACCCAAAAGCCACCATCTCTGACCTCCCTTACACATCCACAGCTTATAACCTAATCTCACCTGAACTATATTGCTCTAAACCAAGCCATTATTTCAAACCATCCATACTCTCTACTCTTTCCCCCCACCACCCCTTTCATACTAGCACCTCAAAGGAAAAGCTCCCCCTCAACAACCCTTCCTTCATATTCCCAATTCATCACCTCCAACACCTCTTCCTCAACTCCCTCTCTCAATCAGGTGACATCCACCCTAACCCCGGACCCTCCTCAGCCAGCAACCAAAGCAACAGCCTCAACAAACCACACAAACCCAAAACCATCCGGCTAACCACCTTCAATGCACAAAGCTTCAGAAACAAAATCCCCAGCCGGAATGTTGGCTGGCTCACAACCAACCTGATATTACAGCCATCTCTGAGACATGGCTTAAACTCTCCATCTCTGACAACGAAATCCTTCCTCCTGGCTACAAAATCCTTCGCAATGATAGAACCAGGAGAAAAGGTGGTGGTGTGGCTATTATCTACTCATCCATCCATACTCTAACTCCACATACACCAACCCCATCCCCACCTTCTCCAATGCCTTAATATCAACAGGGTATTTAAAGCTTAATAACTGCAAATCTTTATGCATCTGCTCTATCTATATCCCTCCAGGCAATAACACCCAAACATTAGAAGCCATACTATCTTGGTTTAACTCCAATATAATACTCAAAACCTATATCCTTGGCGAAGTAAACATCAACTGGGCATCCATCAACTCTAACACTCCATCCCAGTAAATCAATCTCTACAACTTCATCCAACTCATAAACCTTCCAACCAGGCCCAACAAAGATGGAACCTCTGGTACTATCATAGATTGGATACTCACTACACACCCCCACCTTGCCTCTCAAGTCAGTCTTCTGCGTGATCCTCTCAGCAACAACCTACCTGCCTTCATTGACTGCTTATCCCCCACCCCCCTAAAACATCACCAATATATCCTAACCCGCAACTTAACCTCCTTCAACCCACACACACTCACAGAATGCCTTAAGCACATATACTGGTCACCCCTAAAAACTTTCCCACTTGATGATGCATTATCCTGTTTTAACAATACATTCCTAACTATCCTAAATCAACAGGCACCCCTAAGATCCAAAAGAATCAAATCAAATCCATGCCACTGGCTATCCCATGAAACTAGAAACATCATGCATCAGCTTTTAAAAAAATGGAAACAATATCAAAAACAAAACACACCCAACTCCCTCCTAGAATTTAAATAACTATGCAACTTTGCCAAATTGTTAATCAGAGACCGCAAAAACTACTACAATAACCTCCAATCCATTCACTCATCCAATCCAAAAAGATTTTGGAGCTCTGTGTCCTCCATCCTTCACCAAGACAATAAAAGCAACCCATGCCCAGACCCCACTCTCTCAGATCTGCAAACTGCCACTAATTTCAACCATTTCTTCATTGACTGCATTGCAAAATGGGTATATATTAAATAAGTGAATGCTTAAATAAGTGAACACTTATTCACCAACCCTAGTTCAACGAACGCTGAAAATGCCGAACACTCGGAACAGCAATTTTTTTCCCAGGGAAAAAAAATCGCTGTTCCACAAAAAAAACTTAAAACAGTATTTAATGTGGGGGGCTTAGCCCCCCAGCCCACACCCCCTACTTAAATATATCAACTCCAAGATCACACCACAGTGGAGGAAACAGGAAACTCCTGAAACTGGCCCAGCAATTTTTCTCCCTGAGAAAAACTTTGCTGTTCCGGATGTTTAGGATTTTCAGCGTTCGCTGAAATAGGGTCGATGAATCAGCGTTCGCTTTTTTAAGCATTTGCCGATTCAGTTTTGGCCTAGCACTCAAGTGTGGGGTCATTTATTGCACTGTTGCGATTATTTTGCTGCTTGTGTATCTCTGCTACCTTTAAACTACAACAAAAAGAAAAAAAATCTTGCTTTTTTCCCACTTTCTGAAAGTTAAGAAAGTTCAGTTACAGATTTGCTGTTCTGAACTGTTTGGAAGTTTCTAGAAGGCCAGTGCTTGCTTGGGCTAAAGGGAAGTCTCTGTGTTCACAAGTGGGAGTGGTTAACACTGAACAGCCTGCCTGTCCCTGGAGGAGTGGTTACTACCTAGAAGCTGTAGTTTTATTGGCCATTTTGGGTCAATTCTAAACTCCTTGATCTCTCTCTCTTAAAATCCTCCAGCTCTCTTTTTGGACGGTTTTGCGCACTGAGCAGCGTCGGGCAGCGCCGCCTAAACAGGTTTAAACTATTCCAGGCTCCACAAAGTCTGCTCTTCACTTTTTCCCTTAGAACTGTTCAAATTCTCAAAGTAATCACTCCATTCTCTTTCTAAAGCTCTGCACTTACTCAGCTCTTATAAGGAAACACTAACTAACTAAAGCACTACACCCTCCTTGACTTCTCGTAAGTATTAGGCTCCCGATTGGTCCTTCCTGATCAAGTGAAAAATCAGTTCCCTTCCCTAATCTGATCAGTAAAAAAACAGTTCCCTATACTAATCTGGTATGTCCAAGGGTCAGTTTCAAGGTTACTCTCCAGTCCAGCTGGTGAATCTGGGAATTTTTAGGCAATGTTACAATTGCCTTATGTACACAGACAACCCTCTCATCTTTCCAACAAACTCTAATACATGTGAGAGATGCAGTTACACAGCCAAACTGGAAGCAGAGCTCTCTCAACCCAAGACTGGCACAGTCAGTCAGGAGGAAAAGGTAACCACCCACACCACAAATCCAGTCTCACACAGACCTATTGCATCTGCATACCCAACACAAACACACAAAAACATACTCGGAGGCTCTAAATAAAAATCTGCCTAAACAGCAAAGACCTCCTAGGCAGATATCCAAGCAACAGCCACCCCTCAACAATACCCACGAATCACATATCTCACAAAATCATTGTGCCTCACAGTCACAGCCCTTAAGGCCAAACAACACACCAAATACACTTGTTATAGGGGACTCTATTGTCCGACACACTTACGTCCCGCTCACCAGACTGAACAAGGAGAAGGTCACTGAAAGCTGCCTGTCAGGTGCCAGGATCCACCACATAATGCAAGCACTCAGGTCCCTCCAAAGCAAGTACAAGTATGACTCCGTCATTGTCCATGCTGGTGTGAATGACCTGAGACGTACCTCCCTGGACTACATGAAAAGAGACATAGAGGAGCTCTCTGACCATGTAGGCCAGGCTGGTATGACCCTGACCTTGAGTAGCATCTTGCCCTCACCAAGAATGATGCCACAGTATAACGACAAAATGATCAGTTTCAACAATTGTCTAAAGTATTGGTGTCATTCAAAGGGGATCCAGTGTCTGTCAGCCTGGGATGACATGCTTGACAAGCCACGTTGCTTCGCTAGGGATGGCTTGCACCTTTCACCCTTAGGGATTCATATACTGGCCAAGGGTCTTGCCACCCCCATAGTGCCTTTTTTTAGGCAAGGCTCAAAGGACAAACCCACCTCCATAGACAACCCAAGGATAAAAAAACTAAAGGTAATGCTACTCAATGCCAGAAGCCTAAACCTCAAGATGCATGCACTCGAGGCTCTCCTCAGTATGGAGAAAATCGATGTCTGTGCAGTAACAGAAACCTGGTTCAAGGCTCCTGAGAGCACCCCAGCACTACCAGGTTATAACTCATACCATGTGTTTCGGCCCCAAAACTCGGACCAAAATACAAAAGGAGGGAGAGTATCTATATTCATCAAAGCTACCTACACCTCCAGGTTAGTGGCACTGCACGAAGCATCGGAAACCATCCATGTGAAACAGTGGGCAAAACTGCCATTCAGTTTGTAGCCTGCTACAGAACACCCCCCCTATTACAGGAACCCCACTTGGCATTGCTGAGAACACTGGAGAATATGAAGGTCTCTCCAAACACTATGTTATTGGGTGAGTTCAACTACCCAAACATTGACTGGGAAAACTACTCAAGCCCAAACACCCTCTCCCAACAGTTCCTTGAATTTATAAACTCTAACGCAATGGAACAACTGGTCACCACTCCCACAAGAGGGAACAACATATTGGACCTGGTCATCACCAACATGGGGACTCTATGTTCTACACCAGAGGTAAACCCCTCATTGGTAAGATCAGACCATAACCAAATTACCCTGGACATCCATATCCCGTCCCCACCCCCAGCCAAGGAAATCACTGTAAAGAATTTCTCAAAAGCCAACTTTGCACTTCTCAAGACTGAGGTGCAATCCTTCAAAGCCCCTGGGCCAAAGGATAATACAGCCCAATCCGCAGAATCCTTTACAAATGCATTCTATGAGCACCTGCAGGAAAGCATGGATCGTGCTATCCCAAATAAAACCAAGACTCACTTTTCCAAAAACAGGAGACCGGTCTGGTGGACCCCGGCCATAAATAAGCTATACAACAGAAGGAGGAGGAAGCTACTCCATGACAGAGCAAATACCAAAAAGGGAAGGCATCTATGATTAGTATTAGCAAGAAACTTCGATCCCTCATAAAATCATCAAAGGCCAGTTTCAAAAGAAAAACTGCCCTAGACACTAAAGATAATCACAAAGCCTTCTTTAGTTATGTCAGGAACATGGGCGGAAACCTCCCAGATATCCTCTGAATTGTTGCATAACAGTACAAAATATACCGAACCTACAGACACAGCCAGCATCCTGGCAGACAGATTCAGCGCAAACTCCCCCCCCCCTCCCCCCTAAAGGAGCAAATGCCTATCCCAACTGAATGTAATCTCCCTGACATCACAGATGCACAGGTGAAAGCTGCCTTCTCCAAAGCAAAAGCACAGCATCTATGGGACCGGACGGTGTCCCAGGCTGTGTCTTACACGAGCTCCAAGAAGAACTGAACCCTCACATTAAGTCAATGTTCAAACTTAGCCTTACTACAGGATATGTACCCAAAGAATGGCGTACAGCTACAGTGGTCCCACTCCACAAAGGTGGTGCCACAACGGACCCCGGAAACTATCGCCCCATAAGCCTGACTAGTCTGGTCTGTAAAGCTATGGAGGGTATTATCATGGAACTCATAAACAAAGACATTGGCAGCCTCCAGACACTGGACCCTACCCAATTCGGCTTTGTTAAGGGCAGATCTTGCCTCTTAAACCTAGTTGATTTCTTTGAAACAGTTACCAAAGCCATAGATGAGGGCAAGGTAGTCCACACAGCCTACCTGGACCTCGCAAAAGCCTTCGACACAATACCAAACTCGGGCATCATAAATAAGCTTACCAGTTTAAATATCAACCCCTATATCACAAGATGGGTTGCAAACTGGCTCAGAGATATAACCCACATGGTCAGAATCGCAGGTGCCATGTCCGAATCCAAACCAGTTACAAGTGGCATCCCACAGGGCTCAGTTCTGGGACCTCTTTTGTTCAGTATATACTTCTCTGAGGTTCAGGCTAACACGGGGGGATTATGGCTGACAAAGTTCACAGATGACTGCAAACTGGGGGCCATAATCGAATCTCCAGCTGACACAAGCATCCTCCAAAAGGGTCTCATAGAGGCGGATGCTTGGTGCCAGAGCCACGGCCTCAAGCTAAATGCTAAAAAGTGCATAGTCATCCCCTTTGGGAAAAACAAGGTGCCCACAAATTACCACATAGGTGGTAATCCATTAAGTACGGAAGAAGTAATTAGGGATTTGGGGACCAACGTAGATAGTAATCTCTCCTTTGATAATCACGTTGCCAAAGTGGTTAGAAAGACCTTCTATATAGCCCACCTTATCACGAAAGGGTTCGCATCTAGATCAAGAGAGGTCATTGTGCCCCTCTACTCGTCACTCATCAGGCCCATAATTGAATACAATTTCCCTTTTGGGATGAACCTTACCCGACACCTGCTGCAACTGGAGAGACCCCAAAAGTACCTCACCAAGTGGATCATGGGATACAAACAGATGTCCTATGCAGCTTGACTAAAGAAACTCCAGCTCTACTCAGTTGCTTACCGCCTACTCAGAGATGATCTATGCCTGACGTACAAAGCCATGTCAAACCCAGAATTAATGGACATGCTCCACCTCAAAAAATCCAAGTCCCTTAGAGCTACACGCTTCAGGGACCTAAACCTCAGCACAAAAATAAATAGGACATGCTGGAGGGACAGATTCATTTCCCAGAGGCTCCCCTCACTCTGGAATAGAATCCCAATTCATGATAGACATAGTCCCTCGCTGACCCTCTTCAAGCAAAATCTGGACGCGTGGATGGGAAATCGCAAATTCACCCCTGGGATCTCTCCTGTGTCCCTGCTAGACAGAGGCAGGGTAAACTATCTTAAAAGGGTACCTTCTGTGACCTACTATACAGAGGCACAGTAGGCTAATCTAACAGGGAGGCGGAAGCCAAATACACTCTGGCTAGGCTTATAAATGCCCTAGGGCAGATAACCTAGTATCTACCTATGAACCTATAACCTATGAATATAGACCCTTGCAAAACTATCATCCTTCTTCCCTGACCACTCCTTCTGCCCCCCAACAGCAAACCTCCTCCTTCCTCCCCCTTTATCCTCCAACCTATCCCCATAAGCACAATAAAAAAACTTCTCCTCAAGTTAAAACCCTGTCTTAATGCACCAGACAATCTACCATCCTCCTTCCTCAAAGACTCCACTGAAACCATTGCCTACCTTTTATCTATTCTAATAAACATATCTATAGAGGAATCATACGTCCCTACCATCTGGTACCAAGCATACATCATTCCTCTTCATAAAAGTGGTAAAAACATAGATGCAATCAACTTCAGACCTATAACCATACTCTCCCCCCTCTCAAAAATACTTCAAAAAAAAGCATCCATGTCCAAATCATGCAACATCTAAACCTAAACAAACTTCTCTCCCACACCCAACACAGTTTCTGCTCCGGCCACAGTACCATCACTGCCCTCCTTTCCTTACTAGAGACCATCAACCTCACACGTGATAAGGGCAAATATGTATCATCACTATTTTTAGACCTTTCAAAAGCACTCAACACCATCTCCCATCATCTACTTCTATCCCAGCTCTCATTCTTAAATCTTTCCCTCCACCCTTGCTTGGTTCACCAGCTACCTATCTAACTGCCAACAACCCATCCAGTGGAAGGAATCTACCTCTCCTTTCCTACCCACACCCACCAGAGTCCCTCAAGGTTTTGTTCTTGGTGCTCTTTAACATATTTATCAACAATTTCCACCTCTCCATCCCTGATGCCTCCATCACCCAATATTCAGAAGACTCCACCATCATCTCTTCTGCCACCTCCCCCACTAAACTACTATTAAAAACCCAGCTTGCCTTTTCCAAAACTGAATCTTGGATGAAAGTCAATCATCTTGCCCTAAATGCCTCCAAAACAAAACTATTGATCTTTACCCCTACTAGAAATTCCACTTTAGACACAAATGTGTTCCGCATTACAAGCCACAATAACACTCCACTAGAAATAGTCCCCTCAACCAAACTGTTAAGAATCATTATTGATGAAAACCTAAAGTTTGACTCCCACATATACTCAGCCATCAAAAAAACTCATCAGAAGATTGGCCTCCTATACAGACACAATCACTACCTCAGCCCCTCCACCCGGCAAACACTTGCAACCACCTTCCTCATCCCATCCCTCATGTACAGCACTCCACTTTTTACCAATCTCCAACTAGGCCTGCTCTCCAAACTAGAAGCCTGCTAACACAAAATTAGCAAATTTGCTACTAACTCCAAAAGTTCATCCCATCACTGCCACTCACTACTCAACCTCAAATAGCTAGAACTCCCCAACTACCTTAGATATTTACAACTCACCACTACTCATAAGCTCATCTTCAAACCTTCTGACTGTCCATCACTAGCCACAGCACTAACACCCTACACTCCCCCCCCCCTGCTGCCTATGATCAGAGAACCAAAATCTGCTTCAAGTACACAAACCTCCTCATCCCCCAGGCCAACTACTACTATCCTGCACAATAGCCAAACTTTGGAACTCTCTCTCCTCTCACCTACGCAACATACCTAACAATAACAACGTCTAAAGCCAGCTCTTCATATATCTATCCTCCAAATGGGAATGTCCCTCTCATGCTCCTATCTAAATTACTTCTTCAACCAACTGTCTTCCTACCCCCTTCTTTGTTCTCTTAAACAAATATCTAATTGAGCTTTGTCTCTTTCAACCTGGTTTAAACTGATGCATTGATTTAAATAATGTACATTAAGTAACATAATGTAACCTTACATATATGTAAATATTAGGTAATGTAATGTAAAAAGAAGTTATGTCTTACCATAATGTTCCATCTGTATTGTTGATCCTCGTTCAGTCATTACATATGGGTATCGGTTCCGAGCACGAAACTGAGCCGGCCATTTTCCAAGCTGGAGTCAGCTTCAAACTCTTGAGCTAACTCTTACCCAATATCACCCTCTCCCTGTCACCTCAGATTGAGTTTGCAAGTTAAAGAAGGTAGAGGCTACCTCTGGTCAAATAACCTAAGAGAACTGGATGGTGAGATCCACTGGAAACAACAGGAGGGGGAAGAAGGGAGGGTCGTAATGACTGAACGAGGATCAACAATACAGATGGAACATTATGGTAAGACATAACTTCTTTATCTGATATTGTTAATCCTCGTTCATTCCTTACGCATGGGACAGAGTCCCCAGCTACCTCTATTCCTGGGAGGCTCTCATGGAAGGACATTCCTGAGCACCATAGAACCCAAAGATGCTCTTCCACTGGAGGCCAAATCCAATTTGTAATCATTGATGAAGGTATGAGGTGTAGCCCAAGTTGCAGCTGCACAGATGTCATGTAAAGAGTCTCTGGCATGGAAGGCAGCAGAAGTTGCCACCGACCTTGTTGAATGAGCTTTCATGGTAGTACGCAACGACATATTATGTTGTGTGTAAATAAAGGTCACACAGTCCTTCAACCTTCTAGCTAATGTGACCTTAGCAACAGCAGATCCTAATCTAGGTCCAGAAAAGGCCAAAAATAACTGGTGAGCTTTACGAAAGTGTTTAGTCCTGTTTAAGTAAAAATGGATTTGCCTGTGTATATCTAGGGTATGTAGGCAATACTCTCCTCTGTTTGAATGATTGGGAAAGAAAACTGGCAACTCAATGGTTTGATTAATGGACACTTCCGAGATCACTTTAGGCAGAAATGACAGATTAGTTCTCAGACACACTCTATCTCTATGAAAAATCAAGTATGGACTCTTGATACATAAAGCTTGAAGTTCAGAAATACGTCTAGCAGAAGTGATAGCGACCAAAAACAAGGTTTTCCATGACAAATACTTGAGGTCGCAAGAAGAGGCTGGTTCGAATGGTGCCATTGTCAGAACTTGTAGAAATAATGATAAATCCCATGGTTGAATAGTTTCTCTAAAAGGTGGCTTCAGATTATTCACACCTTTTATGAAGGTCTTGCACAATCTATGGGACATGAGAGGAATCTTGGACACCCTCATGAAAATTAGAAATTGCAGCCAAATGAACTCTAATGGTAGAGGCAGATAGACCCGATTGAAACAGGTCGGCCAGATAGTCTAGTATTATCAACACTGGTGCTGAAAAGGGGTCTACTTTTTTATCTTTCAGCCAACAGATAAATCTTTTCCACTTGCTCAGATAAGTAATTCTAGTGGAAGACTTATGAGAAGCAATGAGAATATCACGTACTGGTAAAGAAAGATCATTCTGCCTGGCAATCAGGGGAATTGGAGTAGCCAAGCCGTTAGCTTCAGGCTGTTCAGGTTGGGATGAATCAGGTTCTGTGGGTGTGAGATCAACTCCGGGATTGGATGGAGAATCCATGGTCAATCTAGTAGGTGAGGCCAAAGGAAGGGGAACTAAATCTGTCGGGGCCAATATGGTGATATGAGTATCACCTTGCTCTTCAACCGCCGGGCTTTCTTCAGAAATTGGGGAATGAGAGGAAAGGGTGGAAAATGCGTAGAGAAGACCTGAGGGCCAATCGTGGACTAGAGCCTCCCTGGGTGATTGTCCCGGAGGGGGAAATCAGGACGAAGTAGTTGCTGCATTTGTAGTTGGTCAGGGATGCAAAGAGGTTGCAGCGGTGGAAGATCTCTGCCACTATCAAGGGATACAGGAACCACTCATGAGGTTGAAGAATGCACCTGCTGAGTCTGTCTGCTGTCATGTTGGAACTCTCAGGAATGTGCGTTGCTAGAAGAAAACAGTTGGTAGCCATCACCCATTGCCATATCCTTATGGCCTCTCGACAAAGGGGATAAGATTTTGTTTCACCTTGCTTGTTGATGTACCAAACCACAGCCATGTTGTCTGATTGAATCGCAATTGTCCCAGATGGCAGCAGGGGATGGAATGCTTGCAACGCCAAAAGCACCACCCTCAGCTCTAGAACATTTATATGCAGATGGGCCTCCAGTTGGGACCAAGTGTCTTGGACTGTCTGTCCCTGACATAGCCCCCCACCCCCACCCCATCAGGGAGGCATCCGTGGTCACTGTGGCCTTGGGTTGCTGGGGGGAGAAAGGGAGAGACCATTGTGAGAGATTGTGTGTCATCCACCAATTTAAATCCTGTTTGCACCTGTAGGTTACTCGAATCATGGCTAAAAGAGGATGCTGATAAGGATACCATTGGGTGAGCAGTAGCCATTGTAGAAGCCTCATGTGAAACCTGGCCAGGAGAACAATGGTGACGGAGGCTGCCATGGAACCCAACAGCTGTAGAACTGAGTGAACCATGGATTTTTCCTTTGAAAGGATTGGAATTAGTTGTTGCTTTATCCTTAAAATTCTGTGCTCTGTAATAGCAGCTCTGCAGTTTTTTGTGTCCAAGATAACCCCTATGAATTCTGTCAAATGAGATGGGGTGAGATTGGATTTCTGCCAGTTTATGGTTATGCCCAGCCTTTGAGCAATGAGGAGAGAGTATGCCAGGGCTTTTTCCAGTAGATGTCTGGTGGGGGCGGAAATGAGCCAGTCATCTAGATATGGAAACACCTGGAATCCTTGAAGTCGCAAGTGAGCTGTGACAACTGCCATGCACTCTGTGAACACTCTGGGGGCTGTAGAGTCTCCGAAGGGCAGTACTCTGAACTGGTAGTGACTGGTTCCCGCCCAGAAGTGCAGAAATCTTCTTGATGGCCTGTCCAACTTCATGTGGTAGTATGCATCTTGAAGATCTACAGAGCACATCCAATCATCTTTTTCCAAAAGCAGGAGGATAGACTGTATTGTGACCATCTGGAATTTTTGTACTCTCACAAACTTGCTCAATACACTGATATCCAAAATTGGTCTCCAGTCCCTGGTATTCTTTGGCACCAAAAATAGTCTCGAGTAGAATCCGGATCCTATATGATCTGGAGGGACTATTTGGATGACTCTTTTTCTTAGCAGCTTTTCTATCTGTAGTACTGCTTCTTCCCTTTGACTGGGTGGAACGTCGGGAAGCTTTTTGAAGGGACGGGACAAAGATCGAAGGGGACATGATAACCTCTGGTTATGATCCTTTGTACCCAAGAATCGGTGGTGATAGCTAGCCAGGCAGAAGGGTACAAGGAGAAACGTCCCCCAACCACCTACAGAGAAAAGGAGTTGGGCCGCTCTTCAGGAGCGCTGGTAGGACTGGCCAGGGAAAGAATCCCTGGAACCCTGATTACGCAGTCACCCTCTGCCCTGAAAGGAGCATCTTCCCTGTGAGTTTCCCCCTCTGCCTCTGGGGGAGAACTCGGCCTGTTTGTCACGGAAAGGACCCTGAGATTTCTTGAACCATATCTTCCCACTCTTTTGGTTTTGGGAGAAAGCACGTTGAGAGGAAGAATAATGGACCCCTATGGCAGAAAGGGTCTTACCATCCTGTTCACATCTGGCCAATGTGCTTTTAACTTTGGGCCCAAACAATGAGGAGGGCTCAATGGGGGCATTAAGAAAAGAAGACTTAAAAAGTTCCGCGAAGTTGCACAAGCGCATCCAGACGTGTCGTCTCAAGACTGCAGCTGAACCCGCCGCTCTAGCTGCTCCTTCTGATGCGTGAGATATCGGTCACATAGAGGAGTTAGATATAGACTCAATGGTGGCCAGATGAGAGGCCACTTTGTTACGGACCTCATCAGACACAGCACCAGCCAAGGTTTCAGACAGCTCAGAAACCAGATCCCTTTGAAGCCTGGTGAAATGTGCCATATAATTCAGAGACCTGATAGCAAAAGTCGCTGAAGCAAAGGTGCGCTTCCCTATCCTGTCCAGGGCCTGGGACTCTCTGTTAGGCGGATGGACAGTCTGGCTTTTTTCTTCTGCCAGATCCTTTTTTGTTGTGGCTACCACCACCAAAGCATCCACAGGAAGACCTTTGGACCAATGGGGATACGAAGCAGGAGGGGACAAGATCTTATCTGGCCTCCGGGGAATAGCTTTGATGGTATCAGGGGCCTTCCAAGCACGCTGCACGATGAACCTGACAAGTTCATCGGCAGGTGGAGCAACCCAGGAGGTAGGGGGCCGGGCGTGAAAGGCCTGCAAGAACACAGATTCCTCAGGGGTCGGATTAAAGGACTGCCAGTGAGCTCTCCGTTTCAGGATTTCGAGGATATCGCCAAAGGATACCTCAGAGAGTGACCGAGGGGATCCTTCCCCCCTCATCAAAATCTGTCTCTTCGGTGAGGGACTCCTCTGTGGAGTCCATGTGCTTCCTCTTACACGAACCTTTCCGGTGGACCTCCTCAGTGGGAGAAGCTGAGGAAGACAACGAAAAGGGGGATTCCTGAGGGAATATGTCCTGCGGCCCTTGCACCCAGTGTCCGCTAGATGCGACTTGTGAAACCAGTGTACCAGAGGAGGACGGAGGTATGCCAGCAGCAGTGAAAGCATTCTCCATCAGTTGGAAGGCTGGTCCACCTGAAGAGGAGTGTACGTCTAGGACAGGGGGCACTCCTCCCATAAGTGGCTTAGCCTGCCGACCCAGAGTCCCTGGATGGCTGTGGAGCAGCAAGCTGCGTGTCACAGCTGACATCCTGGGTCACAGCAAAACTTTCCTGCCATGAAGGCAACTGCGGCTCCTTAGTGAGATCCATAAAGGGAACTGCAGAAGGGGAAGACTGTGCTATATCCATGGACTTCAAAGGCAATGAAGGAGGAGAATAAGAAGGTGTCTTTGGAGATGGGTGATCACCTCCCAAGGAAGGATAGTTCCTGAGGGGTGGAATACCTCTGGCCAAGAATGCCTGCTCCACAAGACGCAGCACATCATGTTCGGAAAGGCTTCTAGTGGACTTCACAGAGACCGAGGGAGAAACAGGCCTGTCCACAAAAAAGGCAGACTCTGTGCCCATCTCATCTGACTGCACAGAGGACAACGGTGCCAAGAAAGACTGGACTACTGTTGTCTGCACTGAATAAGTCATCGGTGCCGAGATCATTGTCTGCACCGACACAGGGATCAGTGCCGTGGTGGGAGTCGGTGCTGACGCTGGAACCAACAAAGCTGGAGCCAACAATAAAGGCCTCGGTTCCGAAGATGATCTCGGAGCCGACACAGTCAAGGTCTGCGCCGACAGAATGGTTGGTGCCAATACAGTGGTAATGGTCTGAACTGAGGAGCCCCTCAGTGCCGATATATAGAAGGCTGCAGGAGAGGACGGAGCCGAAATCACTAATGGAGCCAAAGGCTTCGGTGCCGAAGGTCCAGGCACCGAAAGCACTGGGGCTGATTGAGAGAGCTCCGAAGATGAAAATTTAAACTTTTTAGGTTATGGTTGGTGAGGGTCCTCATCCGGGGGCGAAGGCAAGGATTTAGCCTTACTAGAAATATCCATTTTCTTATGGGCTTTAGGAGGGGTTGAGACCTCCGACCCAGAAATAGCCTCTGAAAAGGGAGACTTTAGAAGTCCCTTCAGTATGAGCTTGTTTTTCCTTTCTAACAAAGTTCTATTAGAAAATTTCTCACAAATAGTACAGGGTGGTTCAACAGATAAATGGGAAGCTCCCAAACAATAAACACACAAAGAGTGTATATCAGAAGTAGGCAGTTTGTCTCCACAATCAGAACACCGCTTAAATTCTGGACTACCTTTGTTTATCTGCCATTTTAATTAATAGAAAAGTACCAACAATGGTACAAGAATGTACCCAAAGGTATGAAAAAGAAAAAGGGAAAAAGATTACCAATGATGGTAAAGAGAAAATACCTTGCGGTAAAGGTAGTAAGTAAAAGACAGAAAAACCTGAGGAATTTATGAATGCTAGATGCGATACGGTAAGAGACAATAAAATATCAACTTTTCTGACAGAAAAGTAATTTGTAAAGCAATTAAACAACAACTGACTGTACTTAGCTCGAGAGAAGTAGCTTGACACGACCGGATGGCAACACGGCAAACGAAATCTGAGGTAACAGGGAGGGGGGATTGTGGGTAACAGTTTAGCCTGAGAGTTTGAAGCTGATGCGAGCTTGGAAAATGGCCGGCTCGGTTCCGAGCTCGGAACCGATACCCATATGTAATGACTGAATGAGGATCAACAATACAGATGGAACATTATGGTAAGACATAACTTCTTTTTACATTACATTACCTAATATTTACATACCGATACCCATACGTAAGGAATGAATGAGGATTAACAATATCAGATTGTATGTTCTTGTAGAGCTTTTCTCCCCGGACCTCCACTGAAAACGGGCCAACTCGACCCAGTGGACTATCCCGGTCAACAAATGCAAATAAATAAATATGTTTTGAGCCTGATAAATAGGACAGCAAGTAAATGACATATTCCAAAAGACTTTTTTAAAATTTTTAATTAATATACTTAGAATGCACAGAATGTATCAGATCAGTAGTGAAAGCAGTGCTGGTAAATGTAAAGAATTAATACATATAAAAAATATTTTTTTAAAAATGGATAACAATGTTTGACATTAATTGATAAAGCCAATTGTGTTAATACATATAGTTCATCTTTTGAGGGCTTTCAGTTTTAATAAACTACTAATGGACAAACTGTCATTATAGCCAGGTCAATGTACAGCATCCAGTCTAAGTTGCCAAATCAACTCAGCCCTTTCAAGAAGGTATGGCCAAGCTGCCCCCCTCTCTATATTTTTTGAACTTCTAAAATAATGAATTTGAACTGATGTCTCTTGTTAACCATCACATGTTTTGCCAGTGAATTACAGTCATATTCATCTCTAATGTTCCTAACATGCTCACTAATCCTGTTTTTAAGCTTATGTTCGGTTTTACCGACATAAAAACATGGACAGTTGGAGCAAATTGCACAGTAAACAACTCTTTCCATAACACACGAAACTCTCCCTGGTATTTTGACTCTAATGTTGTTATCAGTGGTCTCACCAACTTCAAGAATGTATGAACGGAATTTGCATGTTCCACATTTTGACATGCGCCCATTAGCTCGTGGAAAATACAAATGTTCAAATAAATACTTCAGGTTAGCCCCCTTCCTAAAAATGCAATATAACATCCAAAAAATCTTTTTCACCCATTAATAGGTTCCAGTTCTTCATTAATATTTCTTTAATAATAGGGGCCTCACATGAAAAGGTGGTGGAAAAACTAGATTTGTAGTTAATGGTGTAACTCATCAAATGTAAACCTGTGGAATTGTAATTCCCCGTATGCTCTACTTCTGAAGAATCAAGTAGAGATCTAGTTTGTTCAACAATATCTAAATCATGGGAAACCTCTTGGTTAGTCTGATTGAGTAAGTGTGTTCCTAGAATGGGTGTAAAATGTCCATGCTGTCTTTTAATCATAACTTTTCTCATAATATTCTCAATAAACTGTAAAGGATATCCTCTTGAGTAGAACATGTCCTTAAGTTTATGACATTCCAACACAAAAGATTTCCATAGGGTAACCATATCACGGACAATCTGTCCCACAGAAAAGGAAGATAATTTTGACAGGGCATTAGTTATTGAATACAACGCTAGTTCAAATTTAATTAAAAACATTTTAGATAGTGAATGGAACAGGTTTCTTGCCTTTACTGACTTAGATATGTTATCTAAACGTAAGTTAAAAGTTGTTTATAAAAATGCCAACTCTCTAAAAAAATCTATTGGAAGTGAACCATGAGGTAGGAATACAGAATAGTAACAAGAGATATGGAACCTACAAATGTGGCCACTGTCCACAGTGTAAATGGATTGCTAATAAAGAGGAAGTTACTTTAGTTAGTAGGAACATAACATTAAAAGGTAAAGATTTTAGTAACTGTGATTCTAGTGGGTTTGTATACCTGACCTTGTGCCAGGTGTGTCAGGCATTCTATACTGGCAAAACAGAACGTAAGCTCAAGAGAAGGACGTATGATGTTCAGAATGGGAAGGAGAACAATGCTCTATATAAATATAAACAAGAATGCTCAGAAGCCTGCTATTTGTTTTTTGTGATAGAAAAAATAAAAATAGATGGATGTGGGGGTTTGTGGGAAGAGAAATTGAGTATAGGGAGCTTTGGTGGCAGTTGACTCTACAAGCCAACAAGTGGCCAAGGTTGAATGAATACATTTCAATAGCTCACTTGCTCAAATTGAGATCAGCTAAACTACAAGATTTATTCATTGTAATAAGTGATGTCTCAATGTACTTATGTATTTTAATGGATTGTAATGTATTCCAACACAATATATACATACATACAAAAATGTTTTAAATCTTGATTTAACTTTGTGTATTGGTCAAAGTTTTATTTATTCATTCACTATGACATTTTTTTCTCTTAGTTTTTATTAGCTGTAATTTATTCATTGGCCAGTAGAGGGATGTGTAGGATCATTTTTAACATTAATCAAGCATTTCGGGTCTTGACAAAAAGTTCTTAATTCATATGAAAAACCTTTTTATTTATTTATTTATTTGTTTATTTATTTATTTATTCACAGGTTGAATGATATTTAGTTATTTATTTATGATTTACACACAGCTATGTGGATTCATGTATTTTCTAAATGAACTTTTATGTGTTTTAAACGATTAGGAAATTTTACTGTGACTGGTCACTTTTTAATGATGTAATTTCTTTTAACAAATAAATTAATGCTTCTTGTACCTAGCCCACATCTGATGAAGTATTTTCAAACGAAAACGTAATATTGGAGGCATTAATTTTTTTTGTTGATTTGTTTGTGATTATAGTATTTATTTTTGGATTGCAGCATTTTACCTGACTACTTTCTGCCGCTTTATTATTTCACCAGACCTGGATACCATTTATGTTTCCCAAATAACATATCTTGAGTAACTGCTGCACCTTGCAGCATGCTTCACCATTATCCACGTAGCTTTTCTTTGCAGCACTTTCTTAATTTGTGGAAGACATTTTGTTTCTTTCTTCAGACTAAGTAACCCATTATTTCTCTCTTCATACCATCTATTTCCCTTTTGTACCCTCTCTATAAGTACTCAAAAGAGCATTCTCTTTTCGAATGACATGGCATCTCAATTAATTTTGCTGCCCTAAAGCTTCAGCATTGTGGTTTCTTGCTGCAGCAGAGTAAATTAACTTCCATCCGCTGCCTCACAAACCACAAAACTAATGAAATGGACAAAGGAAAGCTCACTGGTAAATTTTCTACAGATCTTTTTAAAGTCTTTGAACAACGCAATATTCCCTGCTTTTACAGACTCGCTTGTACCTGTCTTCAATGGTTTCCTTTTAAGATTCGAGTACAACTCTTTTTTTTTTTCTAACTCTTGTCAAGGTTAGAGTATGAATCTTTCTCTCTGAAACCTCAAGATGCCAACCATGGTATTCTACAAGATTAAACCTGACATAGGTTCATAGGTAGGTACTAGACTATTGGCCCTAGGGCCTATATAAGCCTAGCCAAAGGTACCCTGGCTTTCACCACCCAAGAAAATTATTTTCCTGTGCCACTGTCGAGCAGAGCCACATACGTGATCCCCGGGATGAATTTCCTATCTCCCATCCAATCATCAAGATTTTTCTTGAACAGTGCTAATGAGGAACTTTGTTTGATATAGATAAGTAGTTTGTTCCAGAGTATGGGAAGTCTCTGGGACAGGAATCTATCCCTCCAGCATGTTCTGTTTATTGTGGTGATGAGGTTTAGGTCCCTAGAGCGTGTAGCTCGTAGGGATTGGGATTTCTTTACGTGGAGCATGTCTAAAAGCTCTGGGTTTGACATAGCTTTGTGTGTGTAAGGAATAACTACAGGGGCACTAGAAAATTGTGGAAAAGTTTATCAAGAAGTATGGAAATATTTTGTAGAAACTGCAGGCTTCAGCACCCAGCTCTACAATCTTTTAGAAGTTTGTTATATTGAATGCTGCAGCTTGTATTCATCACTTAGGTTACTAGTCACACATGTTGCTATGTGGGGGTACTTTTGTCTTGAGTGTTCCCTTAAAAGCAAAAATTCAAAAGCAGTACAAAGAAACAGAATTGCAAACTAATGTACTTTGGCCCAACAGGTAGGGCAATGAACAAGCAGAAACCTATAATTCAAAGTGGAAAGGGATGATGATGAAACAAGGGAAAGCTCAAGAAAGGAGGAGAGACTGGGAATTTGGATGCAGATCCTTAAGGAGAATAACAATAACCATACAGAATATTATATTCATAAAGCAGCCGAAAGTATTGTAAGACCTAAACCAACAAGGGAATGGAAAAAGAAAATTCTGCCAAGAGGGATGACTGCAATTAGGGACACTAACAATAGGCATGGAGGGGCAAGAATTTATTGGAGAAAACTGGCAAAGGAAATATGGTACGAGCATCAAATAATTAGAGGGGGAAAGTTAACAGAATGAGGAGAGGCCAAGAATTTATTTGGACTGCAGGCTAGAGATTGCCTTCCCTATCAAGGATTGATATCAGAACATATGCAAAGAGAAAGAAATAGGGAGATCCTAAGCAAAAGACCAGTAATGGCAGAGTTTTTAGTAGAATCTACAACAGAAGCTGCTGTTAAAAAAGAAATAATTTTTACAGCATACAAAATATTGCATGATAACTATAAGAATCAATCAGAGGAGGTTAAAAAGGAATGGGAAGAGAGACTGGAATGCAATTTACAAAGAAACAATGGGGGATACATATATGTCTCCCAAATATGCAACCAAGTCTAGAAGATTTAGGATCTTTGCTTGGAAGTGTTTACAAAGGTATTTTTATATTCCAAGTAGACTCCAAAGAATTTTTCCTCAGGTAGACTGCAAATGCTGGAGGTGTGACGGGGAAGAAAGAGGTAAGTGGGAACATATTTTCTGGGAGTGTAATGAGCAGGCAGACTTTAAAGATTCCCCGCAGACTGTCAGAGACATTGGGTGAGCAATTTTTTTTTTTTTTACCTATGATACAGAATCGGAATTGCCTAGACATAGTAAAGCCTTCCTGAGTCTAATTATGGTGGCTGCTAAAACATAATTACCAGGAAACGGAAATCCAAGTCTAAACCAACAGTACTAGAAGTAGTGAATATAGTAACATAGATAAAACATCTGGAATTGTTCTCTTTAGAAAAGGTAGGAACAGAAAAAATGGGAATTGTGGGACCAATACATGCAGAGAAGGAACAAAGTTTAAAAGAAGGCAGGATTTGAATGAGCTATGCAATGTCTGACTGACAATGACTGGATAGATTATAAATGACATATAATGTTTGCAAGTAAAATTATGTCGATGTGGTTTGTTTTCATCTATATAAATATATGATTGCCTATGTCACACATGATCATTTAATAAATAAATAAAAACAGGTAGGGCTCTGGGTATGGGTGCTGTTAAACATTAACACTATAAGCTCAAAATTTTAAAATATGTTGGTTTGCTTTTATGTCTAACACTTGGTGCAGTGGGTTGTAGTTCATGTGGTTGAGGGTTTGATGCCCTCATTCGCGTAGTGTGCGACTTTGAGCAAGTAATTTAACCAGACAGTGCTTGGGGACAAGTGGAGATTTGGGTCAGACTCCTCATTGGTCCACTGGACTTCAAGCCTATTAACTACCTATGAACATATGCTTTTCTTTTCAACCAGTAAAGAGAATAAACATATTTTAGGGGTAGTGTAGAGTTAGGTCAACTTGAGCGTAATGCAGTCATGCTTAAAATAGTCAAGAAGATAACCTTAGTTAAAGCCAGATGATATACAGCATATATGAGGAAAATATGAACAGTGTGGTAGTGGAACATAGAGAAAGAAAACAAAATCAAGTAGGAAAAAAGATCAGTTTGCATGGATAATCTCATTCAGTTATGGGGTGATCTTTAGACGTGTGATAGTAGCCCATGGGCTACAGACATAAGAAAGGATTGCAAAGGAAGAATTGGAGAAGAATAGCAACTCAAAGCTCTGTACGCAAGGACAAATGTTGATAATTGGTGTTTCCATGTTGAACAAGATGAAGAACTACCTTCCAAGTACAAAGAAAAGAAATGTAATACCAGCCTTGCATGAGGCAAAAATGTCAAAAATAAGACAGCAAGAGAGCAAAAAGCATAAGCTGTCTTATTCTTGGATAATTATATGTGCAAGAAATAATGACACAAATTGGTGAAGGAATGTTGGAGGTAAATAAAATAAAAGAGCACTGTTCAATATACAGTATAAAGGGCATTTTTTTTACTAATATTTTTCCAGCTATTGATCATGGTGAGATTCCAAGAACTAATTAAAATACTGTAAATAGTAACACTGGAAGAATGATGTTAGAATTGAATAACCTCTATCTACACTTAAAGGAGAATAGGGCAGGTAGAAAAGAGAATTTTGCTTCTGATGGCTATTACCCGAGTCCTACAGCCAATAAAATACTGAATCATAAAATAGGCAAAACTATAAAGGGCTTTTTAGAAGCAGAATTCATAGTCTTCTAAAAGACATTTGGAAGAAACAGGCAGATTAAACATACTGGTATCACTCAGTGCAAGAAATTTAAGTATGAAATTGAATAAGTTAAGGCTGTTATTTGTTGATGAAAATGTCAATATTGTGATTAGTACAAAAAACTTGGCTCAGTGACTCCAATAATCCATGGAGTCTCCTCGATTATAAATCATTTCATAACTTTAGGAGGAAGAGAGAGGGTGGAGTAACAATTTATATGAAGGTGGGCATAATGTTCTTAGTTAACTTATAACAGTAAAGAATCAGAAATTTTATCTGTGACATTGCTGCAAAACAAATCCAAAATCCAAATAATTAGTTTCCCTGTGTGTGTGTTCTGGAGGGATATGTGTTCCAATCCCTCCTACACGGTCCAGAGACCTCAACCTCATTACCACAATCAACAGAATATGCTGGAGGGACAGGTTTATAACCCACAGACTGCCCATGCACGTCGAGCAGAGCACCTCACTGGCCCTCTTCAAGAGAAATCTTGATGAGTGGATGGGAAATAGAAAATTCATCCCAGGGATCACTCTAGTGGCTTTACTCGACAGAGGTACTGGGAACTAAGGTCGGGTGGCATAATGCCAAGGTAATCCTATGGGCTAGGCTTGTAAAGGCTCCAGGGCCATTAGCCTAGTACACACCTATGAATCTGTAGGCCTTTAGTACCGATTATTCAAGAAACAAAGTGATGGATGGATGAGGTCATGCATGTTGATGATTTTAATCTCACAGATGATGAATGGGAAACGTGACTGGAATAAACACAACTTTTTGATACTCGGCATGTACCTACCCAAATCTGGATATAGTACTAACCTCTTCAGATGTTAGGCTATTCAAGAAGCAAAGAGATGGATGGATGAAGTCATACATGTTAATCTCCCAAATAATGAATGAGAAACATGATTGGAATTAATAAACTAGATATTATAGTAATAATGGCCTTGTTGCAACTTTTGGTTACTCAGCATATAACTAGCCCAGTTGGGGGGGGGGGGGGGAGACATTACGGATACAGCACTAACCTCATCAGGTGTTAAGGTATTGGAAGTTATGAATATGGAACCATTGGGGAATTGTACACCACTTGATTAAGTGCAACACAGGGTGTTTAATGAAGAAAAAAAAATATTTGCTATTGAAGAAAGAAATTGTTGTAAAACTTGACTATGGAAAGACTGAATACATTATCCAAAACTGGTACTGAAATCATTACTTTATGGCATTAGTTGTCCAAGAAATGCAGAATGCATTTTATAACACACCTGAGACATTAACAAAGGATAATGTTCCTATTAGAAGAAAATATATACTCACCAAAGAAAGGCTTCCTCTGAGAATAAGTCTTAGTACTAAAAAAGCACCAATGAAAGGCAGAAGAGACAGAAATTAATGAGGGGAAAAAAACTAAAAGAAGAAACACAATGGCCTATAAAACTTGTGTTACAAAAGTAAGGACAGTTATAAGGAGTGCAAAAAGAAGTTATGGGTAAATGTTAAATGAATATGCCGATGATAATAAGATAATGTTTTTTTTTTTCAATATGTGCAAAGGAGCCAAACGGGCTATAATGGGAGTATTTGGATTTCTGATGGGGATATTATTAGTAGTAGTAGAAGTAGTTGTAATATTATATCAAGTACTGTAGTGAACCATTTTGTACTATATTCCTCACGGACAAGAGCTAATGATAAATTAAGAACAGAGGAATGCTCTGTGTCATCGTCCTATAATAAATGAACACTATATCAGCAAAGCCATCACAGAAGAATTAAGGTGCTGCTCCAGGATGAAAAGAAAAAAAAGTAATGTCTTATCATAACGTTCCATCTGTGCTGTTGATCTTCACTAATCTTTTACTGTGGGCTTGGTTCTGAGCCTTCAGAACAGACATGGCCATTATTCCAGCTCGTGCCTTCCAAAAAGTCTCGAGCTAGGCTCTACCCATGATGCTCCTCAACAAATTACCTCAGATCGAGTTTGACTACAATAGTGACAGACAAAAAATAATACTTAAGAGACAATATCTGTGCCCCTATTATATGAAGCCAGTCTTTGGGACTATTCAGTTCATAAAGAGTTCTAAGGCAGGGGGAAGGAGGGTGGGAATAGCAAGGATTAGTAAAGATCGACAACACAGATGGAATGTTATGTTTAGACATAATTCTTTATCTGATGTTGTCAATCTTCACGTAATCCTTGACTGTGGACAAGGTCTCATGGAAGAATAATCCTGGGCATCATCAGGCCGAATGATGCACGTTTCCTAAACACCTGGTCCAATTTGTAATGAGTAATAAAGGTATAAGGAGATGCCCATGTAGCTGCTGCACAGATATCATCTAGGGAAGCTCTGGTATGAAAAACTGCAGAAGCTGCTACAGCTTTCATGGAATGAGCTTTCACAGGATGTGGTAGATGAAGTCCCTTTTTATTGTAAGCAAAGGTGATACAGTCCTTAAGCTATTTCACCAAGGTAACCTTAGATACTGGATTACCTAAAGAGAGCGTAGAAAAGGCAATGAACAGTTGGTCAGATTTTCTGAGGTACCTTTGTTTTGTGAAGGTAAAAACGTAACTGCCTGTGTACATTTAGTAAGTGCAGACAGTAATCTCCCTTGTTGGAAAAATTATGAAAAAAGACTGGGGGATGTAGGGTTTGATTGATATTTGACTCTGAAACAACCTTTGGCAAAAAAAGAAGGATTCGTCCTGAAGGAGACCCTGTCCTTATGAAATAGCAGATAGGGGGGGTTTGCAGGACAAGGCTTGAATTTCCAGTATTCTGAACGAAGTGATAGTTATCAAAATAAGGTTTTCCAGGACAAGAACTTTGTCACAAGTTACTAAAGGTTCAAAGGGAGGAGAAATGAGATACTGCAGTACCAAATCCAAATCCCATGGGGCAGAGGGTTCTTTAAACGGAGGCCTGAGCATTATGGTTCCTTTCAAAAAGGCTTTACAAAGTTTATGAGACACAAGTGATAAACGTTTGAAACCAATATGCAAGTTAGATATGGCAGCAAGATGCACCCGAATGGTAGAAGGTGATGAGACAGACTGATAAGAGTAAGACTAAAAAGTCTAAAACTTTGTCTACAGGTGCTGCATACAGGTCAATATTACAGTCAAGTGACCATTTAGCAAATTTTACCCCATTTGTTATGGTACAATTTTCTAGTTGAAGGCTTGTGGTAGGCCAGAACGATGCATCTGACTGAGGAAGTGAGGGAGGAATGCCTGGAAATGGAAAAGCCATGCAGTGAGCCTGAGATACTGAAGATATGGATGGACTATTCCCCCTGGATGGGACAATAGTTCTGGATCTGGGTCCAGTATCCAGGGTTTCCAAAGTAGATGAGGCCAAAGAAGGGGAAAACAGCCTTGTTGAGGCCATAATGGGGCAATGAGGATTATTCTGTTCTTCGAACTGTTGGATTTCTTTAGAAACTGACATATTAGAGGAGTCGGGGGAAAGGCAAACAGAAGATGGGGGGGGCCAGGCATGAAGGAGAGCATCTCTGGGTGACTCCTCCAGGGTGGGGTTAGGGAAAAGTAACTGCTGCATTTGTTAAGAGGGGACACAAACAGACTGCAGCAAGGTAGGCCCCAGTGCCGGAATACTCATCTCACCACTGCTGGATTGAGAGACCACTAATGAAGCATAAGGATGGTTCTACTCAACTTGTCCGCAATAATGTTGGAGCTCCTCGGAATATGCATTGCCATTAGAAAGCAGTTGGAGGAAATCACCCACTGATACTCATACTCTGAGAACTTCTCGACAAAGAGGGTACGACCTGGTTCCCCCTTGTTTGTTGATGTACCAGACTAATGACATGTTGCCTGTTTGAATTGCAATCGATCTGAAGGGGAGGGTATCTTGAAATGCTTTTGATGCCCTCATCTCTATACCAATGATATGCAAACTGGCTTCCATCCAGGACCAACTGCTTTAGATGGTCTTTCCCAGATAATGCCCCCCCATCTGTGACACGTCCGTGGTCACTATGACTTGGGGCTAAGAAGCGACAAAGGGACGGCCCAACAAGATGTCGTTGGAATGGAGTCACCATTCTATTACAGTGTTGTTAGCAGATATAACAGTGAATAGTGTTACTATGTTACTGATGTGTTATGGGATGAAAAGCAGTAATTATTTTTTGGGGGGGTTTTGTGCTGTGACAAAGGCAGAAGCCATGGTGGGTTGATGACAGAAGTTGGTTACCCATTAGACTGTTGCTAAGCTGCTTATGAATACAATTTTGTAATATTTTTGATAGGGGAGATAAAATGGCAACTGGCCTATAGTTTGAAAGATCTGTATTGATTCCACCCTTGTGCAGTGGAATAATGAATGATTTTTTTCCATACCAAGGAGACTTTATATTCAGATATTGAATGCTTTATCAGAACTGAAACTGAATATGCAATAGTCTGAGATGCCATTTTAAGGTATGCACCAGGTAGACTTGTCAGAAGCAGTTAGCTTTCATTTTTTTTAGGTATTTTTGATGATATCTGTGGGAACAGGTTATTTGACTGATTAGGGACCTCAAGAGCTTGATTAATTGCCTTGTTGATTAATGGCTGTAGATCTGTATAAAGTAGGTACTGAACTGGTTGGCTGTGGTATTATTTTGTTTCTGTGTATTCAGTGTTGGCTGTGCAGCTTGTCCTGGATTTAAAAGTTTATTGACTGAGGTCCAGAGCAGTTTTGGATTATTAGTGTGTGCATGTTTTGATTCGTTGGTTAGTAGGTCTTCTTACCTTTGGTAATAAGCTGTTGAGGTTGAAAGGTACTGAAAAGAAAGCAATGTAAAACAATGACATATTTTGGACCCTATGTGGATCAGGAAGATACTTCATATAACAGTTTGGGCCTTTTGACTTGTAGAAAGTAAGATATCATGAAGTGTATTTTCGGTGTACATGACAAAAATTAAGGTTATATACTTACTATAACAATAGCTCCAAAGTTGTCTAATTTTTGTCCAGTTCAACTTTAGGATTGTCTGATCCGACTGGATCTGACCTCTGTGATTTTTCTTAAAGCTGTGTAACTGAAGCTGTGACTCCTCCCCTACCCATAATTCACTCCTCTCCAATGAAGTACCTCAGATTGAGTTTGCTGGTATATCCCTAAATATTATGAACATCCTATGACCATAACCTCCAGGTGTGAAGGTCAGGGAACATATTAATACCAACAGTAACATATAAAATAGCAAATTTCACACAAAGGGTCTCAGATGAGGTTTGTCCTATCACCAGAAGCTGTCTGTGACAATACTGGAAGGAGGAAGGAGGGAGGAATGTTGAACCAGATGAAAATGAGACAGCACAGATCTATCTTTATGATAAGTACATAACGTTTGTATCCTATGATGTCTATTTTACTCTGATTCAACCTTTGGGACAGATTCCCAAGCTGTAGAACACCCAAGTTGCATCAAGGAAGGAAATTCTTGAGAACAGTGGAGCCAAAAGAAGAATGTCATCTGGACCACACATCCAATTTGTAATGAGATACGAATGTATGGATCGTGGACCATGTTGCTGCTGCACAAATGCCTTCAATGGGAACTCTTTTCACTAAGGGTGTAAAAGGAGCCAGTGCTCTTATAGAATGAGCTTTTGGTTTCGCATGTAAAGGTACGCCCAGTTTACTATAAATAATGGCAATGCATTCTGAAAGCCATTTAGAAAGTGTGCCTTTTGATATGCTTTTACCCAATTTTGCTTTAGAAAAGAATACGAATAGTTGTTGCAACTTATTGATAGCCTTGGTTTGATGCAAAAAGAATCGGACTTGTTTATGAACATCTTGCACATGCAGCATATATTCTCCTTTGCTTGGGAATCTAGGAAAAAAGACCAGCAAATAAAGTGACTGAATCCGATTTTGTTTCGGATGTCACCAGTGGAAGAAAAGAAGTTTTTCCCAGGGCTAATCTGTCTTTATGAAAAAGCAAATATGGTGGTTTGCAAGATAGTGCTCGCAATTCAGAAATGTATCTAGTGGATGTTACTGCAAAAAGAAAAATAGATTTCCATCTACTGAAGCTGCAGGGTCAAAGGCTGACTGGGTTGAGGCTTGAAGCACAATAGTGATATCCCATGAGGGAAACGGGTCTCTGACTGGAGGTTTGAGACTTAAAGAGAGGCTGTGAAAGTGTCACTATGCCCTACATGAAAATTTGATATAGTTGCCATCTGCACCTCAATAGTGGAGAAACTGCAGCCTTTCTGAAAAAGCTCTGATAAAAAAATATAAGATTGATATAAGATGCAAAGAAAGGATCTAATCCTTTTGATGAGGTCCAAATAGAAAATATTTCCCCTTGCTTTGATATATATGTTTGATAGACTGTTTCTGGGAGGCAGAAATAAAGTGGACAACTGAAGAATATAGCATAGCTTCTCTGGTTATTGTTAGAATTGGAGAAACCATGCGGTCAACTTCAAGTTTTTAGATCTAGTAGAGGTAATCCAGATGAGTGACTTAGAAGTTCTGAATTCAAATCCAAAACTCACGGAAGATATATAAACAGAAACCAAAGGAAGGGAAGACAAACCTGCCATGGCCAAAATGGAGCAATCAGGATCACTCTAGTCTTGCACCTTCTGGATTTCTAAATGAATTTTGTTACGAGTGGTACTGGGGAGGGTAGCACAGACAAGACCTGGTGGCCAATTGTGAACTAAAGCATCCCTCACTGACTGTCCCTGTGGAGGGATCTAGGCAAAGTAACTACTGAACTTGTTATTTAGGTATGAGCCAAACAGATCACAGCAAGGCTGACATCAGTGGCTCAAAGTCTGTATTGTTACGGTCGATTGAGGGGTCACTCATGGGTCAAGAGAATAACCTGTTCCACTTGTTCATTAGCATATCTGACGTCCCAGGGACATGTGCTACTATCATAGCCACCTGGCAAAGTGATTATGATTGTGTTCCCCATTGTTTCTGACATATAATATTACTGTCATGTTGTCTGATTGAAAGGAAATCACACCCTTGGTAGAGTCTTGGAATGCCCACAATGCTAGGAGGGCCACTCACAACTCCAAGATATTGATGTGAAGGTTGGCCTCTAGTGGGTGATCAAGCAACTTAAAACATCTTCCCCTCGAAATGGTCCCACCCCCAACCCAGAAGGAAACCATCCATGGCACACAGCTACAGTTATCCCACTCCACAAGGGGGGATCCACCTTAGATCCCGGGAACTACTGCTCCATCAGTCTGACGAGCCTGATCTGCAAGACCACGGAACGTATTATCATGGAACTTATAAACAAAGACATTGGCAACCTTAAAACACTGAACCCCACCCAGTTTGGGTTCGTGAAGGGACGATCTTGTCTCCTGAACCTGACTGACTTCTTCAAATCAGTCTCCAGAGCTGTCGACAAGGGTAAGGCAGCCTATATGGACCTCAACAAGGCCTTTGACACTATCCCCTACTCTGGAATCATAGATAAACTTACTAAGCTGGGCATTAATCCCTACGTCACTCGATGGGTTGCCAACTGGCTTATTGACAAAATCCACACTGTAAAAGTAGCCAACTCCAAATCCAGCCCCAGACAAGTGACAAGTGGAGTACCTTAGGGTTCGGTTCTGGGACCGCTCTTGTTTGGCATCTACTTCTCTGAAGTACAGGCCAACACTAAGGGACTCTGGCTAACAAATTCACAGATGACTGCAAACTGGGAGCCACTACTGAATCCCCACATGATGTGGATATTCTACAAAAGGGCCTTACAGAAACAGATGATTGGTGCCAGAGCCATGGGCTCAAGCTCAGTGCCAATAAATGTATAGTTATCTACTCTGGGAAAAAACCATGTACCCATGAATTACCACATAGGTGGAAGTACATTAAACACCTAAAGTGTGATGAGAGACTTAGGGACACAGGTGGACAGTGGTCTCACTTTTGATAACCACATCCCCACAACAGTCAGGAAATCCTTCTATATGGCACACCTCATGAGTAAGGGCTTTTCATCCAGAAAAAAGGAGGTCATTGTCCCACTGTACTCATCCCTCATTAGACCCATTATAGAATACAACGCCCCATTTGGTATGTACCTCTCAAGACATATACAACAACTGGAAAGGCCACAGAAATACCTTACTAAAAGAATCAAAGGCCTAACGCAGATGTTCTATGCTGACCATCTAAAAAACTCCAGCTATACTCTGTCACATATCGTCTACTTAGAGGCGATCTCTGCTTAACATACAAGGCCATGTCAAACCCAGAGCTGTTGGACATGCTACACTTAAAGAAATCCCAATCCCTCAGAACCACATGCTCCAGGGATCTAAACCTTGTCATCACAATGAACAAAACATGCTGGAGGGATAGGTTCCTGACCCAGAGACTCCCCAGACTCTGGAAAAGACTGCCCATACATGTCAAGCAGAGTGCCTCTTTGGCCCTCTTCAAAAGGAACCTTGACGATTGGATGGGAGATAGGAAATTCACCCCAGGGATCACGTCAGTCGCCCTGGCAGACAGGGGTCCAAGGAAGTAAATATTGTGGGAAGAAATACCCAGGGAATTGTTATGGCTAGGCTTGTATAGGCCCCAGGGCCGATAGCCTAGTACCAACCTATGAACCTATAACTACTGAAGTGACTGAGGCAGGATATTTTTAAATTTATTTATTTTTTATTTTACATTTGTTGACCGGGAAAGTCCGACTAGGTTCCACAGATCCTGTTTTCAGCAGAGGCCCGGGGAGAAATGCTCCAGAAGCATGTTTTTCGAATGTGGGAGGAAACCGGAGTTCCCGGAGGAAACCCACGCGAACACAGGGAGAACATGCGAAACTCCACACAGAAGGCACCCCAGCCGAGAATCGAACCGGAGAACCTCTTGCTGTGAGGTGACAGTGTTAACCACTGCACCACTGTGCCGCCCTGATGATAAATGATAGAAAGTGTAAAATAAGAACTGCAAGTTTCAGTTTTAAAGGTCACATTCCAATGTCAGAAGGAGAAATGAGAAAGACATGTCAAACACAAATAAGAAAAACAACAAAATAAAGAAACAATGAGATTTCAGGAAATGATGCAGGGATGCTGAACAACTCTTACATAACATACAAGAGTAATTTTGTCTGTTATAAAGCTATTAGAGTAAGATGTAACCTGAAAATGAAGTTATGAATGAGAAAAAGTTTGAAATCCTCAAGAAATCAACTGTACCAACAGTAAATATTATGATGTGAATAAGCCAGTTGTGCTGAAAACAGATGTCAATCAGAATGGTACAAGATATAAGGAAAAAGCGAAAGAATTTTAGAAACATACTAACACTGACTTAGAAATGCACTTATTGAAAGAAAATGAAAGACTGGTCAAGAGCACAAATCATCAACAAGAAATGTATTATTCTTACTTAAAGGCTTAATGTTTATGATGATTAACATATTTAACTAGCTAAGGGAAAGGATACCTGAGGTGATACAACAGTCACATCTTGAAATACTGATGCGAGGAAACAGCAAGATATATTATGTACTGGTCAAAAGCGTCTCACAGCACAAGATACAAAAAAGTAATGCGCAGATGTAATACATATAATCTGTAGAATATGAACAATCCAAAAGAAGAGATTTACATGAAAATCATCTTAAAATGTTGTAATAAGGAAATTATGCATCACTGGAAATGGGAGGCAGACTTGTTCCATTTACAAGAAGCAAGTGGCATCAAATTGATCAGAGTTATCCCAAAGAGAATCCAGCATTGAAACGACACTGACTACAAGAAGTCAACCGAACATACCAAGATATGGGAACAGTGAGCAAAAACAGTTTATACAGCTGTTTCAGATTTCACAAAGACTTAAAACAATGAAATATAATGAAAGTGTTTTAGCTTAAAAAATGGGTCTTGTTTTATTTAAATAAAGAATCAGTGACATCCTGGCACAGAAGTAAACTAAATTATATATATATATATATATATATATATATATATATATATATATATATATATATACATATATATATATATATATATATATACACACACACACACACACACACACACACACACAAATATACATATATATTTGTGTGTGCATGTATATCAGTAACTACCAGCATGCAAAATTAAACGAAAGAAAGAAATTAAACACCAGGCTGCATCTCCTGATCAATGTATATACTACTAGGAAAACAGCACATTACGAAACCCCAGAAATTATGCGATCTTGCAGATCTGATGACTATCTTCTTAGGTGACCAATTTGTGTTGACTTACCAGATGTCAACTAAAAGGAAATTCAACAATATTTGGTGCTCCCATATATAGAGAGATAGATGTAACTAATACATGATAGCCACAGGAATGGTATCAGCCCCAGTATGTGGAGGCAAAAGGACACTGGATCAGTAATGGCACCTTAGTGTATGTCCAGCATGCCAATGAGTTTGGCCATGTAAAGACAGACCTTGCATACTTTTATCATTGCAGGTTATGCATTACATTGAACATCTCTACCATAATGGTGGCATATGCCTGACACCTCAGTGGAAGGTGTAGCAATGTCTCAGCAGCTATCCCCTAATGAGGTTCAAGACATCCGAGCAGTGTTACAAGAGTTTGGGGGCATGTACACTGGGAAACCAGGGTGTACCCACCTTGTGCACCACCATGTGGATACAGAACACCAAAGGCCTATAAGGCAGGCCCCTTATAGGGTGCCAGAAAAAGTCAAACAGACTTTGAGGAAGGAGATATAGGAAATGTTGCAACTGGGGGTAATCCATCACTCCCTGGGCCTCCCCAGTGGTGCTGGTACCAAAGAAGATGGCAGCACCAAGTTCTGTGTAGACTGCAGGAAACTAAACAGTCACACAGAATCAGATGCTTACCCTATGATTTGGACAGATGAAGCCCTAGAGGAGTTGGGTGGGACTAAGTATCTTACCACTATTGATCTTAGCAAGGACTACTGGCAGATGCCCTTGACTCCCCAGTGCTAGACAGTGGTCAGCCTTTGTGACTCTTTCTGGCTTCTATAAGTTCACAAAGATGTCCTTTGGGATGAAAAATGCCCCAGCTACTTTCCAGAGGCTGGTAGATCATATCCTAGAAGGAGCAGGAGACTTTTCCCTTGCTTACCTGGATTATATTGCCATCTATAACCATTCCTGGCAAGAGCCTTCAGCATGTCAGGGAGGTGCTGGGTAGACTACAGAGGACAGGGTTAATCATTAAACCCAGTAAGTGTCAGGTGGGTATGGCAGAGGTCTCCTACCAAGGCCATAGACTGGGACTGGTAAGATCATGCCAGGACCTGCCAAAGTGGAAGCCATTCTGGCATGACCTATTCCTGTTAGCAAAAATCAGGTAAGAGCATTCTTAGGGACAGCAGGGTACTTTAGAAAGTTTGTCCCCAGTAACAGTACCATAGCTGCTTCCCTTACAGACCTGATAAGGAAAAACAGGCCAGATAAGTTAGTGTGAACCCCAATATATGAGCAGGCATTCCAGAAGCTTAAAGGAGCTTTGGGAGGACCCCCTGTGTTACCAGTCCAGATCACAACAAAGAATTTGCTGTGCAGGTGGATGCTTCAAACCATGGAATGGGGGCTGTACTCAGCCAGGTTACCTAAGAGGGAGAAGAGCACCCAGTGGTATATCTCAGCCACAGGCTCCAACCCAGAGAGGAATGCTATGCAGCTGTAGAAATGGAATGTCTAGCCATAGAAACTTCTGTCTTATCCGTATGGAAGGAAATTCACTGTTGTTACAGACCACAATATGGCTACATCGAGCCAGCTAGCAAAATGACAAGCTATTAAGGTGGAGCCTAGGGTTGCAGGCTTACGATATGACAAGTGCAGCACCACAGTGGATTAGCAATGCAAATGCAGATGGGCTCTTAAGATAGGGTATGAAGTAGTATAGTCCCAGATAGGCTCATCCCTTTCAAGCAATGTTTCTCAAGGGGCACTTGAAAAACTAACTTGAGTATTCGAAGTGGGGGGGTGTGATGAAAGGAGGCACTGCCAGCACAGCTAGCTGGAATATTGTAAACAATTATATGTTATTTGTGAATATCAAACTGATTCATACAAGATGCTGGTGTTACAAATGTATTACAACTATGTATCATGTGAATATCAAACTGATTTGTATAGATGTTTGTGTTGAAAATGTACTTGTAAAGTGCTTGTGTTTGAAATGTATGCACAGTGAGCCTTACTGGAGAGAACAGAAATGCACATGCACTATTGCAACTGTTTAAATGTATATGTTTTAATAGAGGAAACTGGAGGGATAACCTCAGTCCAGCAAACTTTGGAAAAATGTCTGAAATTAAATCACTTTATAGGCTAGGCCATAAAGATGCTATCTCACAGGTTTCAAGGCAACCAGAGACACAAAGTCTGTACTAGGAAGCTTTCTGTATTGTCTTTCGGGTGAACTAATTACTACTCTTGAGGTTTGGATGAATGCAATTGTTTTACGACTTCCAGCAGCTGCCAAAGATCTGAGCAAAAGCCCCTGTGTGGGTATTTTTAAAGGTAGGTGCTAAGTACTGCAGCTTCTAGCAATAGGGGTTTTGCATGGTAACTAGAAGTCAGATGACAAGAAGTGATGTCATTCTGCAAGCTATCCCAGCAGCAATATTTTAGATATTATTTTAAGAAGTCTCTTAGTGAGACAGAGCATTCTGCTTTCTATCCTGGGCCTGACAACAAGAAGAAGGACCACTCACCACATCATCTGCTTTGCTCTATTAAGTAAGTTATGAAGGTATAGTAATTCTCTTAGATTCAGTCAGGAATATAGTGAAGCTTAGTTTAGACATTGTTTTTCTTTATTTGTCTGAGCCTGTCGTGCAATGTTATTCTAAATGTTTCCTGTGATTTGAACTCTGATGTCATTGTGAATATATATTTAGTATTGTCTTGTCCTTTTATCATTTATTATTAAATATATTTAAACATTTCATTGTGGCTGATCTTTGAAGAGATATTTATGTTTTGAGAGTACTTGCATATTTATTTAGTGACACTGTGTGGGCTACTCCTAATAGCCTTGCTCTTGGTTAAACTACCATTTGTATTCGTATTGCTATTACACAGTAAAATTGGACACCCTTTGTTAAGGGCCTTAATGCAGCTGGCGAGGGGTTCTGGTGGCAGTGGTAACTACCTTATAGTTTGGGCAGAAGGGGGCATAACTAGCAAACCTGTGCCAGCCTTTCCCAGGTGTGTGTGTGTGTGTGTGTGTGTGTGTGTGTGTGTGTGTGTGTAAAACAAATCTCCAAGATTGTGTGTGTCAGCTACTTGGGCAGGGACACGAAGCACTGGCTGGACAGAGAGAGAGAGTGTTGGAGAACTTGGCTTGGAACCCTGGCCAAGGACTCAACTCTACAGCTGTGCCAGTTGGGAGTCTTACTGGGGATCTGGAGTAACAGAGAGAAACCAGCCTCAGACTTGACTGTGGTCTCTGTGTGCTCTTAAGGGAAATTACCCTTGATGCAGAGAGCTGCATTTGGAATACTGTGTGTGTACCTGTTATCCTCCCAGTGAATGTCCCTAACATGTGCCTGTGGTGAGGATTGATTCTCCTTGATTATTGGTCCAGTGGTGGGTCATCACAGTGGTGATGGCCATTGGCCCACTACTCCCAATCCCAGTCCTCATTCTTTGCAAGATTCATCATACACACTGTAGGTCCATGGGCAGGGGACAATGGAATTCTCTGAGTGAAGGGTGCAGAGTATGACATTGCTTTCCATGGGCTCTGTAGAGGTGGCAGTGGGTTCCATATTGATCAGAGCTGTATCATTAATATGGATAGCAGTGTGCACTCCACAGTCACCAGTGTCAACAATGGTACTGTGCCCTTTGACTATGTTACCGTAAGGTCACCATCACTATCAGTGTCTTGTCCGATGAAGTACTGATATCATGTATGCCATTTTCTATGGTGGAGGGCCCCATAACTATAGCACATGTGAAAAGAAACAGATAAACACGTGTGTAACATTACTACTATGTGACAAACACATTTACAGGTCATGCACCAATAGTACTGATAATAGCATTGCAAAGAATATAAACAAAGTACCTTGCAGGGTATGACATTGCGCCAGCATCCCAGATGTACCTGTAGAGGTGATATAGTCATGCTTAGGATTCCTGATCTTGCAACACAAGTGTCTCCTTCAAGTGTGTTAATGCTTTTAATACCAAAATGGTACCTACATCCCAACATAGATGCAGGATGGTGTATCCAGTTTGGCAACCACAACCAGGCCTCTGCCAGATATCAAGGTCCTTTCTGTTACCCCAGAGAGTTACAATCAGGAACTCCTCCACGGCAGTGAGGATGGTCTGCAACAGCAGGCCCCTACCCCTTGCCATCTTATCACGGCCAATGGCATGGATTTTCTATAGTGTGCATCCAGGATCATGCCACTGACCTTATGACAGACATGACTGGCTGCCCATTTGTGGTTACAGACAGTATTCACATTCACTATCAGCTCATTCCACAAAAGGCCACAGAAGACAAGTCAGACTTGTCTGTTCCCAGTATCTGCAGTCCATGTTTATGTTGGGCTTCCAGCAGTACTTCAGTCTCTACCCGGGAGAACTTCTCTAGGTGGTGCTTCTTGTTAGGCACAGTGACTGTAACTGTGGACATATGGTCATGGCCAGTGTGTAGATATATCATAGGTACAGAAATAGCTGTAGTGTTCACATACTGATGTGGTGGCTGTGTCACTGAGAAATGCCATGCCTACCATACTCCAATATTAAACAACAGGTCACTGCAGCATCTCAGTAGGGCAAAATGCAGTTGGACTATGTTGTAACATTCACCTTGTAAGTAGCCTGCACATCTTTGTGCTAAATACAGCAAGTCGATCATGTGCTCCATATATTCACCTCTGCCTAGTATTTCTTTACATGTATCATTCTCACCTCACTTTGCCCACTGTGTTCCATATCCTAACTACATAAGCAGCTGGACACAAGCTGATTTAAGTATACTTTTCTCTGCATTTATTTAAGATTTGAGTCAGTAAATACTGTGTGTCTTTGATTCACTAAATATTGTGTCTCTGTCTCTCTGCAATTAGTTCCCCACCCCCATCCCTGTTTCCTGTTGTGGTATTAATCTTGGTGGCTTTGGAATTGTCCGCCCCTGCTGTAAATCTCTCTTTGCACACTCTTCCTGGACCCATCTCATTTGCTCACTCAACTGAGTACAGTGAGATCATATTTTGATTTCGGATACTCCTACCAGTCCCATCTCCTCTGCGGTGTAGAGAGACAGCACTTGGGAAGGACATTCCCCTACAGTATCTTAATCTGCTCTGTTTCCTCTGTCTCAAAAAAAAAAAAATTTGCACTTCATCTGCTTTACTGTATTTGTGTTTCTTCCTACTTTATTACCTTATTTTGCTTTTGCCTCTTCTTAAAATTACTCAATTGAATTTATTCTGCTGCCATTATTACTGCTTGTTAGTAGCCTGATTAAATTGTAACTGTTATTCTAAGGCCCTTGGTTTAAGCACTTGGGCTTCAAACCAGTTGTTTTACATTAAGAAGGTTTGTGGTCTGCACTGTTGTGGCAGGACAGGTAGCGTACATCCTTCTAAGATGGGAACTGCTGATTGACAGCTCAATGTCTGTTATTCTAAAAGTGTATTAGTTCTGGGTTAAGCACTTGGGCTTCAGGCCAGTTATTTTACATTAAGAAGGTTTGTGGTCTGCACTCTTGTGGGAGGAGAGGCTAGATTCTGCCCTTCTGAGCTGGGAATTTCTGGTTAAAGGCTTATTGCGCATGCTTACTTGAACTGTTTCTTTCTGAAATTGGTACGCCTTGTTTGCTATAGTATAGACTAGATTCAGGCCGGCTGGATCTAGCTTTGTTTGTATAATGTGTGCAGTGCACTGATCCAGGCTGTCTTTTTTGGAGAAGGTTTCTCTGTACCCTAGTGGCAGGACTGTGCAGGTAGAACTTGTCTGATTGAAGACTGCTGGAACAGGGCTCAGTTTTAAGCTTTTTAACTGGTTAATTGGGTAAAGTGTTTTGATTGTATTTGCTCTATTTTCTGAAAAAAAAATATATATATATATATATATTTGTTTCCCGCCTTTCTGAGCTAGTATAGTCCAGTTTTCAGGTTATTGCTGAATCCAGGGCTGTGTTACAAGTTTCTGTGTTGCCCATACCTTACTTGGATAGAAGGAAGTTTCTCTGTTCACCTGTGAGAGAGGGGAGCTTTGGGCAGGCTATCTGTCCCTGGAGGAGTGATTTAAGCCCAGAAGTTACTAATTTATTGGTCATTTTGGACTAATTTCTATCTCTTTCACTTCCCTGCTATAAAAACCACATTTGCGCAGTTTTAACGCTTGTATTCCGCTCACCAAGTGCCTTCCAGGTGTTCTGCAGAGTCTACAGCAGCAGAGAGACAAAATAGTGACTTTGGAGTGATTAAGTATCGCTTTTCTGCTTTTCTTGCTGTCTTAATTAATTCCGCCTAAAACACCAGTTTTTTTAGCGAATCTGTGATTCAAAAAGTTTGTTATTGCTACATATTGTACTTATCTGCTGCCTGCACTTGAATTAAGTCATTTTTATGTTTAAATGATCTGTTTAACTGTTGTAGGCTACACACTAAAGTGCGATAGCCTTTTCTGTGCATTTCAAGTGTTGTTTTGATTGTATCTACTCTATTTTCTGAAAAAAATATATACTTGTTAGCCACCTTTCTGAACTAGTATAGTCCAGTTTTCAGGTTATTGCTGAATCCAGGGTTGAGTTACAAGTTTCTGTGTTGCCCATACCTTACTTGGACAGAAGGAAGTTTCTCTGTTCACCTGTGAGAGAGGGGAGCTTTGAGCAGCCTATCTGTCCCTGGAGGAGTGGTTTCAACCCAGACATTAGTAGTTTATAAGCCATTTTGGGCTAATTTCTCTCTCTTTCACTTCCCTGCTATAAAAACCGCATTTGTGCGGTTTTGTGCACCGGTCAGCACCATTTAGCTAGTGTTAAACTATTTTCGGCTCCATGAAGTCTACTCTTCAATTTTTCCCTTGGAACTAGACAAACCTTCAACTTTAGCACTCAAACCATTCAATTCACAGCCAAGCACTTGCTTAAAACTCATAGCAAGCACTAATTAACCCTAACATTAGACCCCCCTATACTGTCCAAAAGGACAAGGCTCTCTATTCGTCCCCACCAGCCAATCAGAAAAACAGCTTACTCTACCTATTCAGGCATGTCCAAAGGGCAGTTTCTGGTGTACTCGCCAGTCCAACTGGTGAATCTGGGCATTTTGAGGCAATGTTACAATTGCCTCATGTACAGAGACAACCCTCTCCTCCTACCACCAAACACTAATACATGCGAGAGATGCAATTATACAGCCAAACTGGAGGCAAAGCTCTCTCAACCCAAGACTGAAACTGACAGTCAAGAGGAGAAGGGTAATACTTGCAACACACCACCAGTCTCACATAGACCTAATAAACCAACACCGGCAAATAACCCACATGAATGCATGAAAACATACTGGGAGGCTCTAAATAAAAATCTGCAAAAGCAACAGAGACCTCCAAAGCAGACATCCAAGCACCCTCCACACCCCATCACCAACCATGAAACACATACTTCACATAATCAGTGTGCCACGCAATCACAGCCTTTAACGCAATATAACATACCCAACACACTAGTAATAGGCAACTCTATAGACAGGCACACTGATGTCCCACTAACTAGGCTGGACAAGAAGTTTACAGTTAGCTGCCTGTCAGGTGCCAGGATCCGCCACATAACACAAGCACTCAGGTCACTCCAGAACAAGTACAAATACAAATCTGTCATTGTCCATGTTGGTTGTGAATAACCTGAAATGTACCTCCCTGGACTACATGAAAAGAGACATGGAAGAACTCTCTGATCATGTAGCCCAGGCCGGTATGACCCTGACCCTGACTAGCATCCTGCCCTCACCAAGAATGATGCCACAGTATAAAGAAAAAAATGATCAATTTCAACAACTGGCTAAGTTTCTGGTGTCATTCAAAGGGGATCCAGTATCTGTCCGCCTGGGATGACATGCTCGACAAGCCATGTTGCTTCGCAAGAGATGGCTTGCACCTGTCACCCTTAGACTTTCGAATACTGGCCAAGGTTCTTGCCGCCCCCATAGTGCCTTTTTTAGGCAAGGCTTAAAAGACAAACCCACCACCATAAATAGCACAAGTAACCAAAAACTGAGGGCAATGCTACTCAACGCCAAAAGTCTACATCTCAAAATGCATGCACTCGAGGCACTCCTCAGTATGGAGAACATCGACATCTGTGCAGTAACAGAAACCTGGTTTAAGGCTCCTGAGAGCACCCCAGCACTACTAGGCTATAACTCATACCACACCTTTCGGCCACAGAACCAGGACCAAAACACAAAAGACGGAAGGTGTATCTATTTTCATCAAGGATACCCACACCTCCAGGTTAGTGGCGCAGCACAATGCATCAGAGATCACCCATGTGCAACTAACAATGGGCAAAACTGCAATCCAAATTGTAGTTTGCTACAGATCACCCACCATGGCCCAGGACCCCCATTCTGCATTTCTGGAGACACTGGGAAATATGAAGGTACTACCAAACACCTTAATACTGGGTGATTTCAATTACCCAAACATAAACTGGGAGAACTACTCAAGTACTAACTCCCTTGCCCAATGCTTCCGAGAATTTATAAACTCAAACGCCCTGGATCAACTGGTCAAGACCCCCACCATGGGGAACAACATATTGGACCTGGTCATCACCAACATGGGCGATCGGTGTTCCACAACGAAGGTCAACCCCTCGCTGGTTAGATCAGACCACAGACTAATCACTGTGGATATCCACATTTCACCCCCACCCCCAATCAAGGAAACCACCATGAAACACTTTTCAAAAGCAAACTTCACATTACTTAAGACCGAAGTGGAAAGGTTCACAGCCCCCATGCTAAAGGACAATGCTGTCCAAGCTGCTGAAACCTTTACAAAGGCACTCTATGAGCATCTGCAGGAATGCATGGATTGTGCTATCCTAAGTAAAACCAAGACTCACTCCTCCAAGAAAAGGAAACCAGTCTGGTGGACCCCTGCCATAAACAAGCTACACAACAGAAGGAGGAAACTAGTACAGAAAAGAGTAAAATCCCAAGAAGGAAAGACATCCCTGATCAGTATCAGCAAGAAACTATGATCCCTCATTAAATCATCCAAGGCTAGTTTCGAAAGAAAAATTGCCAATGACTCCAAAGATAACCACAAAGTGCTCTTTAGCTATGTCAAGAACCTAAGTAGAAACTCTCAGATCTGCTCTGAGTTAGTGCAGAATGGCACAAAATGCACTGAACCGACTGATACTGCAAACATTCTGGCAGACAGGTTTGGTGCAAACGTCAACCCCCTCTCACCTCCTAAAGGGCCCATAACCATACCAGAAGAATGTAGGGCCCCATCAACTATGACACACAGGTTAAAACAGCCCTATCCAAAGCCAAAAACACAGCTTCAATGGAACCGGATGGGGTCCCAGGCTGTGTCTTACAAGAGCTCCAAAATGAACTAACCCCCCACCTAAACACACTGTTCAAACTCAGCCTCTCTACAGGCTATGTACCCACAGAGTGACGTATAGCAACAGTTATCCCGCTCCACAAAGGTGGAGCCACAATGGACCCCAGGAACTATCGCCCTATAAGCCTGATTAGCCTGGTCTGCAAGGCTATGGAACTCATCATCATGGAACTCATTAACAGAGACATTGGGAACCTCCAAACCTTGGACCCTACCCAGTTTGGTTTTGTTAAGGGCAGATCATGCTTCCTAAACCTGGTGGATTTCTTTGAGATGGTTACCAAGGAATTAGACGAGGGAAAAGAGGTCCACACAGCCTACCTAGACCTTGCAAAGGCTTTTGACACCATTCCCCATTCTAGTATTATAGACAAGCTCACCAGCTTGAACATAAACCCCTACGTCACGAGATGGGTTGCCAACTGGCTCATGGATAGAACCCACATGGTGAGAGTTGCAGGCTCTATGTCCGACTCTAAACCAATTACAAGTGGCATCCCCCAGGGCTCAGTCCTACGACCTTCCCTGTTTGGTATATACTTCTCAGAGGTACAGGCAAGCATAGGAGGACTATGGCTGACCAAGTTCACAGACGACTGCAAACTAGGGGCCATAACTGATTCTCCGGCTGATACAGACATCCTCCAGATGGGTCTCACTGAGACGGATACCTGGTGTCAAAATCATGGCCTCAAGCTAAATGCCAAAAAGTGCATAGTCATCCTCTTTGGAAAAAACAAAGTACCCGTGAACTACCACATAGGTGGCAGTCCCCTAAATACAGAAAATGTAATAACGGATCTGGGGACCCAAGTAGATAGTAATCTCTCCTTTGATAATCATATTGCCAATGTGGTTAGAAAATCCTTCTATGTGGCCCACCTAATCACAAAAGGGTTTGCATCTAGAACAAAAGAGGTTATTGTGCCTCTCTACTCATCACTCATTAGACCCATCATAGAATACAAAGCCCCATTTGGGATGTACCTTACAAGACACCTGCAACAGCTGGAAAGGCCACAAAAGTACCTCACCAAGAGGATTACTGGCCTCAAACAGATGCCCTATGCAGCCCGACTCAAGAAATTCCAGCTGTACTCGGTTGCATACCGCTTACTCAGAGGTGATCTCTGCCTGACATACAAGGCCATGTCCAACCCAGAATTGATGGACATGCTCCACCTAAAAAAAACAAATCCCAGAGAGCCACACGCTCTAGAGACATAAACCTCACCACAACGATAGATAGGACATGCTGGAGGGATAGAGTCCTATCCCAGAGATTCCCCATGCTTTGGAACAGGATTCCAATATACATCAGGCAGAGCCCCTCACTAACACTCTTCAAGAGAAACCTTGACGGGTGGATGGGAAACAGAAAATTTACCCCGGGGATCACTGCACTGGCTCTGCTGGACAGAGGTGCAGGGAACTAATGGCTCTGCTGGACAATGGCGCAGGGAACTAATGGCTCTACTGGATGGAGGCACAGGGAACTAATCTAAGGGGGTGGCAAAATCCAACATATTCTGGCTAGGCTTATAAATGCCCCTGGGCAGATAGCCTACTACTTACCTATGAGTGCTTCACAGCATAATCTCCCTCTATCTGAGCTGAATCTTAGTGTTTGTACTGCACCTCACACAGACCCCTAGATGGTATCTTGGTAGGCTAATGCTGCACCTAATCTCTGTTCTCAGTCATGCATTGCTGCTGCCTTTCTCTGTGCGCCTAACACAGCTATCAGTAGGTGGTTGTGAAGCTTCCCCAAGTAAGTCTTACATTTACCCAGCCAGACTCACCTGCCTATAGCCTGTGCCACCTCAACCCACCGCATGAAGTGCCCATAGCTACACCCCACTTTTGCCAATAATGGTCAGTTCCGTAGAAAAAAAAAATATTCTCCAGTATAATTCTCATTAATGAGCAGATTTGAGAGATAGTGGCCATCAAAATCCGTATGTGCTCGCAAAAGTTCCTGAATAGATCTTATCCCATATTCACTGGGTATCACTGTAAATAAGAAGTTATGTACCTACCATAACGTTCCATGTTAGTTGTCTTCTTCTCGCCTTCTTTCTTGCTGGATGGGTTCGGAGCCGATCCTCGGCTCCGACTCGGCCAATACTAAAGCTCGAGAGCTAATTCCACCGGCTCGAGGCTCCCCTATATCCCACAATGCTAGGCGGTAACTACTCAGATCTCGTTTGATAGCTATACCAAGCAACCCTAGTCTCCATAGAATGGAGTAGGGAAACCCACCTCAAAACAACCTGCGTAAAAGGTATCGCAGACCTCAGAAAGGAGAAAAGAGGTGGAAGAATGTGTGGGAATGACGACTTCCAGAGGAAGAACACAAACTGAATTCCTGTCGGTCTGTCCAGGCTTGGGGGAAGGAGGGTGGGACGCAAGAAAGAAGGCGAGAAGACAACTAACATGGAACGTTATGGTAGGTACATAACTTCTTAATGTTAAGTTGTCAATCTCGCCTTCATTCTTGCTGGATGGGACCGCGTCCCTAGCACCTTATCCCGGGTGGCCTATCGGAACAGACTCTTGAGAACAGTGGAACCAAAATTGGCACAGCTTCTGGAAACCATGTCCAATTTGTAATGTGAAATGAATGTATGAGGAGAAGCCCAGGTGGCTGCTGCACAAATGGAATCTATTGGCAGCCTATCCTGAAAAGCTACGGATGTAGCTAATGCCCTAGTTGAATGAGCTCTAGGTCTTGAGGGTAGTTTTTGATGTCTGCTCTCACAGATGAAGATAATTGTAGAGGTGAGCCATCTAGAGAGGGATACTTTAGTAACAGGAAGGCCCAATTTCCCTTTCGTATATGACAGAAACAATTGATTAGATTTCCTGAATTGTTTAGTCCTGTCTAAGTAATATCTAAGTTGGCGATGAACATCCAAAAAATGTAGCTTTTGTTCCGACCTGTTCGAATAGTTAGGGAAAAAGACGGGGAGATCAATAATTTGGTTTAGGTTTACTTGAGAGGAAACTTTAGGCAAAAAGGATGGATTAGTACTGAGGGATACCCTATCTTTTTGAAACACTAAGTAAGGAGGACGACTGCACAGAGCATGGAGTTCAGATACCCTTCTCGCTGAAGTTATAGCTACCAGAAAAAGTGTCTTCCAAGAAAGCAACTTCAGAGAACATGAAGCCGGTTCAAAGGGGGAAGGATTAAGGATGCCAGAACCAAGTTCAAATCCCATTGAGGCGGGGATCTTTGATTGGAGGTTTGAGAAGAAATACGCCTTAAAAGGCTTTACAGAGTTTGTGAGCCATGATGCTAGACTCTGAAACACCAACATGAAAATTAGATATGGCAGCCAATTGAACTCTAATGGTAGATGCAGATGATCCTAAATGAAAGAGTTCTGCTAGAAAGTCTAGAATAGACTGGATAGGTGCAGTAAAGGGATCTATGTTTTTTGATGTTGCCCAAAAAGAGAAGCGTTTCCATTTGCTACTATAAATCTTCCGGGTAGAAGATTTATGAGAGGCTATCAAGATATCTCGGACAGAGCGAGATATCGAGGGAAGCCTGGCTAAGGTTGGAATCGGAGAAACCACGCTGTGAGGTTTAGAGAAGGCAGAGAATGGTGCAGCTGACCCGACTGGTGGGTTATCAGATCTGGTACTGGGTCCAGATGTCAAGGCTGCTCCAAAAGGTAACGATGAAGAAACGGAAACCATATTTGTCAAGGCCAGTAAGGGGCAATGAGGATCATTGTCACTCTCAAGGCGATGGCTTTCTGAATTAGTTGAGATATCATTGGAAAGGGGGGAAAGGCATATAGAAGTCCCTGGGGCCAATCGTGGACTAGAGCGTCTCTGGTGGGATGGCCTGGTAACGGGAAGAGAGTGAAGAAGTCGTGACACTTGCTGTTTTGGGGAGTAGCAAAAAGATCGTAGCAAGGCTGGCCCCATCTTAGGAATACTTCTTCTAGAACTGATTTCTTTAGAGACCACTTGTGGGGCATGAGAATTGCTCTGCTCAATTTGTCTGCAATAACGTTGGATTTCCCGGGAATGTGCGTTGCTATCAGAAAACGCTGAGAAGAGATCGCCCATTGCCAAAGTCTGAGTGCCTCTCGACATAAAGGGTATGATCTGGTTCTGCCTTGTTTGTTGATGTACCACACTACGGACATGTTGCCCGTTTGAATTGCAATAGTCTCAGTGGGAAGACAGTCGTGAAGGGCTTGCAACACTAAAAGCACTGCTCTCATCTCTAAGACGTTTATGTGCAAATGGCACTCGAAAGGTTGCCACGTGCCTTGGACTGTCCTGCCCTGATAATGCCCCCCCCCACACCCGATCAGGGAGGCGTCTGTAGTCAACGTGGTGACTGGGGGGGGGGGAGTGAAGGGTCTTCCTCGGAGAAGTTGAGGTGATGTGATCCACCAAGACAGTTGATTCTTGCATGATTGAGTTATCAATATGGTATGGGACATCGGGAGCTGTTGAAAGGACCACTGAGTAAACAGCATCCATTGGAGGATCCTCATGTGAAAGCGAGCTAAGGGGAGAAGGGGAATAGCTGCTGCCATGAGTCCTAACACCTTCAAAACTAGTCTGGCTTTGACTTTGTTGCATTGTAAGAGAAGGGAAACTTGCTTTCGAATGTCTGACACTCTCTGCTCTGTGAGTCTGGCTGAAAGATTGAGTGTGTCTAAGGTGGCACCTATAAAGGTAATAGATTGACAAGGCGACAAGGCAGATTTTTCGAAATTTATCGAAATGCCTAGAGCTTGGCAAGATTGGATGGTGAAGTCTCTGGATAGAAGAAGCTGATGTCTGGTGGTGGCAGTAAGGAGCCAGTCGTCTAAATATGGAAACACCTGGAATCCTTGATGTCTCAAGTGAGCCGTGACCACTGCCATGCATTTGGTAAACACACGGGGGGCTGTAGTGAGACCAAAGGGCAGGACCCTGAACTGGTAGTGACTGGCTCCCAGCCTGAAGCGGAGATATCTCCTGGAGCATCTGTTCATCTTGATGTGGTAGTACGCGTCCTGAAGATCTATCGAGCACATCCAATTGTCCTGACCCAAGAAGGGTAGAATGGACTGTAGCGTGACCATCCGGAATTTTGTTTTTCTGACATACTTGTTTAAGTAGCTGAGATCCAGTATGGGTCTCCAGTCCCCTGTTTTTTTGGTACCAAAAAGAATTTGGAGTAGATTCTGGATCCTTGCTGGTCTGCTGGGACTGATTGGATAGCTCTTTTTGATAGCAGCTTTGAAATGTCTAATGCTGCTTGTTCCCTTAGACCGGGTGGAACGTCTGGAAGGGATCTTTTGGGTTGAGATGGGATGTGAATAAAGGGAATTTTGTAACCCTCGGATATGATCGACTGTACCCATTTGTCTTGAGTAAGGGAAAGCCAGGCTTTTGGGTACAGGGATAACCTTCCCCCGACTGCCTCCGAAGGTGGACAGCCGGGCAGCCCCTCAGGGATGCTGAAAGGGTTTGTCAGAGAACATTTCTCTGCTACCCTGGTTTTGCAGACCTCCTCTGCCTCTAGGGCGGCATCTATTATTATTCCCCCCTCTGCCTCTAGAGGGGAATCGACCTTGTGCATCAGATGAGACTCCCTGGGATTGTTTGCGGAACCACATCTTTCCTCCCCTCTGACCTTTGGGATAGGGTCTAGAAGGGGTAGAAAAACGGACTCCTATGGCAGAGAGAGTCTTACCTTCTACCTCGCACCTGGTCAATGTATCCTTCATCTGTGGACCAAACAAGGATGATCCATCAAAGGGAGAATCGGTGAAGGACGCCTTGAAAGGGTCCGCAAAGTTGCATAGCCGCATCCAGGCGTGACGTCGTAAGGCAACACCTGTGCCTGCGGCTCTACTCGCCCCATCTGCAACATATGAGACCAGCCGCATGGAGGAGTTAACGATGGAATTCAGGGTTGCCAACTGGGAGTTCATTGTGTCTTTGAACCCCTCAGCTGTAGGATCCTTTATCAGTTCACCCATATCCTTGAGTAAATCTCTCTGGAGACAAGTGAAGTGGCATAAGTAATTCAGTGAACGCATTGAAAAGGTCGCTGATGAGAACATCCACTTGCCGTACCTGTCCATGGTCCTAGATTCCTTATTAGGAGGATGGACAGGAACCGAAGGATCAGCTAACTCCTTCTTAGTGGCCGCAGCCACCACCATGGCATCAACAGGGACACCTTTGGATAAAAAATCTTTATCTCTAGGGGCAATAATAAATTTAGATGGTCTCCTCGGGGTGGGTTCCACTGAATCAGGAGCCGTCCAAGCCTTCCTTGCCACCACTTCCATAAGGGGGTCAAAGGGGGGGACACCCAGGAGGTAGAAGGGCGAGAGCCAAACGCCTCAAGATACACTGACTCATCCTCCGAAGGGTTAAGGGCTGGCCAGTTCCCCCTCTGTTTGAGGATCTCAAGGATGTCAGCAAAGGAGACATCCTCAGAGGGGATCGAGGGAACCTTCAGATTCCTCTAAGTCAGTGTCAGAGGTGATAGACTCAGGGGAGTCAATGTGCTTCCTCTTGCACTGCCTCTTCCTAGGGGGATCTCCTACCGGGTCAGGAGAGGCCTCGGAAGAGGAGGAAATTCCCAATGGGGAAACTTGAGGAATTGGCTCTCTGCGGTCTGAGACAAGGGGGTGAGTAGAAATCACCACAGGCACTGTAGATGGGGGGGCTGAAGGAGCCGACTGTGGGGCAGAACCTGGTTCTAGCATGCTCCGCATGACCTCGAAGGCACCCCTGTCAGGCAAGGCCAGAGGCCCCCGCTCCGAAGAGACAAGGACCGCCCCCAGCACCGACAGGGACGGCTCCGAAGCCGATGTCGGAGCCAAACTCACCAGCGCCGAAGCCCCGAGAGGGAGAGCGGGGTCGGACAAGGGTCCGATGCCACTCGCCCCCTCGGAGCAGACGAGGGAAGCTTGGCGCCGAGATCCCTCCAAGGAGGAGATCGGAGCAGACGACAGAGCCGAAAGGGAAGGTATCGGATCCGATGCACCGACAGTCATGGCTCCGACAAGCCCTGGCTCCGAACTCAAAGGAGTCGGAGGAGGAATGTATTGAGGAACGGAAATAGCCACTGACTGCTGAGTCGGGCTATGCAGCATTTGGGCCAGTGCCTCGGACTTGAGAAGTCTACTCACTACCCTTTGCAAATCGTGGTCAGATAACCTGGAAGACTGTGAGGAATGAGTTTTATGGCTCCGTTCGGAAAGAAGAGGGGATCCTGGCGCCGAATGCACGGAGTCGATAGAGGGGGATCTGGATCTCTTCCTAGACTGTGGCTCCGATAAGAGTATCGGAGCCAACGGAGTTTTATCAGCCTCGGCTCCAGCCGGAGCCGAGGTAACAGTATGAGGCTTGGAAACATTGGCTCCGGCCGGAACCGATGTCGAAGCCGACCTAACCTTTTTAGCAGTCGACTCAGAAACCGGAGCCGACTGTTTGGAAGTTTTAGAAGGCTTCCCCGACACAGACCGAGTTGGGGGGCCTTCAGGCTTTAATAAGCCCCACAAGATTAATTTATTCTTGCGTTCCTGCAGGACTCTAGGGCTAAAACCATGACAAACAGCACAAGAGTCCTGCAGGTGCAAAGGTCCCAGGCAATACACACAAGAAGTGTGACCATCTGTCAGAGACATTTTCTGACAGCACGAGTCACACTTCTTGAAGCCTGAGACCTTAGAGTCTTTTGACATCGTGAAAGGAGTGCCTGAAAACATAAACACACTACAGACACACCCTCTACTGAAGAAATTATTAAAATATTAAGGCTAACACAAAGCCACAAACACACATACAAGCCCTTAACAAAAAACTACTAATTTAGTCACTAAAGGACTGGGGGAAGGGGGGCCGAAGGCCTACAAGTTAAGGGAAGAAAAGGAAGGGAATATAGACCCGAAAAAACAGGGGTCGATTTATCTAAATATTAATTAAACTAAAAAGGTTATGGTATGAAAAAAAAAGGGGGTTAAGAAATACCTATTATGGTAAAAACTCTCACTCACCTGCCTGAGCAGGTAGAAAAGCACCTCGTCAGCTATAGCGGCAAACGAGATCTGGGTAGTTACCGCCTAGCATTGTGGGATATAGGGGAGCCTCGAGCCGGTGGAATTAGCTCTCGAGCTTTAGTATTGGCCGAGTCGGAGCCGAGGATCAGCTCCGAACCCATCCAGCAAGAATGAAGGCGAGATTGACAACTTAACATTAAACGTTTTACATCCATTGTTACTAGTATAAGGCCTGAAGTCTTCAGTTGTTACAGTTTTTTGTTTGTTCTGCTGATTACTTACACTAATCCACACATGGCAGAGAGTTTAGATACTGGACTTGATCTAGTGGGAGATAAACAACAGAGAAGTAATATTTTGTTTTGTACCAATAGAACTTTAACTGGTGTACCTGGGACTCCAGTTAACCTGCTGTTAAAACTAAATTTGAGTGATGTGTCTGTGGAAGAAGCAGATAAGCCTTGTAATAATGAGAACTTTGACAGAATTTTTGAAGAGGTGGAAAATGCTGCATACAAGCTCAAATGCCTGCAATGGCAATGTTTCCATCTCACGGCTTGTTTGCATCATCGTGCTATACCTAGGGAACTGAGAGCGAGTGTCTGCCTATCTACGGCAACTCATATCTTGATCTACTTGTCAAATGGCAAGCTATTAATCTTAAAACCAGTTTTCACTATATGAGACTGTTGATAGATGTTTTCTGTCCTATGGAAGAAGAAACAGCAAGTTTCATATAAGCTAAACAAGTAGAACTAGAGAAAATAACGCTTCCAAAGAGTTTTTTAAACAAGGTAGAAACATTGCAATACAGTCTGATATATGACAGTAAAATGAAAAATGTTAAAATCAAGAAGTTAGTCAGTGATTATCAAGACTTCAGAGATGGGAACATTTCTCAATGGCCAAAATCACAAGATAATACCACAAGGAGAGAAATAAGGAAGAATCCAATCCTAATGGGACCAATTGTGTACTATAGCACTCATCCATGATAAACCCTTCCCTCCATATGAATAATGTAAGGAATGATGAGTCTGTCACAGTGCAAGGAGTTGTAGATCGCACTGCGCATCTTAAATCCACCTTAGACCCATTGAGCAGTATGGCCAATTACAGCAACCATCAGATTGGAGAGAGGAAACAGACTGAGAACAGAACCGGCACTGATGTGGAGTTGAGCACTAGACCCAAGAATAAAGCTCTTTGCATGCCGTTTTGAGAACACAACTGGCACTGATGTGGAGTTGAGCACTAGACCCAAGGATAAAGCTCTTTACATGCCGTTTTTTTGGGTCTTCCTGTTCTATTGAAACAACCTTTAGTACACAGATGTCGGTCTCACAGCAGGAGCAAGAAGAGACAGAAATTAACAATGTGAGTGAATTTAGAGAGTCCTTGATAGCGAATTTATCAAATAGTCAGGTGACACAGGCACAAATTTCTCTTTTGAATAAAGGACTTTCTTTTATTCCTGCACTTCAGTCAAGGTAGAGACAATTTACAGTAGATATTACATGTTTTGGCAGGAATGTTGCCTTAAGGCATTATTTTGGGAATGATTATAATTTGAATGATTTCAGAAAGTAGAGTGTATTTTATGCCCTCTTCTCACTCTATGACAGAGACCTTTATGCATGTCTGTGAAAAGGAAGTAACACAACTACAATATGGAGGCAACAATAATCATGTTTTTTACAACTTGAATCGACATGAAAGGGAAGCACTACAAGAGATGTCATAGAACAGAGACTTAACCATCAAACCAGCTGATAAGGGAGGAGCTATCATGATAATGTAAACTAAAGACTATCATGACAGAATGCTGAAAATGCTTAGTGATGAGACTACATACAAGAAGATACCTAAATGGGAAGTAAAGACCACAATAAAGAAAGTTAATGACACCTTGGATAACATGTTAATGATGAGAGGCATCACAGAAGCCTTGTATGACTATTTGAGAGTTAACAATCCAGTAACTCCGGTTATTAGTGGATTATGCAAAATACACAAAAACAGAGATGCTCCATCACTACATCCAATAGTATCTGGAAGAGACTGGCTCACTGAGCCAGCTTCCATTTTTGTGGAATTTCAACTAAAGAAGGCTCTACCTAGGATGAGAGCAGTTCTTAGAGATGTGTCTCATTTTCTACATATATTACACGATTCTGTAACGCATTTGGATGGAAGAAAAGGCCTTATACTAGTAACAATGGATAAACACAAAGAAAGATCTGCAAAATTATAATATAATATAAAATTTGTGTATATCTATATAATTTTTATAAGATTTTAACTTATGTTGATTGTTGAATAAATATCTACTATTTAACATGCTTAGATATTCATTCTCTTTTTAAAAAATTAATTGTTGTTGTTGTGTCTTTCGGCTTTTCACGGTTAGGGGTCGCCACAGCGCAACTCCGGTCCGCTAATGATTGGTAGTTGAATTTTACGTGCCGAGTTACCAGCCCTGACGCACAACCTTCAACAAAGGTACGCCCATTCACGCATGTCTCCACGCAGAAGACGCTCTAGCTGAGAATCGAACTGGACAGCATCTTACTGTGAGGCGACAACGCTACCGCAGCACCACCACCGCGGGATACCTTTTGCTATTAATTTTATCAACTATCACCACAAGATGGTGCTATTGCACAAGATTCTCATTTATTATAATTTAGGAGTTTATACAAACTTTTTAAGTTATATATACAACTTTTAACATTTGTACATGTTACTTATATAACTTATTTACAAGTTCTATGTATCAACAGTATATGTATTATTTATTGGTTGTGATTTTAGCAACACTTGAAATTTTATAGTCACAAGTCTGTCTTTTATGCTGTTTGACATTACACACTTAATTAAGTGTATTTAATGGGTTGGATGACTTGATTGGATTAAATTAAATTACAAATGCATATATAGGGAGGAATTGATGTGGTTATTCATTCTGATGAAGTTAGCTGACGAGAACGTATAAGACAACTGTAGTAGCGTTATTTGTGTGAAGTCTACCTTCTGTGGTTTGTGCAATAAAAGTTTTTCGTGCATTATACCCGGAACAGCTGAGCCTTTTTTCATTTACTAGTAACAATGGATGTAAAAAGTTTATTTACAGCGATAGGCAATGAATATGGCATAAGATCTATTCAGGAACTTTTGAGAACACATATGGATTTTGATGGCCCTACTATCTCACAAATCTGCTCATTAATGAGAATTATACTGGAGAATAACATCTTTGTCTATCGAACTGACCATTATTGGCAAAAGTAGGGTGCAGCTATGGGCCAACAGCTACGGTAATTTGGTCATGGCATATTGGGAAAATGAGTTTGTATTAAGTGAACAGAATCATTGGCTGTGACATGTCATCTTCTATGGTATAGCCACATACACACACACACACACACACACACACACACACACACACACACACACACACACACACACACACACACACACACTCAAGTATGCATGCACACACACACACACACACACACACACACACACACACACCTGGGATAGGCTGGCACAGATTTATTCGCTATGCCCCTCTGCTCAGACTACAAGGTAGTTACTGCCACCAGACACTCCAAAGCCAGCTCTAAGGCTCTTACAAGGGTATTCAATTATACTGAGTGAAATTAACACTAACACAAATGGTAGTGTTTGACCAATGCAGTAGAGCTTTCAGGAGTGGCCACAGTGTCACCAAATAAATACAAGTACTCTCAAAGTTTCAAATATTCTCTAAAGGACTAGACCTAATGAAAAGCTGAAAATTTTTTAATAATAAATAATAATAAAAGTGCATGAAAATACTAAATTTCTGTTTACAATAAACACCAGAGTCTCAGCACAGGAAATATTTAAATAACACAGATGAATAGATTCACACACATACAGAAAAACAGCACTTAACTAATCTTACTATATTTTCCTGACTGATCTAAATAATTACTATTCCCTAGTTCACTTACTAGAGCAAGGCAAGATGAAGGCAGTGAGAGATTCTTCTTTGTCAGGTTACAAAACAGACTGCTCTGAGACTTCAGTCTCATCTAGTATTAAAACATACATTTTCTGCTGTTTTACAGAATTACATCACACACATCTGGTCATTTGATTTTGGTTCTCACACTATCCTCTTTACTAGAAACTGAACCAGAATTTCACACATGTGTTACCATACACACAGATAGAGCTTTGCTAAGATGTGTTATAGCATCTGGAAGCCATAAAACCATTTCAACACTTCCACCCTTCCAAGGTAGCAATAAGTTCACTGCTAAGGACAATGCAGAAGGCTTCCTATTACAGACTTTTTGTCTCTGGTTACGAGACCTGTGAGATACAATCTTTATGGCCTAAATTAAGTAATTTAATTTCAGGATATTTTTCTAAAAGTTAGCTGAGACTGAGCTTACCCTCTTCTCTTCCAGTATCCATTGTTACAATAATATTTTCAACAGTTACAATACAGTCTGACCTGCAGGTGCATTTTTCTTTCTGTCCAGCAGGATCCACTGTTGGTACATTTTTAAAACAAGCAGTTTTACAAATACATTTTCAACACAAGCATCTGTACAAATTAGTTTGATATACAAATAACATATAATTCTTTACAAAACTCCAGCTGGCTAACCTGGCATATGTTATACATCCACTGCACTACTTCACATGGCGTAGCTGGCAATACCTCACATCATCACAGGAAGTACGGCTTGTCAGGAAAAAGAAGGATGAAAAGGTGGCAACACTAGTTAATGCCTCTAACAAAATTCAGTCTGTGGCTTTTGTAGCCATACTAAATTTTCTGTACTGTGTGATCTCTATCTCAGCAATGCATCTAGACTGTAACTGTGGTACACAGGATAACAATTACTGGTCATTCAAATACAGGCAGGTTAAACTATTAAGTCCATTTTTAAAGTTGTTCCTGCATACATTTTCCAGAATATTTTGTTTCAGTCAAGCGCTCTAACTTAGATGTTCCACAACAGGGTTGGCTCTTTAAATTGCGCTTGAATGAAATGCATAGACTGTATTGTTTCTTTGTATACTGTACAGGCTCTATTTTTCTTTCTCTAAATTACTGGATAGATACACCACAGAAAAAAAGACCTATTTACATTTTACATTTTAGCACTTATTTGTAATACACAGAATTTATGATATGGACATACTTAAAGGACATTCTGGAAAACAGTTTCAGTTTATGGAATGGGAAATAAATGAATCAACTTATAAATTCAAAAATGGGGGAGTACAAATCAAACTTCCAGACATTTCTTGGGGCAAAGTAATCATGGAAAATATAGCTTATGAAACACATCGTACATATGACTTTCATTACAAAACATAGATGAGATTACATGGATAAATATAAACACTTCAACAACTTTAACCATTACTCATAGGATGACAAACACAGGTCAAAGAATACACCTAATAACGAAAACTCAAGACTGAATCTAGAAAAATATATATATCAAGAATGAGCCTATAGAAGAAAAGCCACATGTAGAATTATTTCAGCTCACTTTGATGACAAGCATTAACTGTTAAATTTTAATTGATAAATACGCTAAAAGTTGTATCGGTACATACAGATCCATCCCATTTCCTCCATGCCTTACCTGGGCATTGGAGATGAAGGTGGTGATGATGAGGAGGAAGGGAAAGCAAAGTGGTGTGAAGAGGTTCCTGATGATGAGTCAACAAGATCTGGCATAGCAGGTGAAGTACCAACAGTCTGGGTGATCACTAGTTCAGGGTCCAGAATATACAGCTCATCTTGAGAAATGTCTGTCATGTAGTGAAGATGCTCCTGAAAGAGACAGAGGGATTTTAAGTTTAAGTTAGACTTCAGGGCTCATCATTTTCACAACCCCTTTCTACTATGACTTAATACAATGAAGTAAGAGAAGGAAATTCATGTGAAATAATACCTGGGTGATGAGTTTAATGTAATCAGATATGCTGTACTTAAGAAGCATTAAACAACTGCTGATGCACTCAACACTAGTATATATGTACAGGAGGAAGCCTAAGGAGACTTATCAATCAAAGCCCTTGACATAGAACAGTATGCCACATCATATTTCTAAATTTTAGTTGTTTACACTCAGTTACTATGAAATATTTCAGCACTTATTGGCTAATCCAAAAACACCTCAACAGTCAGTGAAGAATCAAAGTTTTTATGTTTTACAAGTTAAAATTTGGATATCTTCCTTCTATCTCTTGTGCCCAATTTGCATTTAAAAATCAGAAAACAAAAAAACAAGGGAAGAATTATCTGCTTTATCCTAACAATGCTAAAGAAAATTGGGACCAAAGATACAGCTACCAAACAAAACCATCAAATGATAACTCTATTTACATGGAGTGAGTAACAAAGTCAAGGTTGCTATGTTGTGATTATAAGTTTTGCATTACAATGGTGAAACAAAGTGAAAGGAAATGAAATCCAGTACCTCTTAGGGATGCTGCTTAGGAACTTAACTGCAACATATCAGTTATTTTGGCTTTAATCACAGAAGCAAATGATAATATATAATCATTCCGGCAGACAATATACAGTTACTGTGCCACTCCACCCCACTACATACTCTTGAACTTTAATGTGCATTCCAGTACATAGTACTACAACTGTGTTATCGTTTTTAATAATTTAATCCTAATCAAATGGTTTTGTTGTTAATCCCATCATTACTGAACAACTGTTAACTCTAAGGGTTGCAAAAAGATCCACATCCAAAGTACTGAGGGACAAAAGAAATGTCTGTGTTTTGCCACAGAATACGCAGTTATTCCTCATAATATAGAGACGGAGTGGTTTATGTACAAATTTATGATGTCGGTAACTAACAAGTTGTCAGAATATTCTACCTTGGAAAGGGATGCCAACAAATGCCATAAATCCTTTGTTACTGGATTTGGTGTAACTTTAACACCAAGTCTTTGGCAATAGACTCATTCAGTTGTCTGATTTCTGTTACTGTTGCACAAATACTTACACTTTGAGTCCAATCTTACCAAGTATCTCTCTGTATGGTTTATGTATTCTTTTCCAAAGCACACAGCATTAAATACAACAGATGTCAGGCTTATAGAAAGTTTTATGGACAAGACACGGAAAAACAATTTTTATCTTTTTCAAAGGTGAACACTTTCAGCAACACATCAGTGTGGCAATAGGTGCAGCAGTGGCACCCATTCATGCCAGCCTAATGCTTAAGCACTGGGAGAAGAAATATGTTTTTATTTGTTCAGGTGGTGCTGCGGTAGTGTTGTCGCCTCACAGTAAGATGCTGTCCGGTTTGATTCACAGCTACAGCGTCTTCTGCGTGGAGACATGCGTGAATGGGTGTACCTTCGTTGAAGGTTGTGCATCAGGGCTGGTAACTCGGCACGTAAAAATCAACTACCAATCATTAGCAGACCGGAGTTCTGCTGTGGCGACCCCTAACCAGGAAAAGCCGAAAGACACAACACAACATTTAAAGCCATGATTATACTGCATCTTAGATCAAGATGACACTTTCATGTTATGGTCAGGCTCTACCAATGAATTTACTTTTTTTAATACTACATCTATTATTTTTTGCTAAATAGTATTCATTACTTGGGACACACTATCTTTTGAAATCAAACATCCACTGTTTTCTATTTTCCTTGTATCGTAAACCAACCTTTATTAACACCTATCTCCTCTACACCAGCTGCTACCTTTTCATCAGAAGCATAGACTTGTGAAAGGACAAATAATGACTGTCCCAAATTATTTTCTTGGATAGTGTATTTTTAGAAGAAATGTCTGTACTTAAAAACATACTTGTCAACAGACAATACAAAGTTTAATTCACTGATGAGTTGGCAGCTGCAGTGACTAGAGTAAGATGTCTGGTTTACAAACCCATTCTGAAAGAGTTAAGAGTTCACTATCAAGTAGCACTGCATTTCAAGCTAGGACCAAACTAGGACCTCTGACTCTTCCATTACAACTTTTTCAGTGGATGCAGGACACATCTGTAAAATTCAACTGGGCAGAAAAGCTACGCCCTTGAACCTCATTCAAACCTTAGGTGTTGAACCAAAAATTGTTTTTAGAAGGCACATAATATTAAGACCACAATACAGAGTTCATTGGCTATTTCTATCACTTGCAATGGCAAAATGCCTAAACGTGGGATGTGGTGACAATGTAGGTATATTTATGACACAACAAATGTCTCAGTTAAATTAACAGAGGACAGTCCTTTGCCCTGGTAGATGCAGCTACAACACCCCAGCAGTAGTATACCTCACACACTGTCTTTCCTGCGATGTATATTATGTTGGGAAAACAAAGTGTCCCTTTAAAGAAAGGGTTTATGAGCATGTTGCAGATATTAAGAAGGAGAATGTTAACAGTGTTTTCTTACTTGCTCAAACTACAAGAAGTTTTTTTTTTATTAGCAAAGTGAATATGTCTGAAAGAGGATGTCTCTGGACATGCAGACACTAATGAGAACTGTTTTTACAACTCAGACTTAATGTCACAAAGTTTCAAAGAATCAAAGGCAATGTTTCCATACTGCCAGTCTTGAAACTAAAATCTTTGGAATATTAACTATAGATAAGTGTGTGTGTAAACAATGGTGCACACACATTATCATTTAAGTGTTCTATCACTTTAAAATTTTGTGCATGCTAATTTTATTTGATGGTTTTGATTGGCTATTGCTGATCAGATGAATGAGTTTTAGTTTTTAACATAAGGATGAGAATGCTATTAACAGTTGTGATAAAGCTCATTTGTTGTTAGGGCTGAAAATGTTAAACTGTTTTTGGAATACATTTTCTTGTGAAGACAAGTGAAGGAGTTCCTTTGGTTCTTATTCATGATAAGTCCTAATTTTCTCTTAAAACAATTGAAGTGGTGTACACTGTTTCTGAGCAAATAAAATTTAATCATTCAGTTTCTAACTACTGTTCATAGCTGCTCTCCCCTCATTCTAATTTTAGAAAGCTCACCGGGGAAACCTTTCATTCATCTAACAAAAACATACAGAGCATATGAAGTATATTTTCCTGTTTGCAACCTACAAACTCATCCTCATTTCTTCCAGTATTATACGTAGTCAAAAAACATTCATTTAAAGCTTAAAAGACATTAAAACCTCACCTGCAGCATGCTGTAAATGGGAGACACTTGTTTAGTTAAACTGCACCCATTTCAGAAAAACAGAACACTTAACTACAGTAACTGTCATGGAATAAACATAATAATCCAAAACACTGAGACAAATTATGGTGGGATTTACTCTGTTCACACTAAAGCATTTGATTTCTTAGGATTTGGTCTCAGGATGAAACTTTACCAGTCAGAAGTAAAACTGAGCATAACCTACTCCTTTCTGCAAAAGACTCCTAAGTAATGCGGGTATAAACATAATGTAACACTTCTTGGTTAAAATGGATACTAAATCAGCCAAATCTACTCTTGTTTCATACGACTGATAACATAAACATTTAAATTTAACAGTGTTTGAGGCTCAACTTGTCCAACCTAGTACTTATAAAATGAAAAGCACATCAGATGCAGTCACTAACAGTTTTAGTGTCCTTGTTTTAGTTACCTAAAATTTCTTGTGAAAAATACAAGTGGACGCCAGTGCTCTTGAAACATAACACAGTCATCTAATGTAAAAAATATGCCAATGATATTACTGTCAATAAAAAAAAATACAATTTAGCAATCACTACTCTATTATTTAGACATTGTAGTTTGAAGATAGACATCTAAGTAAGGATTCAAACAGTACTTACATTTGCACAGTTAACTGAACCATGCAGTACACATTCTGTGGGGTTTTCTTCACTTACAAGTTTACTGAAGTACTTCCATCTGGCCTTCATGTTCTCTGAATTGCTTGTTAGATTGTTGCTGGCATCCCTTATGAATGGCATCTGCTATCTAACTTCAGCTTTCTTCATTGGCTTGCAAACTTGTTAGTTCTTTATGCTAGCTAAAGCATAGCTTTCCAGAAGTTGGTACAGGTTTTTTACCTTTTTGTTTCCACTATGACAACTCTCTTAGCCTCTTTGTTAAACAACGAGTATTTCTTAGCTTGGCATGTCTTTTCAATCTCCCAGTACTTCCTGCGTTCCTCCTTTCTTTTGTTAACTTCCTAGAGTTCTGTGCTACAAATTCAGTTTTCTTTATGCATTTCCATACTTGGCTCAAATATCCTGCTTTGAGATTAGGCCATTCTTCTTCTTCCTTCTGCTCCACCTATATCGTCTTCTCCTTGAGGTGCTAGAGCCATGAGTACTTGTTTGAAATTATATGCTTTTGTGCCAGTCAGTATTACTCCACGTCTTCAGACTAGTCTCTGTTGACCTTGCAACCTCCTCTGACTATTGCCTCAGAGGTGACTGTAGTCACTGGTGGTTCATGCTGGGGCCAGCTGCTTCACTAGGGATGACTCTGCAACTTTGATATGACCTCAGTGACCTCACCTACAAGGAAGACTAACTGAGGTACATGCTGGCCATTCTCCTTATGTCATCTTGTTACTGTCTCTCTCTTAGAAAACCATGTAATGGCTAAAGTTATGATCATTCAAGTCACTTATTATCAAGACCAATGCATTCTATCAATGAGGTCCTAGAACTGCTACTAGAATGCCCTCTTTCCCTTGTGATCATAGTCCTGCTGTTGGGCATAAGCTGAGATCATGAAGACTGCTTTGTATTCACACTAGAGTTTTACTGCCATGAGCTGTCCGTGATACTGATGACAGCTCTCACAGTCATCAGAAAACTCTCTTGCATATTTCCCACACTATTTCTAATCTGTCCTCCACCTGAACAGTTGACTCTGACTCTCAGGCTATGATACACCGATGAACTGTTCTTCTACCTTATCTTAACACACACAATATTCAGGCTACTCCTTTCCATCATGTCATTCACTTCCAAGAAGACTGCCATCAGTGAACCTGCATAACAAGCTCAAAAACAAAGCCATATGATCATTTACAGTGGATATAAAAAGTGTACACGCCCATGTTAAAATGCCTGTTTTTTGTGATATAAAAAAATGAGACCACAATAAATCATTTCAAAACTTTTCCCACCTTTAATGTGACCTATAACCTGTACAATTCAATTGAAAAACAAATCTGTTAGGGGAAAAATAAAAAAACGTACAACAAGCTGGTTGCATAAGTGTGCACACCCTTAAACTAATACTTTGTTAAAGCACCTTTTGATTTAATTACAGCATTCAGTCTTCTTGTGTAGGAGTCTATCAGCATGGCACATCTTGACTTGGCAATATTTGCCCACTCTTCCTTGCAAAAGCACTCCAAATCTGTCAGACTGTAAAGGCATCTATTGTGCACAGCCCTCTTCAGGTCACCCCACAAATTTTCTATTGGATTTAGGTCTGTGCTCTGGCTGGCCCATTCCAAATCTTTAATTTTCTTCTGATGAAGCCATTCTTTTATTGATTTGAATATATGCTTGATGTCAATGTCATGCTGAAAGGTGAAATTCCTCTTCATTTTCAGCTTTCTAGCAGATGCCTGATGGTTTTGGGCCAAAAGTGACTGGTATTTGGAACTGTTCATAATTCCCTCCACCTTGACTAAAGCCTAGTTCCAGCTGAAGGAAATCAACTCCAGAGCATGACACTGTCACTACTATGCTTCACTGTGGGGATGATGTTCTTTTGGTGATGTGAAGTGTTGTTTTTGTGCCAAACGTATCTTTTGGAATTGTGGCCAAAAAGTTCAACCTTGGTCTCATCAGACCATAACACATTTTCCCACATGTATTTGGGAGACCTGATGTAGTGTTTTGCAAATTTTAGTTGGGCCTGGATATTTTTCTGTGTAAGAAAAGGCTTCCATCTTGCAACCCTACCTCATAGTCCAGACATATGGAGAATACAGGAGATTGTTGTCACATATAGTACACAACCAGTACTTGCTAGAAATTCCTGCAGCTCCTTCAGTGTTGCAGCCTCCCTGACCAGTTTTCATCTTGTCTTTTCATCAATTTTGGAGGGATGTCCAGTTCTTTGCAACTTCTCTGTTGTCCCATATTTTCACCACTTTTTGATGACCGTCTTCACTGTGTTCCTTGGTTTATCAATGCTGTGGAAATTTTTTTGTACCCTTCTCCTGACTGATGCCTTTCAACAATGAGATCCATTTGATGCTTTGTAACTTCTCTGCGAACCATGACTTTTGCTGTAGCAGGCAGTTGAGTAAATGTCAGGAAAATCCTGCTTAAACTGATATGTACGATATTGATTAAAGTATTTGGATTATTTGGATTACTACAGAAAATGTTTGAACTTTATTTGGGGTTAATCAGTCTCTTTAATTGATGGCAGGTGTGTACTAAGACTGACTGCTGTAATTAAATCAAAAGGTGCTTCAATAAAGTATTAGTTTAAGGGTGTGCACACTTATGCAACCAGCTTATTGTATGTGTTTTCTTTTTTATATTTTTCCCCCAACAGATTTCTTTGTTTTTCAATTGAACTGTATATTATAGGTCACATTAAAGGTGGGAAATGTTTTGAAATGATTTATTGTGGTCTCATTTTTTTATATCACAAAAACCTGGCATGTTAACAGGGGTATATACACTTTTTACATCCACTGTATATTTACATGAATAAAAAATGAAAAGAAATCAAAGAGAAAGACTCTCTATAAGAAAAATAACTAATCTCAGTGGAAAATTTACCTCTATGATAGGTTGGTTCTTTGTATGGTCCTAAAATAAGGCTGTCCAATATCTCATTCACTAACTTCACAACTGCACTTTATCATTATTTATCAACTTTATCATTAGCTCTCTTATGGCAGCTTCAATCTTCTACAATAATAATGGGACAATTAACACTTGAAAAATTTGCAATAAACTAAATAAGTCTTCCATAGATTTTCCATTAGTAAAAACAAACAATGAGTCTAGAAATCCCATATCACAAATAATTTGTCCTGGAACAGCAATAAAGATGTCTAACAAAGAAATACTGGATTTAAACAAAATAACTATACTAGAGTACAAATCTCTTCCAAAGCTCCAAACAAGTTTGTGCCACCAAAAAAATCAAGTCTGCTTTTTTTTGTAAATCTGTAATTAATCTTACATCAAGTAAATAGATAATATCAGTTCCTACCTGTGCATAATTCAAAATCTGTAATCTGTGACATTCATTAATCAAGTTATTCATACTTAAACTAATAATAACAAGACTATCCTTTCCCTTTCTTAATAGAATGCTTATTTGCCCCTTGTCTCAACTTACTTTTTTGTATCCTCTTACCAACACTGGTAGAGGTGTCATCTCTTTCCTCATTTCCTGAGCTTTGAACATCATCACTGCCTTGACACTACTTTCCTTCCTCTTCTTCTATACAATCCATAGTTGGTTGTAAAGTATGCTCAGAATCATTAGAGAATGGGCGACCTGTAGATCACATCATGACTTGAAAAACGAACGTTCTCCAACAGGGTGTTAATCTGCAGGTAATGCCTGCTGAAAAATGAGTATGTCACTTCACAGCAGCATATCAAGATGCTGTGGAACTCGGACTGAAAAAAAAACTAACAGCTGCCATTATTTTATGGTCGCTAAGCAGCAATTTTGCTGTTTAGCCAGTGTAAAATAAAAAAGAAGAAAAAATGAATATAAAAAAAAAGTGTGTAGGTATTTATGTATGTGTGTGTGAAAGTCTATGTGTGTATGAGTAAGAGATTGAGTTTGTTCAAGCTATTATTTTACAATCATTAAGCAGTTATTTTTGCTGTTTAGCGAGTGTAAAAAAAAATGAATGAAACAGAAAAAAGTATGTGCATTTATGTTGTTGGCTGAGTGTGCGAGCGAATGCATGCATGAAAGCAGAAGAGACTGTGTGTGTGTGTGTGTGTGTGTGTGTGTGTGTGTGTGTGTGTGTGTGTGTGTGTGTGTGTGTGTGTGTGTGTGTGTGTGTGCATGTGTGTGCGTGTGTGTGTGTCAGACAAAGAGAAACACTGAAGAGTGAAAGCAAATGAGCGATACCCTGGCAGCATCAGTTAAGAGCTTTCCCTAACTCTCGATCCCTTTGCACAAGAAATCTGGACACAGCCACAAATTATAAGGAAACAAAGGACCAAATATATGGATGGATTTTAAATGTTCTTATAAACTCAGAAAGTTGCTAGAATAACAGGGTTTCCATTAGCATGTATTTTCTGAAGGTTATGAAAGCTGAAACTCAAATGTCTGTCATTATTTAATGACTTCAATCTCCAGTAATTTAACAGAACACTACAAATTTTTGGAGGAATGGACCAACCATATGAGACAAAAATCTGGATATTCTGCAAAAACCTGTATCATGTTTTTATAATTTTTTTCTAACTCTTACCCCTTAAAAACAAACAAAAATCATATTCATATTTATGTCTTTAACCTTTTTATACCTCCAACACCCTTTCTTTTATTACACTTTTCCTAACTTTTGTACTCTTTCACAATAAAGAAATACATGTCATACAGTTTCTAAATCATTACAAAACAATCTTTGAGACATTATGTCATACAACATATTTATCTGGACCAGCAGCTTATTTATTCCTAATCTCTATAAAAAATCTTGATAGTCTACCAAATTTCTAAATCTATTTTTCTCACTTTATTTGCTTCAATAATATTATTATCTAACCTCTCCTATGGACTAACTCTTTACCATTTACTAACAATATCCTTTTACCACTCATGTTGTGTTACCTGTAAGTCTTTTAGGCGTGACGCCCATAACCATATTTTTCTGATACTCCATTATTTCCCCATTTTCACTACTCCTTAGTTTTTAATTTTCCCTTACATTTCTACTACTACCCATATTTTACTTCAAAAATCCTAAAACAATTCATTTTCTTCTATTCTCCATTTCCTTTAATGATTTAAATAAACGCAAAGAAATAAAATTAAGCACAGGATTTATTTCTTCTTTCATAACACCCCTCCTTTCTCCGGGTTCAACCTGGAACCACAAAAAATCAACAAAATATAACTTTTTAGCATTGTTTCTTATGACTAGTAATATTATTTTATATATATACATACACACACACACACACACACACACATGTGAGTGTATAGATATACATACATATTTGTTAAATAACAAATTTCCCCATAATAATAGAATTAATCAAATAAACCTTCTTCTATAACAATCTAAAGGTTTTCCACATACTTCCAATCATTTTAATTATCATACTTTCCCCATTGTTCCTCCACTACTACTTTATTCCCAAATTGTATTCCTAATAAACTTACATCATCTTTAAAGAATTGTAGCCCCTCCTATCTTTCTTTCTTCTCCTAAAATCCTACTCCTTTCTTTAATAAGTTATATCCAAACACCTCCTAAATATTTTATAACACATTCCAACATTTTTTCTATCCCTAGTCTACTTCTATATTTAACTATAACATAATCTCCATAAGAAATACAATTTGGAACATAAACACTATTCTTAAAATATGTACCATCTCTCATTTCATTTAACATGTTTGATCCTTTCACATTCATAATTAATGAAAACAATATACCACTATCAGGCACCCTATCTCCCTCTTTTCTTAATTAAAACCACCAAACCACAAATCTATCAAACATCTAACTTTAGTATTACTATATGTAGATCAATGTGTCTGTATGTACCTTTAAGAAGCTATTAAAGGGCTTGCACAAGTCTATAAATACTGAGCACGTGCAAGTCTGACTGCCATTTTGTAGTTAGCTGTTGAGATGTACCCATGCATGTACATAAGGTCCGTTTGCTGGCCAGCTCATTTGTATTTTATGATGCTGCTATCCGTCCTGATGTGTTTCTATGTATTAAAACATCTAAACAAAATACCCCAACTGCTTGTCTTCTATGGGACGAGCGAGATGGTCTCAGAAGCGGCATGTCTAAAGAACGTGAAGTTAGAGGTGGTATGGTGAAAAGGACTTAAGGCACTTGCATGGGACAGGTGGAATATACAGCAGTGTCATCTCTAAAATGTGCATACTTCACAAAACAGGTCGGAAACAATTTTTAGACATTAAAACTTGCTCAGCACTATTTCTTATTTGTAAAATATGAAATGAGGCAAACAGAATGTTCTAAACGATATATGCATAAACTGATATGTACAATATTGACAAAAGTATTCGGATTACTACAGAAAATGTTTGAAATAAAGTCCGAACTGCATAAAATTAATAAAATAAAAGGAAACCATGGCATTTTTGAAAAGCATGTATTTTTCGTGTTAAGCAAAGATATCCAAGTTATCAGAAGTATATAAAGTGTCCACATGTTTGTGCAGGGTTAGAGTAAAGTTGTTTCACAGAATATAGCCATTTCAGAGTATATTTTGTAAAGTACAGTATTTCAAAGAGTTTATTGTGCATTTGAATGTTATTACAAGCTCACAGAACAGTTCATTCGTACATAATTACAAAGGTCATTTTTCACTTTGTTTGTATACACTTTGTGGGCATTGCAGATGGATTTTGAAAACCTAATGCACTTGTGTTTGTCAGTAATAATGTTGAGAGGTGGAGAGTGTTTGAGCAAGAGTATGACATTTTCATACAGACTGCATTTTCTGATAAAGATGACCATACAAAGGCATGTATTCTACTTAATTTACCTGTGTCAGAAGCCACTGAAAGGAAATGTTTATTTGTGTAAGCACCTGTTATCTATGTGGGAGAGAAGGAAAATTGTCATATTGTTGTGCCGGCTGAGTCAATGGAGGATCCAGAGTGCTTAAAGCATAAATTTAGAGAAATGTGTAACCCCCCCCGAGAAATGTTACAATGAAAGGGCACTTATTTCACACAAGGGATCAAATGCCTGGTGAAACTTTTGCAGCATATATATCTGACTTGAGAAACAAGGCTAATACGTGCACATTTGGTGATTTAAGGGATGAGTTCAGAAAAGAAAGACTTGTGTGTGGTATTAAAGATGATGCTGTGAGAAAGATTTTGTTTCATGACAGTGATTTAACTTTGAATAAGGCCATTGAGATTTAAAGATATACTGAATGCAATAAGAATACTGCAGTTTGCAGTCATTTTTCAAACGAGGGTAATGAGGTATCTGTTAAACCTAAATCTAACATGGTGCCTCGTAAAAGCCCTAGCAGGACTGAGCAGGGCCCAGGGTTATCTGGTTCCTTACAGGTCGTTTTTTATTGAAAGATCCCCTTCCAATAAGGGGCAGGTCCAGAAATCACCCACAGAATCCATGGATGTGGCATTTGCACAGCGAGGAAGAAACAATGAGGGCAGGAAAGAGACACAAGCAGGTTTAGTACTTAATATTTCTTCTATAAATATGACTGAAATGCAACTTTCTGTTCTAAACAGAGGCTTGACATTCGTTCCAGCCCAGAAAGCGGACTTAACAGAAGTACTCAAAGATTTACGTCTATTTGGTAGAACTCTTACCCTTAAAACTATGTTTAGTAATTCTAATAGTAAAGATTGTGTTTTCAAAAAACCAAATACATACATACCACCTAGCAATCCCACGACTGATCTGTTTATTAACATCTGTGACAAGCAATTGAGGGAGAAATTTGCAGACAAACATACCAATAGTTTTACCAACATGTCAGCTGCAGAAATACAAGCCTTACTTGAACTTAAACAAATAAGCAGCATTGAGATACGACCAGCAGACAAAGGGGCAGTATTGTTGTTATAGATAAAGACAAGTACATGGAATGTATGTTGAATCATTTGAGCGATGTTGGTACATACGACACTATATCCGCACAGGTATTGAAAGGTGTTATTGAAAAAGTACAGTTTTTAATATTTGATTTACTCATAACTGGTATGATTTCTGAACAGTTATTTGAGTATCTCAAGGTTGAATATCCTGTTGTTCCTATAGTGTATGGTCTACCCAAAATACATAAGAATGTGTTAACCCCCCGAATGCAACCGATTGTTTCGAGTAGGGGCTGGGTCACTGAGCCTCTTTCAATATTTGTAGAAAAGAACCTACACATTGTTTTAAATGACTGTCACACTGTGTTGAAAGACACCAAGAGTTTTCTCAGTGAGTTAAATAATTACATGGAAGTTATTTTGGGTCCCTGTCTGTTTGTGACTCTAGATATAGAGTCTCTTTTCACTGTCATCCCCAATGATTGGGGTATAGAGAATGTCAGGGAACTACTTTGTAGGAAAAACACTGCTAATGATAAGGTGAATCTCATATGTACATTGCTTGAGATTATTCTTGAACACAATGTGTTAATTTTTTGCAATGATTACTACATACAGAAGGTTGGTGTGGCTATGGGCACAGCATGTGCCAACAGCTACGCCAACCTATCTTTGGTTAATTGGGAGAACAAGTATGTGCTTTCCAATAATGCTTACTGTACCTCCATCAAATGATTTGTGGACGATATTTTTTGTTATGGCAAGGCACAGAGCAACAGTTGAATGAGTTTTTTTCATTATCTGACTCAGTTAAATGCTTTTTTTGAAGATTTACATATAAATATTTGGCTGTTGAGATATATTTTTTAGATGTCAAGGTGACTAAAGATGATGTCTGTACTGTGCCTACTGCCATGTACAGGAAGAATGTAAGGAAGAACAATGTGTTACACCACAGCAGTATGCATCCAAAACATACTAAGCTGAATGTACTTAGAGGGCAGATTTTTCGTATTATGCGATTATACAGTGACGATATTAAGTTGATTGGTGCCCTGCAGACTCTCAAGCAGGAATTTATAGAGAGAGGCTACAATTGTAACGTTATTGATTCTCAGATTGCTGAGGCCTGGCGTGAAAGACGAGGGAGATGTAGACCTTATTTTTCTAATGTTTCTTCTAGAAATGAAGTCTTTGATACAGTCGGTATCACTAGTTTGAGAAGTATTCATAGGAATAAGACTGATGATAAGGTGAGGATGCCCTTAACTTATGCCAGTGACATCCACATAGTGTGTGATGTCATTAGGAACAATTGGGATATTCTCTCTAGTATACTTGAATTAGAAGGAGTTATAGGCCACCAGCCCAATTTTGCTTTTAGGAAGGTCACTTAAGAATCAGCTTTGCTACAAGTCTCACTATTCCCAGTCCAATACTTTATCGGAAAGGATTGGGATGGACATCTGTAGATGTACGGCATGTACATATAGGTGAGCGATTTATACATCCACTATTAGGATTTAAGGTAGAAAGTGCTTTTTATGCTGATTGCCAAACTAAAAATGTAGTATATTTTTGTTACTGCACTTTGTGTTTTTCATTCTACGTAGGTAAAACTAATAGAGCATTCAAAGATAGGATACTTGAACATCTTAGGGATATCAGGAATGCTAAGGAAACCAGTGCTCTAGCAATGCATGTGGTTAAAGAAGGAGCAAGACACAGATTTTAAGTTTTTAGTGCTCAGGATTATGTATAGTACCATGAGGGGAGGTGACCTGGGTAACAAAACTGAATCCAGTGAGCAAAAATGGATTATACAGTTTCAAGCTGATAGACCCCCTGGCCCTGGCCTGAACAATAAAGCCTCATTGAAACCTTTTCTTAAAGCCAGGGCTCTTAAACATTGAAATGTTAATATTCATTGTCAAGATTTTTTACAATTGATATTCATTGCAATTTTTACTAAAAATGAATTTCCATCATTTGCAATACTTACTAATATACTGTTTATATTTTTGCATGAGTTTTTTATATTTTGCTATATATTTATTAAGAGTTTTATTAGTATTTTTTCAAATATGTATATTAGTTACATTTTTTAATATTTCATATATGATTTTAGTTAGTATTTGCATATTTAAAGTAAGCTCTACACAGAGGTTCAGTACTACATAGGTTAATTGTGAATTTTATTCATCTGTCATCTTGATTGGTTTGTTTGAATGCTTAAAAGGCTGTACCTTAATGATACCTCTTAGTTTGGTCTGATGAAGCGGATGATATCCATGAAAGCGCTTACCTCATTACTGGAATAAAGCATTTATCGTGTGAATTAGTCTGCCATGTGAAACCATTGTGCTTTGTTCTGTTTTGTATTTTAATAATTCTGTCATTTGTAAATACTGTGAAATGTTGAACTTAAAAAAATGTGGCAACATTGCCCTCTGCTATAAAGAAAGCTAAGTCAAGCATTTCTTGTTGGTCCTTTGAAATTAAAATTACTTTATGTCTGTTCCTTTGAAGTTAGAATTTGGAGTCGATGAGTCTGGAGTAAGCATCCTGTCTGTTGTTTTAAGGCTAAAGTTAATTATCAGAATTTACATGTGGAATGTCCTTTATTGCTCTAACTGTAAAAGAATGTAAATGCAGTTTCTGTCAGCCTGGGAACACCAGGAAAGTGTAAAAGATGATGCAATGTTTAGCAGGACTGCAATTTCAATTTAAACAGTAAGAACCAGAGATTATTAAGCATTTTTTTGTCTGACTATCCAACTCAGCACTCTGCCTGTTGTCTTATATAAGTTATCTTAGAAGTGTGTTTTCTTGCAGAAATAGCTAGGAGTATAAAGTTTAGACTAAGTGTTTTTCTGTGATGTCAGAACTGTACTACTGATTTATTTTAAGTATTTATGTGTGATCTCTGAACTTTTGACTTGTGGTTTTGTCTTGTGGTTTTAATTATTATTAAATATTTTAAAACCGTCTAACTGTGGCTGGTTTGTGTAGAGATAAGTTATGCTCTAGAGTACATTGCATTTTTATGGATTTTACTGTCCAGGTCACTCCAAATAAGATTTGACTGTTTAGTCACATCTACCAATTGGATAATAATATTGCACAGTAATTATTGGACACCCTTTTAAGGGCCTTTGAGTAGTTGATAATTATTAGTGGGTGGTGGTCGCTGGTACTACTGTATAGTCTGGGTAAAAAGGGGCACAGCTGGAGAACCTGTACCAGCCTCCCCCAGGAGTGTCTGTGTGGTTGTATAACCTCTTCTCAAAGTGCATGTGTGTGTGTTTGTGTGTATCAGCTACTTGGTCAGAGACCAAAGCACTGGCTGGACAGGGAGAGGGAGCTGGAGATTTTAGCTTGCCCAACTAGGCCGAGATCTGGACCCTATAGCTATGCCAGTGGGGAGTCTTATTGGGGACCTAGGGAGCAAGGGAGTGACCAGCCCCTTAATGACTGTGATCCCTGTGTGCTCTTAAAAGAAATTGCACTTTACCATGTGTATTTGTTATCCTTTCCTCATATATGAGATGAACTCTCTGGTGTTAGTGGTGAGGATTGAGGCTCCTTGATTGCTGGGCCAAGGCATGGGCGTCACAACATCATAATATATATTGACCCACGAGATTTGAACAAAGCACTAAAAAGACCTCATCATCCAATCTGCACATTCGAAGAAGTCACAACCTTGATGCCATATGCCACAATTTTTTCTGTCTTAAATGCAAAGAGTTCATTTTGGCAAATTCAGCTTGACAAAAAATATCATTGCTCATTGCTTTCAGTACTCTGGCAGGTACAGATTTTTGAGACTGCTATTTGGGATAAATTCTGTAAGTGAAGTCTTTCAAGGTGCAATAGAACAAATTTTTCTGGGTATCCCTGTGCTATTATAGTAGATGAGAAACTAGTAGGTGGTCATAATGAAGCAGAGCACGACAGAAACCTCATAAAAGTTCAAGAGAGGGCACGTCAAGTGAATCTTAAGCTCAGTACACAAAAATGCAAATTCAGGCTACAAGAAGTTACTTATGTTGGTCATTTATTTACTAGTACAGCCCTGCGACCTGACCCTTCTAAGCAAACAGCCATTCTCAAGCTGCCAGCTCCATACAATGTTCAAGCCCTGCAATGTTTTCTAGGCATATCAACTACCTAGGCAAGTTTATTCCAGACTTGAGCCAACTTTCAGCACTGCTTAGAGAGCTGACACATAAAGACGCATCCTGGTCTTAGTTAGAGCAACACCAAAGAGCATTTGATGTCCTGAAACAGAGAATTGCTAGTCTACCAACTCTCAGATATTATGATGTTCACAAGCCAGTTACACTTTCTTGTGATGCTTCGAAATTTGATCTTGGTGCAATCATTCTAAAGAGGATCAACCTGTTGCCTATGCATCAAGAACTCTTACCCACACTGAAATACAGTATGCTCAGATTGAGAAAAATCTCTTGGCAATTGTGACTGCATGTTCGAAGTTCTTTGATTATGTTTATGGTAAGACCTATCCAGATTATAACAGACCAACAACTTCTAGTCACTATCTTGAGAAAACCTCTGCATTCAGCTCAAGCCCGACTGCAATGTATGATGCTGAGATTATAAAAGTATAATTTACCCTTGTATATAAGAAAATAAAACTTCTTTATCTTGCTGATACATTGTCCAGATCACCCAGAAACACCACAGAACAGCATAAGAATGAGAACCTTGATTTTGAAGTCATGGAAGTGAGACATTTGTATTCCACATGAGCTGAGAGATCACACACCACAGATCCAGTTTTACAAAGGTTCAACCACTTTATCATAGGATCACTGGAGGTAACTAGGCTACTGACCCTGAGGCCTTTATAAGCCAGCCAAAAGTTTAGTCCAGGTTTAGACAAGTCAACACCCAGAGCACCTGTCCAACAGGGTCACAGGTGGAACCCCAAGAGTTATCCAGGTTGCACTTAAAAAGGGATAATGAAGTACTCTGCTTGACATGGAGAGGAAGTCTATTCCACAGGGTCTCTGGGACACAAATCTGTCCTGCCAACAAGTCCTATTGATATTACAGACCAGGTTGAGGTTGCGTGTATGGGTTGCTCGAGTGGAGCTTGGCTTGCGGATATGCAGCAGTCCCATCAAGGTGGGGTCTAAAATTGCTTTGTATGCCAGACAAAGGTCACCTCTGAGGAGTCTGTATGAAACTGAGTACAGGGACCAGGCTTTTAGCCTATCTGTGTAGGGTAGATGTTTGAGGCCCCGGATTCTCCTGGTGAGAAACCTCTGAGGTCTCTCCAGCTGCTGCATGTGCTTTGCAAGGTACATGCCAAAGGGGGTGTTGTACTCAATAATTGGCCTTATAAGGGAAGAATACAGGGATCTTATGACCTCTCTGTCCCTGGATGATATACCCTTACTTATGAGGTGGGCCATGTAGAAAGCTTACCGTACAATGGAAGCAACATGGTGGTCAAAAGTCAGGTTGCTATCAACCTGGATGCCAAAATCCCTCACAACTGATTGTGTACTTAGGACGTTATAAATGTGATCATTTGTGGGGATGTCACTCTCCCCAAAGGGGATGATGATGCATTTTTTGGTATTCAGCTTGAGGCCATGTTTCTGGCACCAGCCATTTGTATGGGTGAGACCCTTTTGGAGAACGTCCACATCACTTGGTAGATTGATGACTGCGCCCAGCTTGCAGTCATCTGCAAACCTGCACAGCCATAGCTCACTGGTTTTGGCCTGCACCTCAGAGAAGTATATCCTGAATAACAGAGGCCCCAAGACCGATCCCTGGGGCATGCCACTCGTTATGGGTCTACTGCTTGATGTGGCTTTCCCTATACTGATTAGGTGGGTTCTATCAGTGAGGCAGTTTGATACCTATCTGGTAACATATGGATTGATGCCTAGTTGAGAGAGTTTATCTACTATGCCCGAGTGGGGAATAGTATCGAAGGCTTTGGCCAGGTCAAGGTAGGTGGTGTGCACAGTCTTCCCCTCATCCATGGCTTTGGTGACTGTCTCAAAGAAGTCAACCAGATTTAACAGACATGACCTCCCCTTGACAAAGCCAAACTGTGTGGGACTGAGTGTCTGGAGGTTGGCAATGTCCCTGTTCCATGGCCTTGGAGATCAGGCTAGCTAGGCTAATGGGTATATAATTTCCTGGATGGATGGATGGTCCACCTTTGTGTAAAGGGATGACAGTTGCTGTCCTCCACTCGGCTGGGACAAAGCCGGTACTCAGGCTTTGGTTGAATACGGTGCCTAATGGTGCTGCAAGTTCATGCCTGAGTTCATGTAGGATGCAGCCTGGGATGTTATCAGGTCCCACTGAGGCTGTATTTTTTGCCTTTGAGAGGGCAGTGATGACCTGTTCCCTAGAGATTATTGGGTGGGGGGGCAGGTACTGGAGATATCCTGATTTACTAATTGGGGGGGGACAGAAGGGAGTAGTTTTCACTGACTCTGTTAGCCAGTAGAGTGGCTATATCTACAGCATTTGTGTATGTGGCGTCCTTCACCACCAGTTCTGAACAGATCTGGGTGCTTCCTTTGAGATTGCGGACATATCTGAAGAAGGCCTTATGACTGTCTCTAGTAGATGTGGCCAATTTGGACTCAAAGTTGGCTTTAAAGGATTTCACTAGTGCTCTTATTTGCTTGTTCAGGCTAAGGAGAGATTGCTTCCAATTAGGCACCTGCTCCTTCTCGGTCCTGGGCAGCAATTTTTTCCTTTTGTTATATAGTTTATTTATTGCAGATGTCCACCAAACAGGTTTACTCTTCCTTGCAGAGGATGATTTTTTTCCTGACAGGTATTCCTGATTCCATGCATCTATATAAATGTTTGTAGAGTACTTCACTGTAGATTTGGACATTGGTGCCAGTTCCTACAGTGTGGGAGGGGGCTGTGAAGCTGTGTATAGCATCCCTTCAGGAGGTTGTAATTAGCTTTGGAAAAGTTTTTTTGCTTGACCGTAGCTAGAAGGGGGTCAGGGGAGATGGTGACTTCGAAAGTGACTGCTTTATGGTCGGATCTTACAAGGGAGGATGATACCGTAGGGGTGCTGCAGTGGTTACTCATGTTGGCTAATACCAAGTCCAAGATATTATCACCTCTTGTGGGGGTATTGACTAGCTGTTCCAAGGCATCTGCATTGATAAAATTGTGGAATCTCTGGGAATTTGTGTTCTGGCATGAGTACTTTTTCCAATCTATGGTTGGGTAATTAAAGTCACCCAGGATCAGGGTAAAGAGTTGAATCTTGACAGATCTGAAGAGGTCAAGATAGGTGGAGCAGGCATCTTGAGTCAAATGTGGGTGTCTGTAGCTAGCTATAATTTGAATATGGGTCTTGTCAATGGTTAACTGCACCTGGAGTGTCTCCTGTGCGTCATACTGTTTGACCAGTCTGGAGATGTATGTGTTTTTAATATATACTGAGACTCCACCTTCTTTGGCTTTGCTGCCCACATTTTGGGGTCTGAATGTATGACAGGATGAGTAACCAGGTAAAGCTTGGGGGCTCTCTCCTCAGCTTTGAACCAGGTTTTTGTGACTGCACAAATGTCAGCGTCTTCAAGGGTTAAGAATGCTTGCAATGAGTGCAGTTTCATGTTTAGACTCCTAGCGTTTAGCAACATGACCTTTAATTTGAGTTTTGTTGAGATTTTTATGTCGGTAGTATCGACCTTATGACTTTTCCTAAAAAAGGCACTATGGGAGAGGCAAGGGCCTTTGCCAGAAGCCTGAAGCCCAAGTGAGACAGATGCAGACCATCTCTAACAAAGCATCATGGTTTGTCGATCATATCTTTCCAGGCTGTCAGGCACTGGATCCCTCAGGAATGATACCAAAAACTAAGCCAATTGTTAAAGTCAATTATTTTCTGTTTGTATTGAGGTACCATTCTCTAGGTGACAGTAGAATGCTGCTTAAGGCTAGAGACATACCTGCCTGGGACACATATTCACTGAACCAAATCGTATCTCTCTTCATATAGTCCAGGGAGGTATGTCTCAAGTCATTCACGCCAACATGGACTATGACACAGTAATAACAGTACCTGTTGTTGAGAGACTTGAGTGCATGTGTTATATGGTGGATTCTGGCACCTAGGAAACAACTAACCATGACTTTCTCCTTATCCAGCCTGGTGAGAGGCACATCTGTGTGTCTCACAATGGAGTCTCCTATGACTAATATGCTGGGTTTATGGTTAGGCCTTAGTGGTTGTGAGACACTGGTGTGTGGACTATGCATGGTATCTGGTGTGGAGGGTTGTGGAGTTCTCATGTGTTTTTGCCTCTGAGGTCTCCTTTGTTTAGGTTTGTTTTTGTTGAGAACCTCCACATATGTGGGTGTGTGTTGTGTAGTTGTGAGTAGTGTTTGAGGTCTAGTGATTGTATTGACAACCTTCTCAGTGCCAGATATACTGGCTTGTGAGGGAGAGAGCACATACTCTAGCTTCTTTATGTGATTGCGTTCCTAGGTGGTAGTAGTAGATGGTTGTCTGTGTACATGAGGCAGTTGGTACACTATCTCAGGATGCCCATATCAACTAGGCTGGCAGGAAAAAACGCAGGAAACTGTCCATCCATATTTGTCAGAATCTGAGAGAGAGAGGCCAGGGAGAGCTAAGAGGTAGGCCTAAAGCCCAAGTGCTTAAACCAAAAGTAAGAGGCTTAGAATAACACAAGGTAAACAGGCTAAAAACTAGCGGTAATAAATGCAGCAGAGAAGATGCAAATGAAAACTTTAGAGAACAAGTAGCAGAAAAACCAAGATGAAGTGATAAGAGTTGGAGGAGAAAACACAAACACTGAAAAAGCAGCTGAATAAAGTTTTTTTTTTAGTAAAGTGAAAAGGAAGAAAGGAGATACTTCAAGGTTAAGAAACTAATGGGGTTGACTTCTCAAATGTTCTCTCTCTATTAGGCATAATGAGCTAATGACACTAGAATGGGATGAGTGTCTCAGATAAAATTTACACTATGGGTAGGCAACTGCAAAGCTACCAAGTATAGAACAAGACACCAATAGGAAGGAAGGGTGGGAAAGTATGCTACAGCTAATAACTACACTGTTTTATACAATCAAGGATGGCCATAAAAGCAATTTAGTTTACCTCAAGAAGTGCAACCTTATTTTCCATACACAGATGAGATTTTAAAATTATATCAAAAAGAAAAAACAACCAAGGCCCAAATAAAACAAAAACTTTTAATAAAAAAATAAAACAAAACAATAAACAATACAAGTCAAGTGCTTTCACAGTCCTTAGACTGCTTCTTCAGACCTATTAAACAGTGCAACACCTGAACAAATTTAACAATCAAGGCAACCAATCAGTTGCTGTGAAACAGAATTACTTAAGAAAGAGAGAAAGCCCAATATATGCTGAAGAAGAGTGATGTTGGAGTGGGCGTGCCTTCAGCACTGGTTTAAGAGAAACTCTGTCATTAATACCTGGGTGTTTATCTGCATTTAGACAGATAATCCACTTCTATTCTCTGATTTCTGTAGAATTCTTGAAGTCATCACCTCTTATATTTGGACTAAGTATCTCTAGAGCCATGAACTTAAATGTATGTCTATGTATTTTTAAAAATGCGAAAATATGCATATCTGAGATGTATACAAACCAGAAACAAAACCCCATTAAAATGAGTAAACCAATCATGTTCACATATCTGCTTGACCAATCATAGAATAATAGTTTTCATTCAAACCAATGAAAAATTAGAAGCCAGAAACAGGGATATGGTAACTCAATCATTGCCATATCACAAACTCTAACCTATCAAATTAGACTTCCTGAAAAATACAACCAATCAAAATTAAGCAGCAACGAAAATGTTATATGTATATATTACAGTCATGGCAATTGTGCACTCCTATTCAGTTCCAGAGAACATTGTACCTGCAAACAACAGAATAAATAATTAAATTAATCAATACAAAATGCGAACTCTGTCCCGTGTTTATCACATAGTTCATTTACTATCCTCTCATAGGACTGAGCCGCACTGAAACATCTTCTGTATGTGTTTTATGATCAATTAACTGTTACATCAGACGGAAGTGGGGCAATCACAGACTTCTATTCAAATCTAAACAATATTGTATCTGCAGACAACAAATAAATAAAGAAATGAAACAGTACAAAATCAGGAACTCTGTCCTGCGCCTATCACATAGATCATTTACTGTTTCCACAAAATATTGGCATGAGGACAAAAATCGCAAAAAACAATAAACAACTTCAGCATCTAAAATAAGCATAAAACCACACTGTATATATATATAATACAATTGTAACTAAAAGGCATGGTTAAAATGAATCAACAGCCTTGTTCTCATATGTATAAATACAGCTTAATAAGTTCTCTGTTAAAAAAACAAAAACAAAAAAATAAGATGTTGTTCAGGGCAGGACTAATGGCGCACAACAAACATAAATTAATTATACATATAAACACATCCTTAAATAGATAACATTACTGAAAATAAATAGAAACAAAAATGGGAACTACCTCGACTGTGCTTTAATTTTTAATAGGCATCCTACTGATGCCATATCATTGAGCCCAGGACAACTCACTGCATTAAATTTTAAAATCCAGTATAACTCTCACTTATCCAAATATAGTGACCAACCCCCACCCCTAAGATTACAAGTCACTTGTTGAATTATAGAAAATTAAAAAAAATGTTATGAGTTCTCTAAAATGTGATAGTACAAAGCATTAGTACTTTTATTTTTTAAAATGTCATAGTGATGCTCATACAACTTGCCCCTTAGCCTCTGTTCGGTTTTCCCAATCTAATAACTAGGTCATTCCTGGCATAATGCAACATAAATGATACCAGTGGAATAATAATTAAATTTACCCCTTAAGTTAAAAAGAACCCCAATGATGTTAAAACATTCCCCTGTATAAATATACCTACAATGGGGGCAAAAAACACATTTGTTCATGGTCCCTTGTTTGCATGTAAGCAAATTAGTGTTCAGTTTGATCAATTTATTAAGATTAAATCCTTTCTTTTATATAAATGGGGGTTTGTCCCCCAGTTTTTTCAACACCATACAGTCTTCACTCAAAATACTCCAATTTTTCAATAAAATGTCTTTCACCAAAAAACTATCATTGTTAAATTAAGTGATGAAATACAAGGAAAAGTTTGGGTTGGAGTCCTGTTCAGGAAAGGAAGGCTGGTCAAGGTCTACAGATATCACATGCTCATGTTTAGCTGAAATAGGAAGAAAATAACTGCTTAACCTCTCATGAACGACTTCATTTCTAACATTCTTAATGAATTCATTGGGATAACCCTTCTGTGAAACATCCTGCACAGTAAGTCACATTCTACTACAAAATTATCAAACAATGTAATCATGTGTGCTGCCCAGACAGAATGACCATTTATAACTGATTTTTTTTCTAAGGGGGAAATGTTGAAATGTAAAAACATATTTGAATAAGTTGGTTTACAATAAATCTTGGAAATGTAACTTTTATGGTTAGGATCCTTGATAAGTAAAATATCCAAACAGTGCATACTGTCAATCCTAATTTCAAAAGAGAAATGCAAAAATGTAGTAGTATGGTTAAGATAGTCTACAAAATCCTTAACACTATTCTCATCTCTTCACCAGACAATAAAGATGTCACCAAGGTATCTCAAATACAAGGCACATGCCTCTAACTATCTACTGTTAAATAAGTATCTGTGTTCCCATTTAAGCATGAGAATATTAGCAAACAAACCCTCACAGGCAGCATCCATAGCTAAACCTTTCATTTGGAGAAAAAAAATTAATTCTCAAAATAAATTAAATTATTCTTCAATATAATCTCCAAGAACTCCTTATAAAGATTAATAAGTTCTTGACTCACTCTTTTTCTAAATAAAAATTCAGTAAACGACAGAATGCCAATATCATGCGGAATGACAGAGTAGAGGTTTTTAACATCAAGTTTAAGAAAAATAAGAGTCATTGTAAGCCAAATCATTATAATGTCCCAAAAAATCACAAAAATCTATACATAAGTGACTTTCCTCTTTTGAAGGTGTTTTAATTTATGATCTAAAAACTTAGCTAAAGGGGCTGTGATAGAATTATGAGTGTCCACAATTAGGCACATCGGTGAGTTACACAAATCTTTATGTATCTTGGGAAGACCAAAGATAGCTGGGATAAGGAGGTTCTCCAGGTTTAAGTATTTGAATTCATCCAATGAAATACATTGTTCTTGTAACATATCACTAAGTTGTAAATGTACTCTAGAATAAGCAATGTTAACATGGTTAACATTTCTAGAGGCTAGTTGATAGGTGTCACTAAATAAAATGTTATAAATTCGCTCCAAATAGTCATCATAATCCATTGCGACCAGCCCTCCCCCCTTGTCAGGTTGTATTAATCATATGTTCAAGCTTTGTACCCAGTTAAGAAGGTCACATTCATACCTAAAAAGGTTATAAGAAAAATGAGTTTGTTTATTATTTAAAGAATGTCTAAAATCAAGTTCACAATCCTTCTCGAAGATGGTCAAAGTCGGGTGGAGAGGCAGGTTGGAAATACTAGGCATACATAGCCCATTCGTGGTAAAAGATGGAGAAGTAGTGCCATCATTAAAATATATCACAAGGTTCAATTTTCAAATAAAACGTTTAAAATGCATCAAAATACTCACACCATCTGCTCTTCCCGTCAGTACAAAACCGTCAGACCTTTTCAGAACAATTCAGCAACAGTGTCATCTAAATAATGTGAACTGTAACCATAAATAAAAAAAAATCTCCAGACAAATTAGAAACCAAGGTGTAAGGAACTAAATCGTCATCTGATATAGAATGCATTATTTCCTCCCCCAATTCTCCTTCCTGTGTTGTTGCTGATCCAAGTGATATGATTGTTTGGGGGAACTGTGGTTCCTGTTCATCCACTGGTTCTGTTGTGGGTGTGTGCCCAGTTTTATTTAAGGATGTGTCTATATGTACAATTAAATTATGTTTGTTATGCATCATTAGTCTCGCCCCTGAACAACACCCTAGTTTTTTTTTTCTTTTTAACAGAGACCTCATTAAGTGGTGTTTTACATATATGAGAACATGGCCATTGATCCATTTAACCATGCATTTTAGTTACAATTACATTATACATACAGTGTAGTTTTATGCTTATTTTAGATGCTGAAGTTATTTATTGTTTTTTTTGCGATTTTTGTCCTCATGTTCCCATATTTTGTGTAAACATTAAATAATCTATGTGATAGGCATGGGACAGAGTTACTGATTTTGAACGGAGTCATTTTTTTTACTTATTTGGTTGTCTGCAGGTACAATGTTCTTTAGATTTGAATAGAAGTCTACAACTGCCCCACTATCATCTGATGCACTACTTAAATGATCGTAAAACACATACAGAAGATGTTTAAGTGCAGCTGAATTTTGATTGGCTATATTTTTGTATGTGCCAACACTATGAGAGGACAGTAAATGAACACTGCAACAAACACGGGACAGAGTTCCCATTTTGTATTGATTCATTTTTTATTTATTCTATTTATTTGCAGGTACGATGTTCTCTAGAACTGAAAATGAGCGAACGACTGCCATGACTGTAAAATACACATAGAAAACATTTCAATGCTGCGTAATTTTGATTGGTTGCATTTTTCAGGAAGTCTAATTTGATACGTTTGAGTTTGTGATATAGTAATGTTCAGTTACTGAAAGTTTAAGTTTCGGCAAAAGGCATACATTTAACATAACTATTGGCAAAAACTGCTACCTACACTTACTGGCAATCACTGATAGTTTTTCACTCACTGCTGCTGGGGGGCTCTGTCCACTCCATTAGCCCTGCGGGCTCACTGTGCTCCGCTACCTGCCCCCAATTCTAACCCGCCCCCACTATCTGTACACTTATTCATCCCTAACTCCTCTCATCTCCCACTATTCAATCACACAACTCCCCTCCCACCCCACACATACCACATTTAAAGTCACCCCCTCAAACTAAACAATGCCCCATACCAAACCATATCTACTAGGCTTAACAATCCTCTCAGCCATGCTAACTTCTCTTATTTATATTAGACAACTCCCTAACTCTTCCCAAACCTCACCATCACATTTCACAACCAATTTCCAACAAATCCCCACACCACCCTTCTCCTCTACAACTCATGAACTCTACTCTTCTAACCCAACCCTATTATTCAAGGACAAAATCCTACCTATCCCACCCTCTCATAACACACTCCTCCAACCTCACACCAACAAACCCACTCCCTACCATTACTTAAACTCTCCTTCCACGTTAGACTATCTTACACACATTCTTCACCAAATTTCCCTCTCACTCTCTGGTGACATCCATCCCAATCCCGGGCCCACCACCATTGCACAAACCACTACACCCCGTCCCACATACCCTCACACTCCCAAATCTATTTGCCTCACTACAGACAACGCCTAAAGCCTTCGAAATAAAATCCCTAACCTCCATACTTGGCTTTCCTATAACCACCCTGACATAGCAGCTGTCTCAGAGACCTAGCTTAAACCCTTCATAAAAGACAACGAAATTCTACCACTTGGATACCAAATGATTCATAATGACAGACTTAGCATGAAAGGTGGAGGTATAGCCATTATCTACTTCTCCTCCAAAACTATTACCCCATACACCAATCACATTCCAAACTTTGCCAACACCGAAATAAGTACAGTGCCACTAAAAATTAATAATCATAAATCCATGTGGAAAGTTGCCCTCTATATGTCCCCAGGCAATAATATCCCAATACTAGAAGACATCCTCTCCTGGTTCTCCTCTAACATTAAAATGAAACCTACATCCTAGGTGACTTTCACATTAACTAGGCCACTATAAACTCTAAAGTCCTTTCTCAAACACTCAACCTCTAACTTCACCCAATTAATAAACTCTCCTACCAGGCCAAACAAAGATGAAGCCTCTGGCACCATCACTGACTGGATCTTAGCATCCCATCCTAACCTTATCTCAAATGCAGGAATCCTTCCAGACCCTCTCACAAACCACATGCCAGCCTTCGGTGACCGTCACCCCTCTCCTCTTGAAAAGCAACATCACTACATTCAAACCCATAACCTCTCCAATTTTAAACTAAAACTAATAGACTGGTCCCCCTTAAGAACTCCCCCCTGACAACGCCATCACCTACTTCAACAACCTTTTTCCTCTAAGAACCAAACGTGCCAAGGCTAAAATCTCTCCCTGGCTATCAAAGGAAACTAAATTAAGTATGCGCCTAAGAGTTAAAAAATGAAGCAATACCAAAGCAATAAACAACCTAACATCCTACTAGAATTCAAGCAACTCTGCAACTCCATAAAAAAACTAATAACTAGAGACTGCAAAGCATATTACTTCAAGCTTCAATCTGAGCACTCAACCAACCCTAGAAAATTCTGGAACACCATCTCCTCCCTCTTCCAGGAAATAAATATAATCCCTGTCCCAACCCCAACCTCATCAATCTTGAATCAGACATTCTATTCAATTCCATCTTTGTGGATTGCATAGCCAAACTGTCCTCCCCCTTCCCTCACCCCCCCACACTTAACCCCACCTGCCCGATCACATAACTCTTTCACCCTCCTTCAACCTAAAACCCATCCCACAAGCACAACAAAAAACCTCAACTTAAACCTTGCCAGAATGCATCTGATAATTTACCACCAACCTTCCTCAAATTATCTGCTGACAGTATTGCCTTTCCCATTTCCATTTTAATAAACAGGTCCATGTAAGAAACCTATGTCCTTTCTATCTGGTGACATGCATACATCATCCCACTCTATCAGGGAGTTAAAAATACTGACACCACCTACTTCAGGCCTACTGCCATCCTTTCCCTACTCTCTGAAATCATGGAAAAATGTATTCATTCACAACTGATGCCATACCTAACGCACAATAACCTTCTTACCCCAATGCAACATGGCTTCCTCCCTGGCCACAGTACCATGACTGCCCTCCTCTCCTTTCTCGAGACCATTAACCAAGCTCGTGACTCTGGCAAAATCATATCTACACTGTTTCTAGACCTATCCAAAGCCTATGACACTGTCTCCCACATCATACTCCTATCTCAACTCTCCTCTCTCAATCTCTCGCCTTCCACCATAGCCTGGTTCTCTAACCACCTCTCAGAATGACAACAAGCCATAAAATGGAAATCCTCAACCTCTCCCTTCCTACACACCCCCACCGATGTGCCCCAATGTTCTGTCCTAGGCCCTCTACTCTTCAATATATTTATCAATAACTTTCACCGCACCATCTCTAATTCCTCTCTAATCCAGTATGTGGATGATTCAACAATCATCTGCTCTGCAGACTTCCCCTCTGACCTACTTCTAAAAACCCAATCAGCTTTTTCTAAAACAGAAACCTGGATGAAAACAATCACCTGGCCCTAAATGCAAATAAAACTTGATTGGTTTGTTCCGAATTACATTGAACCTATTTAATGGTGTTTCTTATTGTTTTTTACTATCTGAAGTGCCAATTTTGGTGCAAAAGTGCTTATTTTATCTTGAAATATTGATTTTATACTGAAATATAGAATAAAAGGTCACTACTCATGAGGCTTTCACCCTATGTCTTGGAATTTAGTCCTTTTTTCGTTTTATTGGAAAACATTTTAACCCTTCATCTAACATCTTTCACAACATTCCTTTTCTCATACACGTTTCACACAAAGTTTTACAATTTCCACAGTCTCTTACTGTTAAACTTAATAACAGCTTTATTCCTCATCTCTCTCACAATACCCAGCTCATTTCTATTTTAGCTAACAAGGGAGATGCTTCGTATTTCTTTCCTTTTAAAAAGATATCTGCCTATATAGCATATTTTCAAAATTCTTTTTATTCTCATTAAAGTCCTCTCTTTCTTTTATTAAATAATCATTCCAACCATTCTCTAAACTTTTCAATTTCTCCTTATATACACTACCATGAAATTTGGTGTCACTTTTTCTTTTTTCCAACTCAATAAAAAAAATAAACTTATATTTTTTGAACGCTATCCACTAATCTATCAAAGATGGATAAAAATCCCTCACAGAGCTATTATCTTCCCATAACTGATCCATTTTCTTTTTTAAAACTTGCTGATTTACAAACCTAGAACTTAACTTCTTCACTTGCTTTCCTTCCATTACAACTTCCACATTTTATAACATACTGTTTAAACAGCTCTATGATACAAAAACCCTTTTAAAATAGCCCCTCCATCTATCTCAAGTCAGAGTTGCTCCCAAGAAAAAATAAGCAATCTCTGTTTCACTGTTAACTTTCTTAAATGTTCATAAGTTATTTGACCACACAATCAGCTTACCACAATTTATGACTTCTCTTAATTTTTTTAACATCTACACCCAACATTTTTCTTAGTCTTCCTTAAACTATAGTTTAAATCCTCCATTATCATAATTTTCATATTCACCACTACAAAAGGTTTTAAACTCTCCTCAAAAGCATTGATCCTTACAAAGACAAACAAACACACACACAAAATTTGACAGTTGCCATGTCTGGGATTAGAACTCCTACCTAAGTACTACAGTAGTACACACATTGCACAGTTAGCAAAAAAATCCAGTCTTGTTTCATCTCAATATGGGAATCAACCATACCACCTTATATACATCCAAAACTCACCATATATCAACCACAGTCCCTCTACTTGTACACACAATAGAAAAACAGAAAACGTTTAACTTCTTCCCCAGACAAAAACACTACAACTGAACATCTTCCCCAAATGCCACAAAATTTCTTCAGCCAAGAAAGTTATGACCTATATTCTATAATGATGTAAAATATACCTAGTTTCTTGCAGACGTCAGATCTGCCTCACATTTTTCCACCACTGCAAAATAGCAAGTCTCCATGCTTTATTAATCCAGCTGTTAACATTTTCTGACAACACCCTCCCATTATTTTTTACCTTTCTTTTTGTTTCTGGTGGAATATATTTAAACTTCCTTTTCCTTATCCTGGCTCCAGCAGTACTTTTTTTTTAATTTTGTACGTTTCTCTCTTACAAGTTCTCACACATTTCTCATTTCTCAATTTTTCTCAAATTGTTCATTCTGAGCCAAACCTTTAACAATATTTTCATCTATATCTTCTTCCCCCTTCATCAATTCCATGTAATATTTTCTTCCTCCCCTTCATTAAACTCTGTACATCCAACATCATTAATACTTCATTTTTTGTCTTTGTCACACACAAACCAAAAGTGCCCCTCTTTATTACAAATTCTGAGTTCTTTCTTACATTTGTTCTTCATATGTCCTTTCACCCTACACTGATTACAATTTATCGTGTCACATTCATTAATGAGATAAATTTATCTCAAAGTCCCTTGATTTCTATTCACAAAAATCACACTATGCAAATATTTCAGAGGACTGTTTTCGACTTTTAGACAGACATCCAGTTCCCAACGCCATTCCACAAACCCCCTTTGTCTTTAGATTTAATAATATTAAACAAAGAACAGCATATTTTTAACAATCTTTCAAATCAGACATCTACTCTTTCATCACTTCTAAACTGTACCATATTTTTTTTAAGTCTAGTCCCTTGCCTGGAAAACAGAAAGTCATTCCAGGGGAATTCATTCATTTTGGCTTCACAGGAAAACAGAAAACTATCTAATAATACTTTAGTTTCAAATGACACATAAAAATATTCTTTACCCAAATATATAAAAGACTTAACATTTTTTATCATAAACAAAAAGGCAAAGTCAACTTGTACCATATGAAATATCGGTCAATAGCATTTTCATTCTTACTACAGGTATGTGTTTTTTAACAATACGTACAGTACCTTTATGAAGATTCTGCCCTTTAACAACTGCAACAGCATACAACTTCCTTTTTTATTGTTTACTTTCATTGCCTCATCACCCTAGTTATCAGTTTTCAAACACACAATTGTCCTCCACCCCATTCCCAAACACTTTTTCAGTCAACTCCCACCACAAGACATACAATTTCTTTCTCTATCAATTTAACCAGTGAAAAATAGCCTGATCAAATCTCCATTATTGCAATATTTCTGCATTTCTAACACCTGTGAGTCAGCTGAGCTATTTGTATAATCCTTTGAATGCTCATCTCCTCTCCCTGTCCAAGTGACAGATCTTCGCTCACACAAATATCTCCATCCATTACTTTTAGTGCACAGTACTCTCTCCAATTTCATTCAAGGTAACTCCTCTCCAATCCTCTGTAACAGAAGCAGGAAGTGTGAAAACACAGCAGACATAAATGTAAACAAAATAGCAGTTTTTTTTTATTTATATGAAACTTATGTACAATTCTTAATACTTACATATCTACATTATTTACATATATTTACAAACAATTACATTTTATACATTGTTTTAAGTGTAGCACCCATCCTTTAGTCCACAACCAGAATTGTATCATCTCCAAAATCTTTGCCAACACCCATTTCCCATTATACAATTTCATTAACTCTTGCAATCCATACTGTCCATATAATAAAATATAATTCTGTCCATTTCTTTAGTTTCTTCTTGTTTTTGTTATAGGTTCACAGGTGTTTACTAGACTAAAGACCACAAAGGCCTTTTTAAGCCAAGCCATGCATCCCAAATCTCCGAGAAGTTCTGATACTCTTGATAAGTGTAAGCATGGGCCTGGGAGATGGACCACTTATAGGTTAACTGTGCCCATTACAGATGTACATGCCAAACAAGGAATGAATTTCCGGTTTCCCAGCCAAATGTCCACATGAATTGGGTTAGGGAGAAACTCTGCCTCACATGGATGGGGAGCCTATTCCATAGACTGGGTATTCTCTGGGATACATACCTATCTCTCCAGCAGGTCTTATTTATATCACAGGCAAGGTTTAAGTCTTTAGAATAGGTAATTCTGGTGCTGTTTGTTTTGTGAATATGCAAGAGATCCATCAGAGTGAAGTCTGACAATGCCCTGTACGTCAGGCACAGATCTCCCCTCAAAAGCCTGTAGGCGACAGAATATAAGGATAGGGCCTTGAGGTGGTCTGCATAGAACATATTACTTAAGCCCTGTATTCTTTTAGTGAGGAGCCTCTGTGGACGTTCCAGTTGTTGGATATGCCTGGTTAGGTACATACCAAAGGAGGGCAATGTACTCAATGACAGGTCTAATGAACGCCGAATACAGTGGAACAGTGACATTTTTGGACTTAGATGCCATACCTTTGTTTATAAGTTGCGCAACATGGAATGATTTCCTCACCACTGTAGTCACATGATAATCAAAAGCCAGATTACTATGTGTGGCCCTAAGTTCCTGACTACTGGGTCAACTCTAAGGGGTGTGTTGTCAATATGATAGTTATCAGGAATGGATGACTTCCCAGAAGATACTATTATGAATCTCTTGGCATTTAGTTTTAGTACACGGCTCTGGCAACAGTTTGTCTGTGTCAGCCCCTCCTGGAGAACATTTGTGTCAGTGTGAGATTAAATGACAGCTCCTAATTGGCAACCATCTGCAAATTTAGTCAGTGACCAATGACATTGGCCTTGACTTCTGAGACGTAAATGCTAAAAAGGAGCGGTCCAAGGACTAATCCTTGAGGGACTCCACTTGTGACTCGCCTCTTTGTAGCAGTGGACTCCCCAATTCTAACTTCCTGGGTCCTGTCTGTGAGCCAGTTGGCTATCCACTGGGTGTACAGGCTTGTACCTAACCTGCTAAGTTTGTCAACAATGCCCAGGTGGGGTATTGTGTCAAATGTTTGGCCAGGTCAAGGTAAGCCGTGTGAAGATTTTACCCTCATCCATTACTTTGGTGACCTTCTCAAAGAAGTCCACCATGTTGAGTAGACATTATCTCCCCTTGATGAAACCAAATTGGGTTGGGTCCAGTGTCTGGAGGTTTACTATATTTCTAGTGATCATCTCCATGATAATTATTTCCATGGCTTTACATATAAGACTAGTGAGACTTACAGTTCTGTAGTTCCCAGGGTCTGTAGATGGTCCACCTTTGTGCAGAGGGTAGATGGCCCACCATAAAAAACAAATTCAATCATATTCATGTTTGTCTGATCCACTTTTATATATTCCTTTAACATATATTACAATTACATATTTCATTCCATAAATATTTTGCCACTGCACAATTCAAAAACACATGCTCAGTAGTTTCATATGTCCCAAATGCATGACATATTATATCTTGTATCTTTTTATATGGCATATTTGCCTTAACAGGTAAATTTCTTATGGACAATCTCATAAGAAATCATTGTATTCATGAATCTTTTTATATACCATATAAATCTCATTTTTACTGCCTATTTTTTTCTCTATTTCTAACACTTTCCATGGATCAATAAAATAAAAAGCTTTCATAATATTCTGGTACCATTCTTTTCTATCTTTCTCAACTTTATCTGCTTTTAATTTTATTTTGATACTTTTTAATTTTTTCATTTTATTTATTTATTTATTTTACATTTGTTAACCGGGGGTGTCTGACTGAGCCAAAAAGGCCCTTTTTCAGCAGAGGCCCGGGGAGAAAAGCTCCACAAAGAAAAATTACAGACACATTTAGTTATTTAGACATGATCAGTATACACACAAATTACAGGAGACATGTTTTTACAGTGGTATGTGGCACATAAACAGTTACAGTGGAGAGAACAAACAAAAAAATATTAATTTAAAAAGTAAAGGTAATTAATAGATTTGTGGAGTATAGCTGAAATTTGGAACATAGGTAGAATACATACATAGCACACAGGTACAGTACATACAATGATTAGCCAGTGTTTGTGAGTAAGACTGAAAACTATTATCAAGTGCTCTAGATTCTGTATGTATGTGTTATCCGCTTTCACTAGCCTGGGGAGCAATCATGGCACTGCCAACTTTGCTTGAGATGTTGCCTGATGAGGTCTTTAAAAGAGGCTTTGGATGATGTGTTTTGAATGCTAGTAGGGACACAGTTCCATTTTTTAGCCACTGAACTACTATATAGTGCATCTCCAAACCTATTGTAGCTGTTGGTGACTTCTAGTAGTAGTTTGCTTGATGATCTAAGAGGCCTTTTGGCTGACTGATGTTGTACTAGGTTTTTGAGGGCAGGACACTTATTGGGGAGGTAATAGAATGACAGAAGCAGAGCTGATTGTAGGTTAGGAGGTTGGGCAGTTTAAGCCAGTGGAGCTGTCTCAAAGCAGTACAGTGATGAGTTCTATATAAGAAATTTGCAGCAAAGCAGGCAATTCTGTTATAGCAGGCTTCCATTTTGCTTAGTTCAGTTTTGTTGAGATTAGTCAGAATGGGAGATGCATAGAGTAGAGTGGATAGAAGTTGGGAGCGAGCAATGGCTGATCTTGTGTTGTTGGTAAGAAATGGTTCAATATGGTAGAGTGACCCCAGTTTGGCATGTACTTTTTTAATAGTTAAGCTGAGATGACTATCAAATTTTAGGTGGGAGTCTAAGGTTATTCCCAATAGCTTAGCCTGTGCCACTGGAGCAAATGGACTAGCATTTGTGGAGTAGATAGTGAATTGACTGTTAGTGTTTTTGTTAGAACTGGTTATAATCATAAGCTGAGTTTTCTTTGGACTGAGGATAAGTTGTGCTTTGGTAAGGTAGTTTTCAACGTCAGAGAATGCTAGCGGAGTTGTTTGCAGGAGGGTGGGAATGTTTTGTGCAGCACAGATTAAGGTAGTGTCATCTGCATACTGAATTATAGATGCATGATGTGTGGAGGTATGGAGGTCATTTGTGAAGACTGTGGATAGTAGTGGTCCTAAGAAAGAACCCTGTGGGACTAGTATAGTTATGGGCAGCTGAGGAGAGAGAGAGAGAGAGAATTTTCCAATTTTACAGCTTGGTACCTGTCAGTTAAGTAGCTTTGGAACCAGGTAAAAGTGGAATTTGATAGATGATATTGGTTTAGTTTGTTTAGCAGGATTTGGTGTGAGACTGTGTCAAATGCTTTGGACATATCCAAAAAAAGAGTTGACACTTGTAGGCCTTCATTTTTGAGACGGTTTACTGTATCTGTGAAGCAGAGGAGCTGTAGTGGTACTATGGGAAGGTCTGAAACCATGCTGAGTAGGTGACAGGATGTTGCTGTCTAAGAGATAGTTTAGCATCTGGGTATGGATGAATTTTTCTAGGATTTTGGCCAGGGGGGAGAGTAAAGCAATGGGTCTGTAGTTATTAAGTTCAGTGGAGATCCCGCCTTTATGTATGGGTGTAACATAGGATATTTTCCGGAGTTTGGCACATAGTTTTCAACAACTGATCTGTTTATGAGAGTGGAGAGTGGGATAGCAATAGCATCTGCTGTGAGTTTCAAGAAATAGCTGGGGAGTAGGTCGGCTGCTGTTGATGAAGTTTTTAGTTTAGAGAGCATGCTTTTGATTGAAGTGGTGGAAACTGTTTTGAGGGTAAAGCTTGTATTAGTGTTATTTGTGTTGGGGGGGGATAGTGAGGAAGGAACTGTCCTGTGATACTAAGGATAGAATTGAGTTCACAAAGTGGGAGTTGAACTGTGTTTCGATGGGAACTTTAGTGTTAGGGGAGGTTGGTTTGGGGGTAGCCTTTTGGGTGGATTTTAGTAGCTGGTTTACATTTTTCCAAAGCTTTTGCGGGTTGTGTTGGTATTTAGTTTGTAATGTTGTGTAGTAGGATTTTTTGTCCAGCCTAATGCATTTTTTGCACGGTTGTGCAGTTCTAGGAACTTAGGCTTTGTGTTTCTTTTTTTTTTTTTGATAGTAAAGCGAGGCAGTGTCTCTTGACTTGTACATTTACATCTGGAATTGTACATTCACATCTTCATTAAATATTTTACCTGCCTTCATTTTCCCCAAACACTTGATATTTGTTTTTAACAATAAAAATAATATCTTCTCCTTTTATATAACAATTCAAGGCTTTATATAAGTTCATTAATGCTGCATACACTACTGGATTCAACAGGCCTAGTCCTCCTTGTTCTTTTTTTTTATATACAATATTCCTCTCTTAACCAGAATCAACCTGGAACCCCATACAAAAGAAAATAATATTAACTCTTTTTCATATTTCACAAGAATCATGTAATTATTTGCTATATAAGCAATTTTTCCTATCACCATAGCATTAAGTAAGATTTCTTTGTATATGAAAATCAAAATTATTTCCAAACCATAGTCATATCTGTTATTTCTTTAAATAATATTTCCATTGTTCTTCAATATACACATTTTGTCCAAACTTAATTCCCCAAACTTCTATAAACTCCATATTAAACTGTATGTGTTTTATGTTTCCTATCAGACCAAAGACTTTACTTTTTCCTATTTATATGCAATCCAGTTTCATTTAATAAAACGTATTGTTTTTGAATGACTGTTTCCATATGTTATCACCTGTAATTGTTACAATATCATCTGCATAAGTATACATTACTGGTAATTGTAGTTCATTCAATATTTTATATCCTGCCTTATCTGTCATTTTATTAACAATGTTTACTATCATATTCATAATCAATGAAAATTTACTGCTACTAGCTGGACACCCTTGTCTTATTTATTCCAAAGTGTATCTGAATTTCTTCACTAATCCATCTACTGACATTAAGTTTAACAATATTTCTATCATAAACTGATTTAATTACATTTATTATTCTTTCACTAATATTATATTCCTTTAAGATATCCCATAATATTTCATGTTGAATTCTGTCATATGCTTTACTTAAATCTCCTATCATAATCTTTACATTAACATTTTTTTTATGATGTCACCCACTGCCTCTTTAATAATCCGTAACAAATCTTCCTTTACCTTTTCTGCCAAATACAATTTTGCTCATATAACTTTCCCATTCTATTTATTAATCTTTTAGCTATGATTCTTATAAAACTGCTATAATCTGTACTATTTAAATTTATGGTTCAACAATTCTTATATCATATGTCTCCTTTTTCCATATACATTTTCTAACCCCTATATATATTTGATTAAAACGTATTCCCATTTCCAACCATTCATTCAATACATATAGGAATTTAGCCTTTTGCCAGTATTCCACATCATTATAAGTATTTTATTCAATACCATCTATGCCTGTTGATGTCTTCATATTTATGGCTTTTAACACTTTATTTAATTCTTCAGTACTTAAACTTTTCTCTACGTATATACTATCCTCCATATTTAATTTGCTTGTTTCATATTTTCATTTCTTTTTTGCTATACAAATCAAATACATGTTCCTTAATGATTTCTTTTATACTTTCCTGCATTTTAACTTGTTTTCCTTTCTCTATTCTGTAACTCACTTATTATCCTTTTTTCTTCTTTTACTAATTTACTTAAACAAGGTGCTAATTCCTTCTTTTTTCCCTTGTAAATAATATCTTTACTTCTATAATAGCTTGCTGATCTTTGATTATTTTCATGTATTTATTTTTCTTTCACATAGTATATTTTCCCTTTCTTTACAATATCTTGAAATATTTCTTGAGTATGTAATGTCTTACATGCTTTCTTTTCTTTCTTTTGTTTTCAATGCATTCTAAGAAACCTACTTTACAGAATTCTTTAAAGCTAATCCACCATATAGTCCAATTTTCATAAAATTCTCTCATATCTATATGGTTCTCCCAGAGTATATATATTACTTATTTGTCATCTTGTTCTAATTCTTTTTCAGCTAGTCTTTTCACTCATTTTCTTACTTTTATATATTCTTCCTTTTTATTTCTTATCCATATTACTAAATGATCAGAAAATCCAGTCTGTTTCACTTCTTGCTGTATAACTGTTAACCCTTCTGATATCAGAAATCAATTTCCGTCATACTCTCATTTCTCCTCTAAGTCTAATGACTATATTCCCATACATATAATTTGCCATATTTCATAATGTCATTAACTACTTTAACATTTCTTTTTTTCTGTGGATTCTTAAATTACATTTGAAATCTCCTATTATTATATTCATGTTAACAGCGACATAGTTTAAAAGCTTTTTAAAAACTTATTTTTCTTTTTTGATGACATATGCATATAAAGCAATAATTCTGAAAACATTTTCTCATCTTAAATCTATTATAGCAATATGTCCTAGTTCCACGACTGTGACATCTAATATTATAATGTTGTCTTTACATAACATACATATGCTTAAACACATTTCCTTTCCCATACTCCAAACAATAGTTCCATTCTGTATTTTTCTACTTGTACTTTCTTCCAGTGTTAATAACGTAATATCCTTGAAAATAATAACATTAGCATCTAATAAAGTGCACCATTCTATTATACCAATTCTCCTCTTAACATTTTCCACACTATTCAGATTAATAGCTAATACTTTCAATTTCTTACAAGAAAGAGGAGAGAAAATAAAAGGAGAAGCTCATCCTTTACCTTTTTTTTATCTTTAATATTCCTTTGGGTTTTATTTTTCTTTCTTTACCACTTTTGCCTATAAAACTCTTTCTTCTTTACAATATTTGGCAGTCTGCATATTCATCTTCACTTATATTCATTTTCTTCCCCTCCTTTATTTTTATAATCTTGTCTGCCTCATCTGATTTAGTTTTTCTTCTTTTGTCTTTTCCTTGTTTCACATCTTGTAGAACCTCTTCTACAATTTGCTGTTCCTCATTTTTACAATCTAACCAAACATGTTCTGTATTACCACACTTTTTACATTTCATTTCATTTCATATTTTCTTT